>NC_079164.1:34517162-34839662 GCF_947568905.1 Ostrea edulis
TTTGATAGAACTGTTGCAGGCTCCAAATTGAATTATTGCGCAAATTAACTCATTTAGGAGGGACAATTTTCTAAAAAACAATTAAAAAGAGTAACGATTACAAATATGTATTTGCAGATATGCTAATTTGGTGTTGATTAAGCTATAGGTTTGTACTTTGGTGTAACAAATACAACAAGAATTATGTGAATTTTCATTCAAATTATATACTCGTTGTTATTTTTCGCCCCACTCTTTTATCGAAACATGTAACATAGAGGCTTCAAGTATACAAATAATCATATACATGTATATTAAGAAACACACACATACACTGTATACCTATATCAAAATCGCAGATAATTGCCTGCTTCTAGGTATAAGTTTTAATCATACGTGCTTTCTTTAGAATCTCATCTTGCAAACAAAGACATAATTTTATCTTATTTCAAAAATTATCCATAGACATGTTTTCTTTTTGAAATATGCATTTTATTTTATATTTGTATATCGTAAAACAAATAAATGATAGGAAATTATTCAAACTAGTTGTTTTTGTATTGATTTCGTTGTAATACCAAGCATCAATATTTTCCAGGTAATTTTGAAACCGAAAAGCAGACTAATTTTCCTCCAAATATTTTCATAAAGGTTACACTTACATGTATATAAAAGATGTGCAATGTCCTCAACAACCATACAATGTTCTCAAAAACCATACAATGTCCTTAACAACCATGTAATGTCCTCAACAACCATACAATGTTCTCAACAACCATACAATGTCCTCAACAACCATACAATGTCCTCAACAACCATACAATGTCCTCAACAACCATACAATGTTCACAAAATGGTTCTACATCTTTGTTCCATTTACTTACATTTACATGCAAGTAATATTCAATATGCAATTCAATAATTTGTAATTGAATTCAGCAACATTTGCTTTTCGTACATCTACATACATCTTCGCAAGCCAAGTGTTCGATTTGATTACTAAGCGAATCGGACACTTGGCTTGCAAAGATGATATACATTTTTATGTAATTTTAGACTGAACTGAATTTATTTCTCATCACAATTACACAATTGTATACAGAGATTTAGTATTTCATATAAGTAATGGTAATAAATCATTAAATGTTTTAAGGCATGCGTGAGTATGGAGATTGGCAACATAAAATTATGCAGTTTTAGATTCGAGCATTCTTTGTGTCGGGGAGCATATTTTATTAGTATTTCTTATAAAGGAACACACTTTTCTTAGAAAAGATCGATTATTTGAATTAATTATATTTTAAATGTAATGATATTTTTTAAACGTATTTGTCTCGGTGATAAACATTGTTTTCTTACATTAATCAGAGACTTACAATTAAACATGTAGTGGAATTCATCACCAATTTCATTTTATTACAATGTCTTGTTTCTCTGGGCTAGTTTCGCCAGCGTCCACTTTTAATAGGCAAGTGATGATTCAGGGATTTTTTAGGGTCTCTTGGGGCCGAAATGAGGCCCCATTCCCAATGCTAAAATGCAAGTATTTCCCCCAAATTTTGCTTTGAAATCCCCAAAAAAACATGTCAATTAGAACAAAGATATATCAGAATTGTTGCAACTCCCATTCATAAAATAAACAGTCTAGGTTATGATTTTATGAGATTGATCACTGTTCGTTTTCTTTACCTTTCATTTCAAACTCGGCACATTGTACGTGTGTTTCATTTAAGAAAAAAATCTAGATGGAAAACGTAATATAGAAGGGGGAAATCTTGTGTCCGTGAGGGATTTTCGAACCCGGTCGTTAAAAAAGATGAATTCTTTACATATTACAGCGAATTACAAAAGACCGGTTGAGTTTTCAATTGCCTGCTGGATTGATCAATAGACTTTACAATTTGGTCAGCCAAGTATCGCATTTGGTCTGAATTTAGGTCACAAAGTTACTTTTGTTTTAGTAATGTTTATCTTTAAATTCCAATGTTTTGCAATATTTATTAAAATGATCAATTTGGACCTGTAGTCGTTCTGTAGATTCAGCTATCAAGACATTGTCATCGACATATAATAATGCAAACAATCTAAAGTACAAATTTAAATGTTAAAACATTTCAGATATGGTAGGTAAACCACCAATATTAAAAAAGTCTTGCACGTCATTCAAATATATTGAAAATAAAAATGAAGACAAATATTCTCCTTGTCTAACACCATTTTCACAATTTAAAAAATTGAGATCTCATCACCGTGTACTATTCTTGACTTAAAATGATTAAACATATTTGTGATAATATTATACATGTGCCCATTGATATTGTTTGCACAAAGTTTGTACCATAGACCTTTCCACCATACATTGTTAAAGGCTTTTTCAAAATCGATGAATACACAATAAAGCCTTTTTTTCAATTTCAGTAATTCCAATAAAGTTTATACTGTAAATGCCTAAATATACACGAGAAATTTATTATCGCGTAGTTTCGTAAGAAACATCACTCACGAAAAAATATTTCTCGCTTTTACTTTTATATTGCTAAAATACACGCAAAAATATAAAAAGTTTACCAACACAGCTTAAAATGGTAATAGGTCTATAGTTCTGTGGATTATTTTTCTCCCCTTTGTTTTTGTAAATCGGAGTAATGTTTCCTTCATGCCAACATTTCTGGTAGTTTACCAGTAATAAAAATTATGTTGAATAGTGGAAGCATAATGTTTATTGGCGACTTTATGTATTCATTTTGTATATAATCTTCACCAGAAGTTTGTAATTTTTTTTTTAAAAAATTGATAGCTTTTAGTATTTCGTCTTGTGATATATGTTGATTTAAGTTGTGGTTTAAAGGGACTGGTTCACGATTTTTGAACACAATCTTTTTTATTTTTATGTGAAACATTAAGAATATAACTCATTTAATGTTGACAGCCAACATTTTGACCTTCTGAATGCAAAAATAAAAGCAATATTTTAGCCTTAAATTTGTGTTATGTAAACAAAGACTCGAGTCTTTTCATGTATACAAACACACCAGTGAAATGTTAATTTTGTAACATAAAGCATCTAAATTTTGCATAGTCACAAATTTTAACTTTTAGATGACACATTTTACCTGAAGAATGCTTGAAATGTGAAAGATATAATAAACTTAGATCGATAACCCTTTCATTTGAAAATTTCGTAAACAAAAACATACCACAATCTTTGTTTACAAACAAAAAATGAACTCTCTAAAATGAGCTTCTGTGATAATGTATAACCTTAATTTTTGTGTGAAATCTTTTAAACACATTAGACAAGTAGATTCTGATCATCAAAAGTGAAAAACAAAATTTTCGGGAAAATCGTGAATCAGTCCCTTTAATTCTCCGATTTGTAATGTTTTTATTTCATTATTAAGTAACTCCTCTGTGTCGTTCGGTATCTTGGGTGCTTTATTTAATTCTTTAAAATATTTATATAGTTCATCAATTTTGATATGTTCCATATTGTGTTGTTTATTGTTTTTATTCAAAAATTTCCAATACTCTCGGGGGCTTTTGATTCTCATACTTTGTAATTTCTATGCCCCCGAGATCGAAGATCGGGGGTCATATTGTTTTTGTCCTGTCTGTCATTCTGTAATTCTGTCATTTTGGCTGAAACTTTAACCTTGTTAATAACTTTTGAACAGTAAGTGCTAGAGCTTTGATATTTCACATGAGTATTCTTTGTGACAAGATCTTTCCGTGATTATCAAAATGTTTGACCCTGTGACCTTGACCTTGGAGTTTGACCTACTTTTAAAACATTTGACATTGGTCATAACTTCTTAAAAGTTTTCATATTGCACACGAGTATTTCCTTTGACAAAATCTTTCTACTGGTACCTTGGCCATCTTTGGAAGTGGCCATTATCGGGGGCATTTGTGTTTCACAAACACATCTTGTTGGCAAATGAAAGGTGAAGATAACGAACAATGATCAATCTCATAACTCCTATAAGCAATACAAAATAGAAAGTTGGGCAAACACGGACCCCTGGTTTTGTTTTGAACATATTTTATTGATGAAATCAAATGGATTGGGAACAAGTTCTAACAACTTAAAAGTCCAGAGGTGGGATCAGGTGCTTACGAGGAGTAAGCATCCCCTGTCGACCGGTCACACCGCCGTGAGCCTTATATCTTTATCAAGTAAACGGAGTTATCCGTAGTCAAAATTAATGTGTCAGACATATTTATCACTGAATTCAAACTTTTTGCCACATACGTTCATAAACTGATCTTTGAAAGTTTTTGCTAACAAAAATTGAATAAGGGTCACTTTTGAGATCTTTTACAGATCTTACACTATTGTCTCTAAATAAAAAGAAAAGAGTATTTCGTTTTTTATATCAACCAATTTTGCAAATGAACAATAAAAATTGTTTTGTACTCTCTGAGTGCTTTCTTAATTCACACAGTATGGTTTTTTTTTCCAATATGTTATAAAAATGTTCAATATCATACAAATTTCCATCATCATCAAGTATATCTTTGATATACAGAATACCGCTTTTTATCCAGTTTTCAAAACAAAGAGATTTGGAATCGTATTGAAAGAGATGATTGTTCCAAATGAACGCCGTTAAAAATTGGTCTCTCTTTAAACTACAAATTTGTTTAACCTTTTTACATCTGTTAAAGGCAGAAAAAACTTCACCATAAAAAGGTGGCATTTTTGTCATCTTATAAAATGCCGTATTTTGAAAATCGCAGACACTTGTTTTTATAACATCATTGATTGATATGTTTTTGTGTTTTAGAATATTATTCAACATTTCATGTGTTATACTTCTTTTATCTAATATTCGTCCCGAGGGGATCCGGGTTAGAATAGGTCCTCAGTACCCCTTGGTTGTCGGAAGAGGCGATTAAATGGGACGGTCCTTCGGATGAGACCGCAAAAACCGAGGACCCGTGCCACAGCAGGTGTGACACGATAAAGATCCCTTCCTGCTCAAAAGCCGTAAGCGCCGAGCATAGGCCTAAATTGTGCAGCCCTTCACCAGCAATGGTGACGTGTCCATATGAGTAAAAATTCTTGAGAGGGACGTTAAACAATATAAAATCAATCAATCTAATATTCGTTTTATCCAGGAAGTCTTTGCTGCAAACAATTTACTCTCTTTATCAACAATGCCTATTCTACCTTGGTCAACTTTTGCGATTAACGTATTTCTCTGAATTCTATCATTTTTCTTCCATAAAATATTAAATACAAATTTTGATACAATTTAAAAGATATCTAGTTTTGAATTAGACAAAATAAAAAGTATTAAAAACCAGTTTAGATTGTGCTTATGTATTAATAATGGTGCATTTTCTGAAGATCGTCAAATTTCGTTTTCTCCAAACCGTCAGTATTCTTTTAAGTTTCTCTAGTTTATTTGTCCAATTCATATCATAACAAACATCCTTATCATGTCCGAGACACACACTTAATTATTTTACGTATTTTCAGCAATTTTAACACCATAAATATATTCTTCATTTAGATACAATAAAACTCCGGGAGTCCCTGTCAATAAACATTCTGTTTCATCCATATTAAATTTTGGGCCTGCGACATTGCTAAATTCCTGTATTTTTTCTAGAGCTTTTTTCAATGAATTGCTACCTTTAAACTTTATACAATCGTCTGCATGTTGTACGATTTTTACTTTTCCATTAATATAATCATTCCTCATTGTTATTCCTACAGGAATTCACCATGGAGGATTCTCCAATCTGCCCCTACCTCTCAAAGCTGACACATCTTTACAGAGGTGTTTTCCCAAAAGCACTCCGAAGCCTGCTGCAGCTGGAGACGGTCAAGCAAGGCGCCAAAAGTTTTCTTGAATTTCTTAACATTCAAAAAGAAAGTTTGTTCCATCTAAGAGGAAAACCCTGCTGCTGCAATTTCAGACAGAAACGTTCGCTATTGAAGGATACGGAGTGGAATATATTATTTACCACTATCAGATCCCAATGTCCTAACGAAGGGAATGGTTGTTTCCATGTATTCAAAGCTCGAGAATGGCTGACGGTAGAAGCTCTAGATTTTTCTTTAGTTTGTGTTCTTCTTCGCAACATATGTCATAGTCGATACGAAAGTATCATAAAGACTGCTCAGGCGCATCGAAACGAAGTCATACACACGGATAAATCATCGATAAAAGAGGAGGAATTTGAGCTGCTTTGGCGAAAGGCTCAGACATCGGTTTCCGACATCGCTGCCTGTGTCTCTCAGGAGTTAAAAGAGCAGATACTTGCAGAAGTTGATAAGATATATAAATATAAACCATCGCTAACAAGATATCTAGGTATACTCAAGCTTGGTGTATAGTAAAACATGCAAAATACTCGTAAATCATTTATATTTTCACTGTTATTTTAAGCTATCTAACTCTTGTCATCTGTATTGTAGAAACCACGCTGTGCGAAGTAGAAGAACACGAAAAAGATGACTCATTTTTACCACCACACGTATTAGGGTGTGTTCTAAAGACACTAGAACATAATGGCATCGTCATTATTGTGGGATATCCGGGCAGTGGAAAATCTTCAATAGGGCTAGAAGTAATTCGAAAAATGTCCTCTAAAGACCTAACAGTGATAAAGTTCAATCGGATTCAGTTGTGGAATGAGCTTGTCAATCCAGCGTCTGGTTCTGTTGCCTTCATTGATGACTTTCTTGGAGTGTCTAACACCACCAGCGCTGGGATTTTAGAGCTGAAACCTTTCTTCAGCACAATATATGCCTGTGTGAAGAATAGTAACACGAAAGTTATCTTGACAGTTCGAAAATCAATTTATGAAAGATGGCGGGGATATCTAGAAGAGACAAGATTATTTGAGTCTGAACATATGATAGATCTGACGTTAGAGCAGTTCCGTATTTCTGTTGAAGAGAAAGTTGACATGCTGAGAAGTCATTTACAGAGTAGAGGAATATGGATTACCAGGACAAAGAAAGAGGCAGAGGAAAGTGAGATGCCAAGTATTGATCAGTTTACGATAGATGTAATTTCTCAGACAAATGCATTTAACTTCCCGCTGTTGTGCTTCTTATTCACAAAATCAAAAAATCTTCGTCTGGGACCGAAGTTTTTTGAACAGCCAAGATGCACATTAGTAAAGACTATTGAGGAATTTAGAAAATGTAGTCACGCAAATGAAAAATGGAAATACGCAGTTTTATCGTACACGGCCGTCTCTGGAAACACGATTAACCCACGGAAATTAAACATGAACTGCATGATTATCATTGCCAAATCCTTGGATTTAAAATTTCAAGGCAATCATGAAATTAAAATTGCAGCATCAGATGCCGTTACGGAACTTAAAGACGAGTATTTAAGGCAAAATGGCCGAGATACGTTTGAGTTCATTCATCAATCGTTCCTGGAGGCCACCGTGCTCTCTTGTGGAATGGTGTTTCCAAACCTCGTAGTGGAATACTGTAACAACGACACTCTATTTGAATTGATAAGAACAGAAAGCTATTTAGAGAGAGAAGGCGAACTTGTTCTAAAGTTGGACGAGGATAGTCATGAAGCGCTTGTGAAACGTTTCATTTCGGAAATCGTGTCGAATCCTAAAACAATACCGCATGTTTTGTTTCACTCTGTCATGGATGACAATGAATTTTCTGACAAGTTTTTTGGTCATCTTCAGTCATCTATCAAGCAGATGGCCATTCCTTCTAAAGATATTGACGTGCTTTTGATAGCGGCATCAAAATTGGGCCACATTAGGGCCGTAAAAGCTTGTTTTTCAGCCAACAATCCACAGCGGGTGTTAGAGAAAGCTGTCAACCATGCGAGTTACAATAACCATGGAAACGTTGTCGAACTTTTAGCTAAAGATATAAAACCCGATCCGTATTTCTTACAAGCTTGTAGTTTTGGTTGTTGGGATGTCGTTCGTTCATTTCTTAACAACGGTTTCGTAGAAGACTTGGACTTGATGAAAGAAGGAATCTTCAGGTCATCTAAAGCTGGCCACTCAAAAATAAGCAATGAATTAATCAGCATTTATAAAAGGTCTACCGAGCCTATCATATTTAAACGAGCAATGCTGAAAATTTTGATTGATGCCATAGAAACGGAGAAAGAAAGTACAGTACGTGAAATAATATCGTACCAAGAATTGGACCTAGACACTGACGATTTGGGAATTTTAGTTTTGGAATCGTGTTACTCAAACCAATTAGATCTCGCAAGATTTCTTCTTCAGAAATGTTGTAATTCGAATTTCAATATAGATACCTATGAGATAGGTTGGGTTCTATTAAAGGGAAGTAAAACCTGTATAGACTTGGTCTTTGAAATGGAAGAAGTTTTTACCATACAAGATATTTTTGAAAACATAAGAATAAATTTCATCCTAACCTCCATAATGGAAGGGAGATATATTTTAGAGAAGGCACTCGGACGTTTTCCAGATTTAATCAAGAGATCAATATACATGACACCAAGTCTGTTATTCCATTGTTTGTGGATGGGTTGTCATTCCGTTGTATCTCGGCTTCTTCTGGAGAATGCTGACCTTTTACCAAGACTTCAAAAGCACGACAAGATAGCAGACAAATACTCTGTTGCAGAATTCGCTGCTTTCTGTGGATTTCCTGATCTTCGTATGATTACAGAGAACTTTCAAGAAGAGCAACCGGGTTTACTTCATTGCTGCGTCCAAGGATATCGAAATAAAGGAAGGATGGATGGGGATATTCACATCTTTGGCTATAAAAGCAAGTATAAAGATGCCGGTGTTAACTATTTTGAGACTGATTCGCGTCAGCGAGGGTATTTTCTTTGCCTGCAGTCAGTTTATGATGAAGCTACAATTCTTCAACAGGAGTCGCCAATATTTAATGAAATAATGGCGATACTGTATGGCAACTTTGGATCAATGACTTTAACATTCTTGGAGGACCAATCTGCTGCAACGTCCCAAAGCATGCTAACATTATCGTCTTGTAAAATGGAAGTTTTAAAGCTATTAGTTAAAATACTTTTTCAGAATTTAGATCGTGTAAGGATGAGAAAGTTGTATTCTGATATTTACATGACATTGGTTGATATATGAAGAGTCCTATTTATTGTAGATTTGAATATATGGTAGCAACTGCAAATAATGAAAGACAATTATTAGTTATGCAAGGAAGTTGCAAAAGGAGATTTTTTAAAAGCTCTCACAGTTCAGGAGATAATGTCGCTCTTGAAATACAAAGTTGTGACGTAACATTTTGAATACTTTTCTCCTCCTTCTGGTAAATATGTTGCAATCATGTCTTATCATACAGTGACCAATTAAAATGTTGAGTGATTGATGTTTGGGGGAGTTCAATAGAAAGGTGACGTAGTAACCTGTTTACTCGCATTGTAGATTTTCTAGAAATAGTATTCCTTAAAATTTTGTTTTAGTGTAGGAATTCTGTACATTGGATATTATTGGAGAATGGAATTAATTAACGGTCTATTTTAACAACGCTTTAAATCAACAGGTATTGCATTATGATTTTTAATTACTGTAAGTTATAATTTTTAATTTGTATATTTTGCTATAAATAATTACTAAATCTTCGAAATTGTAACACCAAAATACAGACTAAATTTTGTGATTATGGACGTTGCCCATTACAGGGCGCCGTTTCATCAATAAGTGTAAATTTGCTGGAACATAGATTAGATGTTGGCTTTTCAAATAATCTTTTTATCTTGCGTTATAACGCAAAAAAAAAAATAAAAATGTTTTGTCCTATCTGCAAAATCCTAATTCGGAGGTGGGGTGGAGTGGGTGGTGTTGGGATCTTTTGCAGTGATTTCCATAATTTTTTCTCTCACAGGTTTCATTTTCTTCAATCGTGGGGGTGCTAGAGTCTTCTATTATGAGTGCCTCAAAACATTTTCCTACAAACATCATGTGTGTGTGGAGGGGGGGGGGGGGGGGGGGGGGTTAGACTTCTTCTATTAATGCTCATGATCATACCTCACTAAATAGTTTTTATTCATAATTTCCTCTCATTCACTTACAGTATAAAATTTTTATATTATTATTGATATTTTAAAAATCTTCAAAACAAAATCCCGTCTTAATAAATATATAATATAGTTATATGATGTATCTCTTAAGACGGGATATTTTTTCAAGATTTAAGATATACAATGGAAAATAGTAGATCTTAAAATAACTGTTCATGAAATATACATTACACTCCCGTAAATCCACCCACCATAGGACAGAGATCGAATTGAATCGGGCTCACTGATCATTTGTTCCAAGTTAGTCAGAGCGGAAGTTTTGAAGAGATTTATAAATAGGCTACATATAATACAACAAAGTGAATGTTCCCTTTACGGTGGACTACTTTACAAAGGGATTGTGAATAACACTGTACATTCATCATTCATGTACAGACAGACACCTGTGAAAAATAATCCATAGGCGCCTGGGTCAAGGATATTGCACTATAACCTATATGTAAACAATGGAGGAAATTCGAACCATGAATCTAAATTGAAAGAAAAAGAACATGATGGGGGGGGGGGGGGGGGGGGGGGGGGGTCTGCCAAATTCACCAGCTGTACAAATCTGGGTACCTATTTTATTTTGTTGTCATTTCTTTTTATGAAGGATAGTGTGGGAATTCATAAAACCTTGATAAAGTAGTAAAAAAGATTGTCAGTGCAGAGAATAATAATTACCATGCTGTAGTTGTAAAATTGTTCTCCTTGTTCATTTTGAAAAGTAGCGCCAATAAAGTTTTTGGTTATTCTCGATATCCTCTGGAGTTTACATAGCGCTAGCGTCTTTCGGAACTCGAGATTAATTCGGATTGCCCTTATTCCGTTTCGTGTTTAGTACTGTTTACGCAACTTCCGTGATTAGAGATTTGAATGAGACGACTTTCCACAGAAAAAAAATATTAAGAATATACAACGGATGGACAGTTGTTATTAAAGGATTTTAATCATCAAAAAAGAATTATCGGGAGTGAATGGTGCTCAAAACCCGCTGGTAAGCAGTGTAAATAACTTTTAGTCGAGAAATATATATATCTCATGGGGTACGGAAAGGGGCAGACTGAGTTGCAAGCCTTGTTAAATATTATGAATCAGTGAGATAAGACATTTTTTAAAACTGGATAAATTAGTGTTTTGTGGTAATGACACATGTAGTTAAGCTTCCTGAAACATGAAAAAATGTATAAAGAGACACCATAGATCAGAGAGAAATATTTATTCGTGGTTCAAATTTCCTCCATTGTTTACATATAGGTTATAGTGCAATATCCTTGACCCAGGCGCCTATGAAATAATCATACAGGAAAGGCAAGCCATAAATTTACTAGTTTTCAAAGGGAAGTAACCCTTATGGCCTTACATTTATCATTGTAAACGTCTAAAAGCATCCTGTTTTGAAAAAATCGATCACGACGCAAAGCTCGTCGGTAAAAATTCCATATATACTTACAAACAGCTAACAGTCGGCCATGATTTACGTAGGTACTTACGTAAGGGTTCGACCTGACGTAGTGTTTCTACTAGTTAGTAGAAAACTTGCGTAAATTCCAATCTTACGCCATTTGATGAAACGGACTTGCGTAAAATATTTAGTCTAGTCAGAAAGTTACGCCAAACTAAACTTATGCAACTACATGTAGTTACGATGTTTGATGAAACGGCGTCCAGGTTCTTTAAACCACTGCGGGTTACGGATGCTAATCCTTCCGAATCACGCCATCAGTTCTTTAAAAAACTTAAATTTATAAACAAAGGAATAGATGCCGTCAACATAAGTAACATTCTTCGTCATTTACAAGAGTTCAGTCTTGTATTTCCTCATATTTCAAGTTCAAGTCTACACCATGTATTTCCCCACAAATATACTTCTACTATCACATCCAAACTTTTTCATTACAAACTATACTTGCCGGTTCGTATCTTGGATTTAAATCTCGGATCATTGATTCGAGGTTGATTGATTGAGTGAATATTGTTTTATGTCCCTCTCGAGAATATTTCACTCACATGGAGACGTCACCACTGCCGATGAAGGGCTGCAAAATTTAGGCCTATGGTCGGCGCTTATGGCCATTGAGCAGGGAGGGATCTTTATCGTGCCACACCTGCTGTGACACGGGACTTCGGTTTTTGCGGTCTCATCCGAAGGACCGCCCCATTTAGTCGCCTCTTACGACAAGCAAGTGGGTACTGAGGACCTATTCTAACCCGGATCCCCTCGAGGTTGAAGAAGGTACATGTATGCTACATTGACAATATTTACGTAGTCTTTGGTGTTAAGTCTTCCAATAGTCTGTTTGATATGGGCACGAATTGTGCTCCTTTATTAGCTGACCTGTTTTTGTATTCTTATGAGGCGTCATTTATTCAAAAGCTTCTACATGAGAAGAGAAAAATCTTACTGTGGCTTTTAAATAGACATTAAGATACATCGACGACGTTTAATCTATCAATGATAATACTAGTATTCATTTTCTGCCAATTCGACATATCCCAACTTATCCCAGTGAACTCGAAAAAAAAAATCCCAAAGTTTTCTGTATCTGCTTTATATTTAGTTATTTTCTTGAACATAAACATTAATGACAAACTAAGAACTCGACTTTGTGACAAACAGGATGACTTCAACTTCTCTATCATCAACTTCCCATATTAATTTTATATAGCAATATTCCATCATCGTCTGTATATAGTGTATAAGTCTCTCAGTTGATTCGATATGAGAGAACATGTTTTACGTATGATCAATTTTGAAATTGAGACAGGCTACTAATAAATACGTTGATGAGTTTTCAACTATATTCTTTAAAGTCAACATTTTGCTAATTCTATGGTCGTGGTAAACTTTTCTTGAGTACCAAGGGATTTGGTGCCGAACGAAGCGAGGGACAAAATCGAGTAGCGAGAGAAAAGTTTAACAACATACTTAGAACATGTTTCACACGAGTACTTAAACTCTTTGTAGTTCCTGTTTAACTTATTATAACCCTTCTGTATTTTTTATCCTTTCATGAAAATTATCAGAATATATCTTCATTGGTGCAATTTTGTAATGGCTGGTTTTGATATTAGTCTCCCCAAGGGAAGCTTACCTGTATTCGACATCCAGGTGATAGTCTACAGTGAGTAATTATGTTTTTTCTACACATTCAAAATATCTTCATTCATATTTCAAGACCATATGTCATGTCTGGATTTAAGTCAAAACTACTTAATAGTAACCTTTTGGACATTGGTCAGGAGGCATGATAGAAAAAACGTACGTTTTCTAGATATTTCTGAATATGATCTGTTTGAGTGAACTGAGCGACCAATAGAAACGTTGATATTGTGCCTGCCTCTTCTCAATGTATTTCTAATGATGAGTTAGATTTCTGGGTGTGACGCTTTGTGAACGAAACCCGAAAACAAGATGCGAGTACTCGTATGCTATTTTAATGAAGTGTTAGTGATGGGGAATAACACAGACTGAGAGAGAATGAATAAACATCTTAATTCGAACACGGATTTATATCACTCTATCATTATAATTATATGATCTTCCGTCCTTCTATTACCGATTTTTCGCATTCGAGAAGCATTAGATGATGTTTGACGGTTGATTATAGCCGATAAATGGACTTTATTTCCAGTTCACCATGACGATGCGAGAGGTAATACCTTGACAGAGTTGTTTGTAGACGGCGGGAGTCTAGTTATCATATCATACTATTTTATGAAAATTGCAAGCGATGCAGCTGGTAGAAAAGAAAACCAAAACGGCGGCGTGATTTACCTTGTGAATAGTTTGTTTACAGGAAGACAATTTTACTATAGGTATTTAAAACGTTGAGTGCCTGCATTCTAAACATACTTGTACACCCCTGCCACATTAGATTCAAGCATGTATGATGAGAAGGGCACCCATTGTGCTGTATGTGGGTAGTTTGTCAAGAAACTTTTGGTATGAATATACATCTTGCCACACACTCAGAAGTTAGTGAGGAATGTGACATATGTAAGCAAAAATTTCAGAAGGTTTCTTTACATAAGAAATCGTGCAATACCGAACGAACAAAGATATTTTCATGTGGCATTTGCGCAAAGAAGTTTCTTGCTAAAAGATACCTACAGAACACCTCAATATAAAGCACCATTCACCTGATCAGTACAGTTGTCAGTGTGGAAAGATTTTCAGTTACTCGTATTGTCTCAGGAGACACCCGTGCAACGCCTGTACATCAATGAACACTTTGTAGGGAACATAAACTGAAAAAAGACTTGAGCCAAAATTTTTATTCCTTGAATCTGCAAGAGCTTGTTCTGCGTATAGTCAGTTTTTTAAATCGAGGTAAGCTACTGAAAAACAAGTTGATGGTACAGGGGTTTCAACAGACTCGATTGAAGTCAGCATTTCGCAAATTCTATGGTCGTTAAAACGATCTAGTTCGTCAATACAACCTATCATTGGGTCAAATGATGTCTGACGTGTTTCATATCGATTGTTAGGCCGTTCTTGGCACACTGATTTTGACTGCGGATAACTTCGTTTACCTGATCAGGATATAGGGCTCACGGCGGGTGTGACCGGTCAACAGGGGATGCTTACTCCTCCTAGGCACCTGATCCCACCTCTGGTGTGTCTAGGGGTCCGTGTTTGCCGAACTATCTATTTTGTATTGCTTATAGGAGTTATGAGATTGATCACTATTCGTTATCTTCACCTTGCATCTTAAGATTTATGTAGCACAGATGTTTAAAAAGCTGCAGGATTATAAAAATTTCAAATGCAAACATATATTGGGGACTCTTTCCCAATACTCAAAGACGGAAACGCAATCATGGACGTCATTCATATAAAAGACGAAGTATAAATGATGTCACGTTTGATTCACTTTTACCTTACGTCAACAGACAATTAGGTCCACATCATTATCACAACTGTATTTTAAACGAACTTGGCATTACTTCCACTTTTGGTAATAGTACCTATACTCCAACTGCCCTTTCAAAAGACGAAATTCTTCAAGACAGTTTTAGACACATTTAATATCCTAGTCAATGGGTCTGGTGAATACGAGTCACTGTTCGTTATCTTCACCTTTCACTGTACATGAAAACCCTTGCAGACAAAGATACATTGCTGGATCCAGTCAATGTTCTACCAAGCCCATATCTTTGCTCCTCACGAAAATATTAACAGCCGTGAAGGAGAAACTTCAAACGTACTGTGCGACTACATACAAATTTCAACTCTTTACAAGACCATTCCTCACGATGAATTAAAGACTAGACTTTTTGACATAATAGACAGTTGCTTCTTCACAAAAATGGAAAACACAAATATTCCTATCAAGTTCTCAGTCATCCAAAAACTACTTTCTTAAACGCCACTCTGATTCCAAGTATTCTGAAGATGAAATAAAAAATATGCTGGAGTTCCTCATTGACAAAATCTTCATGGTCTTTGGTGATCAGGTCTTCCAGCAGTTTGTTGGAATCCCCATGGGCAGGAATTGTGCTCCTTTGTTAGCTGACCTGTTTTTATATTCTTATGAAGCAGAATTTATTCAAAAACGTCTACGTGAGAAGAAAAAATCTCTTGCTGTGGCCTTCAATTCGACAGTTAGATATATTGACGATGTATTATCTATTAACAATATTAATTTTCATTCATATGTCGATTCGATATATCCCAGTTAACTCGAAATAAAAGACACCACAGAGTCGTCCACTTCTGCTTCATACTTAGATATTTTATTGCAAGTAAATATTAACAGCAAACTAACAACTCAACTTTATGACAAACGGGATGATTTCAACTTCTTCATCGTCAACTTCCCATATTTATGTGACAATATTCCATTATCACCTGAATATGGTGTTTACATCTCTCAACTGATTCGATAAGCAAGAGTTTGTTCTGCGTATGGCCAGTTTTTATCGCAAATTTTATGGTCGTTATAACGATCTAGTTTGCCAATACAACCTATCAAATGCTGTCTGGCGTGTTTCATACCGATTGTTCGGCCGTTCTTGGCACATTGTTTTTGACTACGGATTGCTCCCTTTACCTGATCAAGACAAAGAGCTTGCGGCGGGTGTGACAATTCAACAGGGGATGCTCACTCCTCCTAGGCACCTGGTCCTCTAGTATATCCAGGGGCCCGTGTTTGTCCAACTCCTTATTTTATATTCTTTATAGGAGTTATGAGATTGATCACAGTTTTTTTATCTTCACCTTTCACCCAAGAAACTCGACAAATATAGAACGTTATATTCACTTTCAGGTGACTTCAAGGTAAATATAACGTTGTGCTTATGGTCAGTTTTTAAATCGAGGCAAGGTACTGAGTAACAAGTTAATGGTGATGGGGTTCCAACAGTCTCGTTTAAGGTCAGCATTTTGCAAATTCTATGGTCGTTATAACTATACAACCTATCATTGGGTCAAATGCTGTCTGACGTGTTTCATACCGATTGTTAGATCGTTCTTGGCACATTGATTTTGACTTCGGATAACTCCGTTTATCTGATTTAACCACGGATAACTCCCTTTACATGACCAAGATATAGGGCTCACGGCGGGTGTGACCGGTCGACAGGGGATGCTTACTCCTCCTAGGCACCTGATCCCACCTCTGGTATTTTCAGGGATCCATGTTTGTCCAACTCTCTATATTGTATTACTTATAGGACTTATGAGATTAATCACTGTTCGTTATCTTCACCTTTCATTTGATTTTTCCAACATTGGACTAAGATAAATGGTAAATTACCGATACGATTGACTATGTTTGGGGTACAATGAATACCCGTGTCAGTACTCGATCACACGACAAGGTAACACGTCACATGTACACAAGGATGGTCAATTTGCTATCGTTTGGCAAGTTGTAGTAGCTGGTTTCGCCTATGATGTTTTTAATTTTTCAATCCTATAATAAACAAAATTTCGCGTCTCCAGTCACTTTCGATTAGATCTTGCTATCTAGCTGTAAACATGCATGTATCGTTTCGTAGGCATCACTCAGTTGATAATGATGCACTTATTGACATTTTCACGGTCAATATCATAAATTAGCTACCTTTCGAGCTCGGTGAATATTGTGCTTGTCAGGTAGCTAAAGCATTGTATTGACCGCGTAAATCTTAATAATTGTATGTTCCTTAATTTAGTCAATGATTTACTATATTTGGAACTAATCTGTTAATTGATTTATATAATAGAACGGGAGTGTTGGGAAAACACGCCGAAATGAGCAGAAAGCAAGCGGGGAAGAGAAAAGGTCTTAGCAGGAGTAAACCAGGTGGCATTGAATGGTACAGTAATTGATATTTATTGACAAAACAATAATATGAACAAAACATATAGAACATATTGTTGACAATGACTTCACTTGAAGGCAGGAGAGAGAGAGAGAGAGAGAGAGAGAGAGGTCCTGACGAGATCATGGAGAACTGGTGTGTCACAGGTGCCCACACTCATGACTTGGGAGATCAATGTAGAATGACATTTGGAGTCGGTCCGGTTAATGACCGTCCTTGTTATTGGTATACGAGCGAATGTATACATAAATTGCTTTATTGAATTTCCCAAGAGATGATGCTTTTTATATGCATGAAAACGTCTGTTCGAAGCCCCAAGTAGATTACGGAACATAAATGTGGAGCTCAGAGGTTTTAGCCTAGCTGTAGAAAAAAGTGTATCTCTGATATAGATTTTGTATGTATGTGTTGTACGTCCTATTCGTATTGTTATTCAGAAAATGAGATATCTCTCTAATCATGAAAAAAGATATCTTTAAGTTAAAAGATACGTCTTAACTTAGAGAGATATCTCTCTTACTTAGAGAGATTTTTTTTAATGCATGAAAAATATCTTTTAAAACAAAAGAGACATCTCTTTAAGCGTATAAAGGAAATATCTCTCAGTCAAAGAGATATCTCTCAGACAAAGATCTCTCTCTCTAAATTGAATAAATACCTCTTTCGATTATTTCGTCGAATGCACACGGAATGTCTTCGAAATCAAAAGCCCGCCAAAATCGTCCAAAGATTTTAGAGAACGGAAATCTAATTACAAATATTATACAACCCATTCTACTAGTCAGTGAATCAATTACTAGCAATTCTAGATATAAACAATGCTGAAGTACAACTTGATATGATATTGGTGCACCTGCAGTGGTGGATCTAGACCCCCTCTTTGGTTGAGCACTTTTAGCAAAATAGGGTAATTTTGCCATATTTGGGGTCTTCAAACCTCCCTTTTTGGACGGATAAGGTACAAAGAAAATCCTTTGAAAATTGTCTGGATCCGCCTGATCTACAGACATATATAAACCATATGCCCTTGCAATATTTATAAATATACTAGAATTCAAGTACAATAGATATTTCTTTTATATTTCCACTTTTTTGTAATGGCATTATTATGTGGATAACAATATAGCTGTGATTAATTTCTTGTCAGTTCTGAAATAAAATTCTGATGTAATTATCCTACAACTTATCAAGCTCAGGCAGATTTGAAATAGCTTATTACGTCACTTAATAAGATCTGGCGATTTTTGACAGTTTACATTCTCTGGTAGAAATACAGTTCGGCATTAAACAAGCTTCGGACATTGATTTTGTATACCTATTGTTAGTTAATAATTTGTTATTGATACAGTTTTCTTTCAATAATTGTTAATAAATTGTTTAAATCTTTGCATGTTTTTGTGATTGATTTCTGCTGTTTATTTAGGGTTCATCATGATCCATTCATTATTCAAACCCATCCAGGTGAATAGTTTTACGTACATGGCGATTTAGTATTGAAAGTGTTAGGAAATAACTTCATTTTGTATCGGATTGTTTAACAATTTAATGTCTTTTAAACTGATGACTTAACAATGATGCTGATTGGATGAAAAATTCGTGCGGTTTCTTAATTTAAGAAATGCACTAAGCACTCGGGACTACATCGAGTCACCGCTGTCCACTTCCTTCATATCTAATTCATCTTTTAACCATTGCACCTTTAATTTGGCTTCCAATCCATTTAATTCTGCCCAGTAACTCTACCTGACCTGAGCGCACAGCCATTTTAAATTTAGTGTTGTTGTTTTCATGTTTACGTACATGTATTCCTACGCGCCATTTCAAATACGTTAATGAACGTTTTTTTATGAGATAAACTATTTGTTTTACTATATAAAACCATAATTAAATGATAAGAAATTAATTTTATAATTATTTTCTGGATGGCGGTATCATAGGGAAAATTGGACGGAATACTTTTTCACCAATGCGCTACGCAAAGAATTATAAGATTCATTTCTTAAATAAAAAAAATCTAAATGTGTATTATTTTATTTCATGTGATTTATTATGCAGGTAGTAGACTTGGAACTAATCTAAATGTTGTAAATTCATTAATTTGGTTGATATATTTTTCCAAACAGAGCCCCGATTCTCAAAATCGTTTATATAGATGGTTTTCCTATGACGTATTTTGACCCCGAGTTATTCCCCTTGGCCGCCATTTTGTAGATGAAACTTGTGGATTTTCCTCTTTGGGCAACCAATTTGAAACATGTAAGGCAGAAATATATGGGGGGAAATCTTTGCAATATTGCAATTATGAAGTAAAAGATGCTTTAACAAATGTATATTAATAAGAAAATCAGTTTATCTCCACCTCAGTGACCAGAATAACAAGCTGATTTTGGTTGAATAATGAAGGAATCCGGGCATGTTAACCTACAATATGGCGGCCAATGGGAAATAACTCTTGCTTAATCGCTTCGATGGAAAACCATCTATTAATTTACCGAAATTTTGTATTAGAACTAACACATCACCAGCTGGTAGTATGCTTTTATTTGATACAATGATTGATTTATATTGCTTATGTTGTGTTGACACCAACAAACATCGAATTTATACGAAAAAATTGCACATAGGGGTCTATATGTAGGTATCATACCGGTAATTATTTTCACTATATATTACTATAGAGGAAAAAAAATCATTAAAAATCAGTTTACAAAATTGATGCCGAATAACGCGGTCGGACACGTTCTATGTTACCTATCTCGTCTGCCAATACCAGAAAAACAACACCCTACGCGGCATTTTCGAAAATAAATTACCCGCAAACAAGACTACCCTCAAATCCACGTGTTTTTCACATGTGTGTAAACAGCCGGAGTGCACCTCAGGAAGTAGCCTCAGCTACCAACAGCAAATAGTTCCTTTGTATACACTTGGTTATTTCTACAAATTACACAAAATTTTCTAATCAGGGGTACAAAAATTAAGAGAAAAGAAGAAGAGGAAATGAGAAAAATCGTGCAAGGAAAAAAGATATTTCTTTAAATATATGGAACTACAATTGACTAAGTTCATTTTGATAGGACAATTACCGGTGTGATACCTGTAAGTAAATTTTAAGTGCGGAAAGGTCAAGTTTAACACGCTAATTCCATGATTCCCTTGCAATGCAGAAATAAAAAATACCCCCCCCCCCCAAAAAAAAAATAGAAAAACTACAATACTCAGGTACAAACCACATTAAAGATATTGACATCATATCTTCAATTTTCTATACAAAACACTATAAATTCATACATATAAAAAAAAAAATGATTTTCATGGTAAAATTTAATGTCAGCCAAATTAGGTCCAAATCAAATATTATAGTCCTTGAAACGACTGCTTTCATTTCACTGTTCCCTCAGGTAAAATATCTCGGGTGTCATATCAAGAAATCAAATGGTGTTAAGAAGGTCATGACTCCAAATATATTTGTATTTTAAAGCAATATTCCAGAAACTGAATCATAATTTGTGTGAAAGTGTCGTAGGGCGTATAAAAAGAAGAGAGGTAAAACCGTACCTGCAGACCAGACCACCGCAAAAATCTCGTAAGTTAATTTCTTAATTTCATTGATTAGTATACCACATGTACCGGAATAATTCTAACAGTGTACAGAAGATAACATGTATGACCAGTTTTATAAGGATCTAAGCCTACTTCAAAATGACAATTTTCCATGTTCGTTTGATATGTCTGATATAGTGGAATCAAATATCGCCGATACTAATATAGTCACGTGACGTTGGGGTTGACAATTTGCAGGACTGATTTCGGGAGAAAGGGATACCACTGAAACACCTGAGAAGTATCCAGCAATGTAAGTTTATTGAGTGTCCATAATTTATAACAAGACAACTATAAGCTGTAAAATTACCCGCGATCTACGATTGAGTAAAGGTATTACATGTAATTTGATAGGGAAACCTCCAGTAAAATGGGGGGAGGGGTTTACAATGTAGATGAAAACAGAATGATAATGAAAGAAGCTGCAGCTAGCTATCAAGTTAAAATTTCAATATCATGGACATGTCTAGAATTTTAAGATACCATGGCGTATAATTTGAAGGTGGCTGATATGTAAATATGCCAAGGTCATTCTGGATTTTGAAACATAGGTAATTTATTAAAGGTACGCATTTCATTTCAAATTTTCTTTCAAAAAATGATAATAATAATGTTAATTTGTTTAGAAATGCAAGACGAATGAAATAGATCTCTTTGGGGAAAATTAATACAAGGACATGCGTATTTCAAAATAACTTGTCAAACTGACGGCTTGATGCAGGTTGTTTATTTTTCCAGAGGCTTTTCATACTCTGGGCTTAAAACCAGGTCATCGCGCGTTCACTCGCTGAATGTAAACATTGCCCGTCACTGCAGGGTGATTATGAATGACATTGAGGTTAGCGTTCCTCTCACTATCAGGTCCCAGGAGAGTGATATCAGAGATCCTCCCCAGCAGAATTCGCACGTCAACATTCCCTGCTGTGGGTCTACCCTCCCGACCCAGGGCCTGGGGGAGAAGGAGGGGCAGGTCAGTGATATTGCACGTCAGCTGGAGTACCGTGTGGCCGACAATCCTCCCGTTCACCTCAGCTTTATATATGGCTTACAGGTAAGCTGATCAAAGAGCGCATGTAACGGCAGATCACCGAAATGTCGGGTTTTGTTTTTTTCTGGAGATGACATAATTTAACGATAGTTGTCTTGAGTCACAAACACGCAGAAAAAAACGCGCTCACAATACAATGTTTGTTTGTATAATGAGATTGACATTGGCGGATCCTACAGCTTATTTGTATCACACACACACACACACACACACACACACACACACACAGATAGAAACACCCGCATCATTATCAAGACACATATAATAATATCAACATATTACACACCGCGAAAAAAGGATAACTTTAAATGATATACATCGCTAAGAAAATAAATAGACAGGTAGACTAAATTGAGAAATAAACGTTCTCTTAGTGTCTAGTCTATTAATGCATTATTTTTGCTAACGATGTAGAATAATATGTGTCGTTTATTCCTAGTGTGTACATGTACATCGTCGCAAACCACGGGTTATTGTTTCATTCTATTTCACAAACGTTTGTGAAATAGAATGAAACAATAACCCGTGGTTTGCGACGAGTGTGATATTTGTGTTGCGTTGAAAAATACAGAGTTTACGGCGCGGATCTATCTGATATTTATACGTATATTATCGAATGTTACCGTTGTGTGCGTGTGTGTGTGTGTGTGTGTGTGTGTATATATATATATATATATATATATATATATATATAATGTATGCCCAAGAGGGTCCTAATTTGGAAAATAAACCATATCATATGTATGACACTAACTATTTGTTACAAGGCAATTGTAGAGCCTAGCTGCTGTACATGGCGCCTCGTACCCTCTACACCATTCACACTACTCTGTCGTTATTTCTATTGACAGCAAGTCCTCCTCAGCATCAGTTCCACGATTTCCATCCCCATTATTGTCAGTAAATACATCTGCGCCGGCGATCTGGACCTCGTCACGGCCGAGATCATGTCCACCTTTCTGTTCATGTGCGGAGTATGCACTTTTCTACAATGCACGATCGGGGTCAGGTGAGACAACTGATTTGCAACTGTCCTTGAAAGATATCTTACTGGCAGGTGCGATCGTTCAGTACATTGAAACATGCTCTATATAATTCTGATATTGGAGATTGTGTCTCCTAAAGGATTATATAGTAGTTTAATATTACTCAATATTCAAATAGTGCATGAAGTTGAGGGTAACATTAATCAAAGTACTTAAACGAGGTGACGAACGATGCAAAATGTCACAAAGATATCAGTGCTATATATACTGTATGTCTGTTCTGTTTAGTTACTATGGTAATCCAACACTCTTCAAAACCGATTATATTTTATTTAGTTAACCGCCGTAAAATATGTATAACCAATACGGCGTTAAACTCCAATCAAAACCTGTGCTGCTAAGAAAGAATTGGTACCTTGAAGATGAAAAAAGAAAAACAACAGGAAGGAAATCTAAATCTAAGTTTGAATATTCACATACTGTCATTGTTTAGATTAGCATTTAGCTTTACTGTCAAATGATTGAGAATCAAATACATAGAGTTTTAGATCCACGGTAAATATAACAGCTTAACTGGTCCTTTTGATTAATTTGCAAAACAGAGATTTAAGATAGATCAGATAGAAGCAAGAGAAAGGAAAGTGCCCTGTCTTCAAAATCATCAATCATAGCATCCGTGTATATATTCGATATTGATGATACATGTGTTGACTTCAAAAAAATTGAAAGGACAGTTATCAAGAAGTTAAAAATGTTCAATTCTTAACGGACGACGACGGCGGGACCGATTGACTATATGTTTATATCGAAACAAATACTTCTCAAATTGTTTCAAAATTTACATATATCATCTCTTTTAAGTTTCTTTAGCTTGCAAATTGCCATCTGTTGAATTGTCAATCTCAATCGTCAATCTCGTAATCTCGTAATTGCAAAACATAGATTGTGTCAAATCTTGCATTTGTTGATGTCTTGCAAATTAAAAAAAACCCACGTTGACTCCTGAATTATTCAAATCCTGCAAATCATTTTAATTTCTCATCCATGAATTGTTTAACTCTTTCCAATCATATGAATGTTTCATCTCTTGAATTTTTAACTTCTTCAATGTGAATGACGTGATGTTTACTCTTCTGAACATATTTTAATCCACTTTGTCTCTGATAATCGATACCTGTGTGCACCTCTCAAATATTAATTTTTGAAGAAGAAAAATTATCATGGGCGTTCGTTAATGATTATTAAAATTAGAAATTCGATATTCCATTGTCTCTTACTTTTACATTTTGTCTCAAATTGAAACACAGTACATTTACATAGGTACAAGTACACACACCACAAACAGAACAATTGTTTTACTCTACAACATTTTGCTCTACTACCTAACTACATCTGCAATAACATAAAAAAAATCTCAAACAAACAAAAAAATAATATAATTTTAAAAATTTTCGCATATGAATATCAAGATTATCGAATACACATCTAAATTTTCGCATATAAATATCAAGATTAGAGAACATAAACCAAGATTTTCGAATGACAAGATTATTGACTACAAATCAAGATGTTTGCATATAAATCAAGATTTGTATGATATTGCAACGTTTTACACGACATAGTGAGGGCTAATATTTCCCCCCAAGTGACTTTTTAAAAATATTTTTAAAGCTATGTTCCTGAAAGTAAGCTCAACACAAGTCGTTTTGAACAACAATTAGGTAAATAGATAAAATAGATGATACTGAAATAACCTAGATCAACTATACGGACGTGGCCTACTTCAAATTTTGGGTTTGAACAATCAATGCCATTACGGAATAGTTAATGCAGCAGAAATAACCTTGATCAACGGACGTGACCTACTTCAAATTGGTCACTGCAACATCAAATGACCCCGATGTATATCCTGTCGATCCCTATTTACTAATTGAATATTAAATATCCTCTATAAATGATGATAAATTTATCAAAAATGTTCTTGAACTGTCAACGACTTAGAACAGGATCAGAGTTTCTTCCCAGAATCCTCTTCGAAATAACAAACACACGTGTTGTTAGTATACGAGCTACGGATGGTTACCTACATTGCATATATAATGTAAATGATTTCAATTTTTGTATAGAATAACTCCTGAAATAATGCTGATAAACTGAGCTAGTTTTTCCTTTCGTTGGAAAACGTCTATTGTCGGAAGAAATTGTTACAATTCCCCATGAACTCTATTTTCAGAGCTCATTGATAAAAATAAACAAATCAGAAATCGGTAATTTTCTACCTCATTTTGAAAATTAATTGGGCTAAATCCTATATCACATCTCAGTATAATGAAATTGTCTTTCATTATCCAGTGGGAGATGAATTGTAAGAATCGTAATATTCAAGAAAATTGGTAAAATGATAATCGTAGTAAATAGGCGGAGAGCCATCATGATTGGACGCTGACTATACGAGACTGACTACGTCACCTCGGAAAAATGTACACCCCGAGAAAAAAACCCGTTGTCAACCGATGCGCAGCCGAGTATTTTCAGTGTTACCCTCAGTAACATACACTATTTGTGTTACCATACTGGAATGTCATACATCTTATTAGCTACTGGTATATATATCAAAGCATAAAAATTCAATTGGATGTAACAAGAAAATTTCAACATGTACAGTATCATCAGCGATGGCAGTGCACTTTATTTGTCACCCGTTGTCAAATAATATTTCCCATTGCTACATGAAAGGTGAGGATGATGAACAGTGATCAATCTCATAACTCCCTGAAGGAATACAAAATAAAGAGTAGGGTAAACACAAACCTCTGGATACACCAGAGGTGGGATAAGGTCCTAGGATGAGTAAGCATCCCCTGTCGACCTGCCACACCCACCATGAGCCCTATGTCTTGATCAGGTAAACGGAGTAATCTATAGTCAAAATCAGTGTGCCAAGAACGGCCTAACAATCGGTATGAAGCACACCAGACAGCATTTGACCCAACGATAGGTTTTATTGGCATACTAGATCATTATAACTGCCATAGAATTTGCGAAATTCTTACTTTAAACGAGACTGTTGAAACCCCTGTAATATCAACTTGTTAGTCTGTAGCGTTCCTCAATTCAAATACTGATCCTAGGCAGAACAAGTTCTTGTGTATCGAATGAGTTGATAAAAGTTATTACAGGTCTATGTTTGGATGTAATATTTACTCCCATGGGGAAAGATGTTTTTATAAACGTTTTTAGACCAATCAGATTTGAATATTTTACAAAAAAGTATAATAAATTTTATTATTTTTACTCCGTTACACGTGACGAGATGTTTATCGATAACTAAGTTTTTGTTTTTTTTTCAAAGTTGTCGTAAGATTTCAACCAATTAACATATCTTTCTGTGTTTTTCGCTTTTAAGGCGATTCTTAAAACTACATCCCAACCAACGAGGGTTTAGGGAAGTACTTTTGGTTTAACATGTCTGACCGTTTATACATTGTTTGTTCCTCCGTTGGTCCGGCTGTCCGCCGCGGCAGTTTCTGTTAAAGATTGTACATAATTAGTCGTTAGAGTTCAGCGGGTCAACCACAGACCGTCGTCGGAACCCAAAGGTTTTCTCTCCGTTACAATACAGTACAACGGAGAGAAAATCCTTGGGTTCCGAAGACGACTACAGAAAAGATTGGGAGAAGGGATTGGTAGAGATTTGGAAGAAGGGACTGGTAGAGGTTTGGGAGAGGGGACTGGTAGAGGTTTGGGAGAAGGAATTGGTAGGAGTTTGAGAGAAGGGGCCGGTAGAGGTTTGAAAGAGGGGATTGGTAGAGGTTTGAGAGAGGGGATCGGTAGAGGTTTGGGAGAGGGGACTGGTAGAGGTTTGGGAGAGGGGACTGGTAGAGGTTTAAGAGGGTCTGGTAGAGGTTCGGGGAGGAGATTGGTAGAGGTTTGAGAGGGAGGTTGTTAAAGGTTTGTGAGAGGGGTCTGGTAGAGATATGGGAGAGGGGGTCGGTAAAGGTTTTGGAGAGGGGGCTGGTAGAGGTATGGGAGAGGGAATCGGTAGAGGTTTGGGAGAAGGGGCTGGTAGAGGTTTGGGAGAGGGGACTGGTAGAGGTTTGGGAGAAGGAATCGGTAGAGGTTTGGAAGAAGGGGCTGGTAGAAGTTTGGGAGAGGGGGCTGATAGAGGTATTGGAGAGGGGACTGGTAGAGGTTTGGGAGAGGGGGCTGGTAGAGGTTTAACTGTGTACAAGCCAATGACCGTAGTATATATTATGGTCATCAAAAATGGCTGCTTACCTCATCGGCAAGAATTTTATAATTACGATTTTAAACGATTGACTATTTATTTGCATCATTTTACGATAATTATCAGTATTCAGTGGAGTATACTTAATGCTAGTCCCTGTAGATTTCTCAAAAGCAAGCTTATTTATCGATAAAACGACCTCCAAGTTTTGTGGTGACCGTAACAAATATTTATGATGACCGATGATGATGAGGGGATTGGTGGAGGTTTGGGAGAGAGGATTGGGAGAGGTTTAGGAGAGGGGTTTGGTGGAAGTTTGGGAGAGAGGATTGGTGGAGGTTTGGGAGAGATGATTGGTAGAGGTTAATTTGGGAGAGGGGATTGGTAGAGGTTTGGGAGAGGGGACTGGTAGAGGTTTGGGAGATATGGATTTGAAGTTGCTCAATAGTGTTCACAAATAGAAATATATGTACTGCACAACTTTTTTTAGAGAATGCAAATGTAGATTGATGAAGAAAATTGTATGATATTTTCTACCAGCTATATAAACCGCTTACGAAAGTCCCAAGAGAAAGCGAAATTTCACCGTACGACTATCATGCATTGCATGTTTATTATAATGATCCTTGCGACTCAATAAATCTCATTTAAAACTTAATGAAATTCCAATAAAACTCATTAACATTCATACAAATCTCAATATGTGAAACAGACTGGTTCAAATAATAAGCGCAGCTGAACTAAATCAAACACCCGGTATTCCCTCTGTACGCGTTCCCGCCTTTATACGTATTGATTATACTTTCACCTTTTCTGTAGACTCCCCATTATCCAGGGTGGCTGCCATAAGTTCCTTCCCGCCATATCGGCCTTGATGAGTCTCCCCATGTGGAAGTGTCCAGAGATCCAAGGTAAATCCTAAATTTGAACGTGCATTTCACGTGTATATTGTAGCTATTTTTGTCCGAAATTGTAAATTTACTCGTAGATTCATACTAGGAGATATTCGCCACCGTGTTATTTTCAATCTAACACATTAGAAAAGTATTTATTGCCGTTTTAAATTCACGCGAAGTCGTGTATTACTATACTTTGTAGAAAAGAGTATGTTTGAATTCTCCTAGTTTTGAATTCGTCCATTCATATTTAGTAACTTTGAAACATCGATATGAATTATAATTTACAGATTGTTTGTTATATTTACGTCTTTTTCTCACTCATATAAAGACGTCACAGGATTTAGGTGGAGTGTCACTTATTGACGTTAGCGGCATTCCTTCCTTACGCGCACGGTCTTTTCGGGTATGACTTTAAAACGGAGATCCCATGTTCGGTAGGTGTTGGCACGACCCCATGTGTCATTCGTACTTATAGATTTGTGGCACTTCACCTAAACATGGTGACGTTTCAATATGAGCGAAAAATTCTCGAATGAGACGTAAACCTATCAACAACAACAACAAAAAAAAAACATCGTTTGTATATCAAAATCCAAGGCGACTAGTAAAAACAACAACAAAAAACTCGAACTCACGGCCTCCCAGTTTCGAAGCAAACGCACAAGTTAACTACTGAGCTACCATGAATATTTTTGGCACACGAATGAAATTGGTTTACAGTAATACGTTAGAAATATTTTACAGTATCCACAACAGGAAATCTAACGACAACCAACAGTTCCATCAACAGTACAGAGGTTCCGGGGTACGACCGGACGGAAGTGTGGCAGTCACGAATGAGAGAGGCAAGAATATCCAATATACTTTTTTCAATATACTGAATAGACTCCACCAGTGCTGTGAAATTAACACGCTACACATATATAACATACAGAGTGTCTGTTAAATTGACGCACTAAATATATAACAAACAGAGCGTCCGTTAAATTGACGCACTAAATATATAACATAGAGAGCGTCCGTTAAATTGACGCACTAAATATATAACATACAGAGCGTCCG
The DNA here is from genome assembly GCF_947568905.1 of Ostrea edulis. NCBI lineage: Eukaryota > Metazoa > Mollusca > Bivalvia > Ostreida > Ostreidae > Ostrea > Ostrea edulis. Next base: position 34,546,307 of record NC_079164.1, read on the forward strand.
TTAAATTGACGCACTAAATATATAACGTACAGAGCGTCCGTTAAATTGACGCACTAAATATATAACGTACAGAGCGTCCGTTAAATTGACGCACTAAATATATAACGTACAGAGCGTCTGTTAAATTGACACACTAATATATAACGTACAGAGTGTCTGTTAAATTGACGCACTAAATATATAACGTACAGAGCGTCCGTTAAATTGACGCACTAAATATATAACGTACAGAGCGTCCGTTAAATTGACGAACGAAATATATAACGTACAGAGCGTCCGTTAAATTGACGCACTCAATATATAACGTACAGAGCGTCCGTTAAATTGACGCACCAAATATATAACCAACAAAGTGTCTGTTAAATTGATGCACTACACATCTAACCTACAGAGCGTCTGTTCAATTGACACACTACCTACATGACCTGCAGGGCGTCTGTTCAATTGACACAATACATAATTATATAATTTACGGACTTCACAGCGTCTGTTAAAAGACGCACTACATATATAACTTACAGAGCATCTGTTAAAACACGCACTACATACATAACTTACAGAGCGTCTGTTAAATTGAAGTACTACGTTTAAAACGTACAGAGCGTATGTTGAATTAACGTATTACGTATATAACCTACAATCCCGTGCGGATCCCGGTTAAAATAGTTCCTCAGTACCCCTTGCTTGTTGTAAAAGGCGATTAAATGGGGCGCGGTCCTTGCGAGGAGACCGCAAAAACTGAGATCCCGTGTCGCAGCAGGTGTGGCACGATAAAGATTCCTCCCTGCTCAAAGACCGTAAGCGCTGAGCATAGGTCTAATTTTGCAGCCCTTCACCGGCAATGGTGACGTCTCCATATGAGTTAAATATTCTCGAGAGGGACCTTAAACAAAATACGATCAATCAATATATAACCTACAGAGTGCCTGTTGAATTGACGCACTACATATAAAACCTACATAGCGTCTGTGAAATGGACACTTCGATTTTACTGTATATTCATCTATATATATAATCATTTATCACACAAGTTTAAAACTGAAATTAAAAAAACAAAATGTTTATACAGAAAACAAGAGAATGATATAACAAAACACATTCACATTGTAACATTACATTCGGACATCAGAAAAAGGTGTTAAAATTTTAAAACTATTTATAGTGATGTCTGTAATCACTGCATAGAAGAAGAAAATATGTATCAAACAATACTCTTTGTTTCTATCGTATACCTCTAATATTGTTTTGTTGTAAATTGCCATCTCTTTCTGCTTTAGATACAGGGCGGTATAATGCTGGCTTCACTAACACAAGTTCTGATTGGTTCTACCGGTCTGTTGGGCTGGCTCCTGCGGTTTATTGGACCACTGACAATAGTACCTACCATCACGCTGGTAGGCTTGTCCCTGATCGATGTGTCTATCCAGTTCTGTGAGACTCAATGGGGGATAGCGGCAATGTAAGAAAATTATAGTTAGTGTTAGCCTTAGTCCCACGTGATCATGACTTTTTATGTGTCCACAAGAATTTCATCAGCACGAGTTTTTTCCCTGGGTATACTATTTCATTTCTGTTATGGGACATTGTTCCTGACTACAATATTTCATTTCATTTTCGGTTAATTCTCTGTTGTACATTGATTGCATATTGTTTAACGTTCCTCTTGAGAATTTTTCATTCATTTGAAGACGTCACCATTGCCTGTGAAGGGCTGCAAAGTTTAAGCATATGCTCAACGCTTACGGCCTTTGCGCAGGGAAGGGTCTTTATTGTGCCACACCTGCTATGAATATAGTTCTGTGTTATGTTGTTGTATCTCTCTTTCTCTGTTGTAGGACATTGTTTTTAGTTTTGCTGTTTGTTCTGTGTTATGTTGTTGTATCTCTCTGTTGTAGGACATTGTTTTTGGTTATGTTGTTGTATCTCTCTGTTGTAGGACATTGTTTTTGCTGTTTGTTCTGTGTTATGTTGTTGTATCTCTCTGTTGTAAGACATTGTTTTTAGTTTTGTTATTTGTTCTGTGTTATGTTGTTGTATCTCTCTGTTGTAGGACATTGTTTTTGCTGTTTGTTCTGTGTTATGTTGTTGTATCTCTCTGTTGTAAGACATTGTTTTTGGTTATGTTGTTTGTTCTGCGTTATGTTGTTGTATCTCTCTGTTGTAGGACATTGTTTTTGGTTTTGCTGTTTGTTCTGTGTTATGTTGTTGTATCTCTCTGTTGTAGGACATTGTTTTTGGTTTTGCTGTTTGTTCTGTGTTATGTTGTTGTATCTCTCTGTTGTAAGACATTGTTTTTGGTTTTGCTGTTTTTTCTCTGTTATGTTGTTGTATCTCTCTTTCTCTGTTGTAGGACATTGTTTTTGGTTATGTTGTTGTATCTCTCTGTTGTAGGAGATTGTTTTTGGTTTTGCTGTTTGTTCTGTGTTATGTTGTTGTATCTCTCTGTTGTAGGACATTGTTTTTAGTTATGTTGTTGTATCTCTCTGTTGTAGGACATTGTTTTTGGTTTTGCTGTTTGTTCTGTGTTATGTTGTTGTATCTCTCTGTTGTAAGACATTGTTTTTGGTTTTGCTGTTTTTTCTCTGTTATGTTGTTGTATCTCTCTTTCTCTGTTGTAGGACATTGTTTTTGGTTATATTGTTGTATCTCTCTGTTGTAGGAGATTGTTTTTGGTTTTGCTGTTTGTTCTGTGTTATGTTGTTGTATCTCTCTGTTGTAGGACATTGTTTTTGGTTTTGCTGTTTTCACTTTATCTTGGAAACATAACGTTACCACTGAAAGTTTACAAGAGAAAGAAGGGATGTGTGACCATCAGATACCCAGCATTCAAACTACTTCCGGTAAGAAAAAAATACACAACTCACAAAGTAGTTGCTTGAGATCAAAATGAAATAAGACACAAATCGAAGTCGTTATTTTTGCAATATAGTATTTGTTGTGTTATAATTCCTTTGTATGTTAATTTGTTTTAAATCTCATTCGAGATTTTGTCACTTTGCCAGTGATGTCACCAGCTTAAGGTGAAGTACCTCAAATTTTATTTACATCTATGCATGACACTCAGTGCCGTATTGCTGAGGCCTCTTCGTCATGTCAACACTTATCATGATGCGGGACCTTCCTTTTTAAAGTGACATCTGAAAGACTCGTGACTTTCACATCTATGACACTTACAGGTCAATATTTCGAGGTTGTAATATTTTAGCCAATGCAATAAGAGTGCAAATAATTATTCTTTTATTTGAGAAGATGCGTTGAAGAATTGTCACATGTGCCATTCCCTGGTTGAAGGTTATCCTGGCGGTTCTGATAGCCTGGTTGGTTTGTGGTATCTTGACCACCACTGGTGTTTTCTCTGATGATCCGAAATCTCTGGAATACCATGCCAGGACAGATGCAAATCTAAATGTCTTACACAACGCAAACTGGTTCTTTTTCCCATATCCTGGTACGTAGTTTTACGGATATAAGAGTGATTTGTGCATATGCATGTTTGAATTGATTGCAAGATGGTTCTTATAATTGTATCGGAGTGAATTGTGTTAAAGGTTTTTTTTTGCGTTTTAGGACCATATAAATGATGCAGACATGGGGTAATTAGTATTATCGTGAATTATGGATTGCACACCTCCACGCCTCCACTGTTTATGTAGTCCCACAATACACACAGCCTAAACATCCATTTCTTATATTTATATTTTGTACAATAAGAAAAGAAATGTGATTTTTTAATGCTCAGAAAAACTTTCCATAGAAAGGAAGTCTCTGTCACATCAACAGGTGTTTCTATGGGAAGATATACAAATAATAAACCAAAGTTTATTATTGAACATGAATGCAAAATAGTAGTAACACATAAGTAACTAACTTAACTAAATTTATTATTGCATAATTAGGTCAGTGGGGAATGCCAACATTGAGTGCAGCAAGCTATATGGGAATGTTGGCAGCAACACTGACATCTATCATTGAATCCGTCGGAGATTACTACGCGTGTGCCAGGATATCCGGCGAATCACCACCACCTGCGCATGCAGTAAACCGAGGAATTGCAATTGAAGGTTTTGGCAGCTTAATCTCTGGAGCAGTTGGTTCAGGGGGTGCAACTACCTCATACAGCCAAAACGTCGGCGCTATAGGTTTTACAAAAGTATGACTAATAGATAAAGCACGTTTAGTTTTATTTGATCGGATTTGTGCTCATGTTTAGAAAGCGATAGTTTCTTAAAACCAAGTCAAACCTAACCAATTCATATCACTTGACAGATTGCTAGCAGGCGAGTGTTCCAGGCGGCTGGGATCATCTTCCTCCTCTGTGGAATTTTTGGGAAATTCGGTGCGCTTTTGACCATGATGCCTAAGCCAGTTCTGGGGGGTATAGTTGTGATTAGCTTCGGTATGGTGACGTCTGTGGGGCTGTCGAGTTTACAGTTTGTGAACTTATCCTCCGGTCGGAATCTCTGTATTATAGGACTGTCGCTGTTACTAGGACTTATGATTCCTAGTTACCTTCACAGAAATAATGGCGCCATAAGGACGGGTAATTATAGATTAAATGTCCTATGACTTATCAAATGCTTGATTTTTAAAATTGGCATTGAAGGGAAAATATTGTGGAAGGAGGCATTTCTCCATTTCGCTCGAAGTTTGTATGTCGTCTGATCATCTTTAAGGTCTTTGGTCATTTCACAGTTCTACGTCATCTGCGACTGTATATAGCACAAGTATTCGTTTGGAAAAGGACATTCTTAAGAAAGGGTAGTTATTATAATATAAAGGATTACTGTTTTTCAAGGGAAGTATTCAGTGAGAGTCATCTTCCCAAAAACAAAGTATGTTGCGATTCTCAAAACGTAATGAAAGCATCTACATGTAGATTCAAATTCATTCAAACCATATCCCAAAGTAGCGTAGGAATACATAAGTATAAGGATACAACAGGGACTACATAAGGGTGCCATTTGTTATATATAGGGATATTGTAGAAGTCAATATTTTTTTCTTAGGAAAACAAAGCTTAGTTTGTGGAAATGATATGCAAGATCTTTATTTGTTTAAATTCGATTTTCAAATCAGGTACTAACTTAAGGATGAATTACACACCAGAGAAATATCTTATGGATGAAAAGTGGGGGATGTGTACAACAATACTTCGAAATTGAAAACTTTCAAATTCACTTTATTTAGTTAAGCAATGCAGTTTTAGTAGAAAGTAGTCTGAAAAAATTAAAACCCCTGTTGGACTCGAATCCACGATACAGATCAGCAGACGACACGTTAACCTACTGAACTATCCTGCTAAACAATTAAGATTGCAAAGGAATATGCTGTTGATGATATTAATATTTGCATTCATGTTTCAAAATATAATATATAATTATGATGCAAACTACTTCTGGGTTTTATTTTCTTACCTCCTCAGATAATGAGTTGCAATACAGAGAAATTACTAGATTACTCATATGTACGTTGCTGACTTTTTTTATTTCAAAAGTTGGTGCTTGAAATTATACTGTGCAATGCTGCTAAGCGTTCAGTTTCAACATGCATGCATTAAACATTACAACCATATATTGCCAAGAATTTGATTTTTTGTATAAAGAAAATATGATGCTATCAACAATATATAATTTTCCGAAGCACTTACTATATCAATATAATATCAAAGCATAACGTACACGTGTAAATATTAGTTTGTTTTTGGTTGTTTTTTTCAAAAGAGAGATAACTGAGGTACTACGATATTGAAATTCACACCCCCCCTCAAAATAAAGTTATTAACCTGATGCTGTTCTGTATGGTTATAAGATATCATTTTGAAAACGAAATTTCAAATTTAAAAAAGAAATGATTTTCTATTGAACACACTAAATATTCTGTTTTTGATTTTCTTCAAATACCCGAGTTTTAACGCATGGACATACTACAATTAGGCGTTCAATGTTTATCAAATCGGTACCAAACTGGTTGCCAGAATGTCAGAATTGATTCAAGTAAACGATGAAAATGTGAAGATGCATGTAACAAACGGTGATCAATCTCAATAATTCGTTATTTCATGAATGTAACGATGTATACCATGTATCCATAATTCAAAATACTGATATATATATATATATATATATATATATATATATACACACACACGGTGTATATGATTTAAAATTTCCATTCAGGAAACGCAGAGGCGGATCAAGTCCTATCGGTTTTACTGAGTACGTCTATGTTTGTCGGAGGTGTGATAGGATTCATCCTAGATAACACGGTCCCAGGTAAGAAATTATGATCCTAAATTGTAGGTAAACTGGACACGTCATCGTAAACTATTACCAAAGAAGAAAGTCTAACCAACGATTTCGAACTCTCTAGTCAGATCTTCTAGTATTTGATTGAAGCGTATTCCTTGAAACTTTGAATGTGCAGATGGTCATTAGCTTAATTACATAAACACCAATCATTATTCTGTCATGACCAACAAAATATGTAAATGAGAATACCGGTAATTTGTGACTTTCCGGCTTAAAGCCTGTACAGTAGTTCGTACGACATGTCGGAGATTGTGTCGGAATACGGTGTCCATACTTCGTACGAGCTAATTACATCACGGGCAAAACGCATCAACTGTACCCCTGGTATCAAATCCAGAATTCCCGCTATCATTTCCGGAAAAATTCACATGAATAGGGCTTACATTTACGCATCCTCTTGCAGGAAGTTGACGATGGACGGGACCTGTTTGACACCGTCCATGAACTCTGTCATTGACAGTTTGTCGTCAGCATTTTTGTCCATGCGTTTAAAAATCTGATCCGTCCTGTCCTCGGGGGTCATTCCACTGTGCTCTGATGCTGTCGTCGATGCTACCATTTTATGGATTGCCTGTATTTAAATTGTCCTTATCATTTTAATGGCTGTTTGCAATTGGATATTGATTGTCATATATAATGCAAATATACTGGAATCATGCATTTATTATAGACCGCCTATACACTATTCATACCAACTGAAAATCAATGTACAGAAATGAGAGTTTAAATTCGATTTGCTTACCCTAATGATTTCTAACATCTCTTGTTTAGAAATTACTCCGTCCCCGTTTAAATCATAAATTTGGAAGGCGAATTGTATTTTCTGATCCACGGAGCCTCTAGATGACACGCTGAGGGCACACATGAATTCCTTAAAGTCCAGTGTTCCATCTTTATTCTTGTCAAAGGCCTTAAAAACGTATTCTGCGAATGATGTGGCATCCCCATGAGGGAAAAAGTCCGAGTAGACTCGCTTGAATTCATCCATCGTCAGACTTCCCTTTGGACATTCCTTTATAAATCCTTTATACCATTCTTGCAGTTCTTTCTCGCTAAAGTTCGTCTGTATATTTAGGTCACTCAGTTCCCGAGGTTTCAACTTGGAGGTTTGTTTCCCCATAATGCGGTGTGTTTGTCTCCACGTTAAACTCTTCGGTACAAATGCAATTTAAAGCGAAACATGGCTTTTAAAATATCAGTATATATATATATGGTTTTAAATTCCCTGCAGAATATCGAAAACAGTTGATGATTTGTTATCAAACATTTACAAGTAGTCCAATTACACGTTTTAAATGACAATGAAACCTGCACACCGTGTCTTACGTAATTCCCATGCGATTCTGAGCATTGACTTTCCTGTTGGATCTTCCCCGGATATGAACAATTAAACCTGGAAACTCCGACACAAAACAGGCATCGTTAGCAATTTCATTAGCGTTACAGGGCCCGCTGCGCTCCCATCAATACATCGACATGATATTGACCAGCTTCAAAGTCCACGAGGTTTTACGATCACATGGGAAAAAGTTAAAATTCTGTTTTCAATTCGATATGATTTATTTCCAAATTCAGTGGCCAATCTTTTACATTTTCATTCAATAAGACAATAAAGCGACGCATTTTGTAATACATTGTTCAAATTAAACTTCCTGGAGAACAGTACATAGATGTTCATACATATGTGCACACAACAGAATTATTTTGAATTATCTGGAAACGATAAGCTTTTACAATAAAATTTGAAATCGATGAATTCTTGTTAATTTTATTTCCCGAGAGCACATACTGTAAATATTTTATGTTTGACAAGTACAATATTTAGCAAAAAATAGTTTTTGCTAATTTAGCTTGAATTCGATTTAATTTTTTACAACTAAGCACAAGTCGACCCATAAAAATAAACATTTTGCAGTGTATTTAGCAGAGGATCTCTTACGCCAAAAACGCTGAAAAAAAACCCACTGCCAAATATAATACATTTACAGTATATAAACAACTAATTTATGTACTGCGTTGTGAATAATCCTGTTCCATTTCTGAAATCGTAATTCTGTATTTTCAGTAAGTTTCCGAGTAAATGATTTTTATTTCGTATATGGTATGTCACGTCATTAAACTTTGGACTTACTTTTTAGGTAGTAGAGAGGAACGCGGGATCCTGAAATGGAAGCAGGTGTCTTCTACTAGATCAGACGACAAGAGGAAGAGGCACCGGGTGTATGAGCTCCCATTTGTGACCGATTTTTTGTACCGACACAAAGCATTTCATTACATACCATTCCTACCAAGTTTCAGGGCTTATAGTGATACAAAAAACAATTGCAAAGATCTCAGAGAATAACCTTATTCATCATTTCAATGACAAATGGTTAAGAATGCAATTGTGTTTCAAAGTGGTGTTATCAAGATTTTCTATATTCAATCGTCGTATCGATGTTATGCATTATATGATATTATATGATATATGTAGATGCGAATAAAGGTTTTATATATTTCGCCTGTTTTATGCTAGAATATTGTAGAAAACTTGAACCAAGCATTTTTTACACAAATGTTAATTGATTATGTGAATAAACTTTTATATCATTTCTTTTGCTGCAGTAATGTCAATATATAATACTGTTTGAATAAAATTTGAAATAAAGTAAACCAGCTAAGAAAACCAACATGAGCGATGTTTGGTTTGAGTGTAAACCAAATTTTTGTCACTAACTTGCATGCAACCCTATATCTATGTAGTAATGATGTTTCGCTCAGTTCAATATGTGCTGCAATATATCCCAACAATATCATTATTGCATCAGTTAGCTAATTGAAAATAATATATCTTCAATACATTGGTGCGATTGTAGTTAAAGTTCAGGAAGTCGGTGGGTATATTTACAAGCTCGGGTAAAACAACACCAATGTGATATCAGAATTATGGTTCATTAACATGAAGTGGGTGACTGATTAAAACATAGACACCTTTTCACCTCCTTATGATAAATCAAACATCATCTACATTATGAAATTGATATCTGCTGATATTTTGCCACTTTTCCCCCTCGTATCTAATTATAACTCCATTAGCCCGTCTCTCAGGAGTACATTATCTATTTGATTAATCTAATGCTGTTTCCCGGGATTTCTGTGCATTGTCGGATGGCATTCGTAAGTTCCATGGGTCCTCTGATGTAGGGATACCGATCGACGTGTGCCACGTCCGATGTCTGTGATGCCTCGCGTGACGAGGCCAACCTCAGAGCTTGTGCTGTCACGGTTACAGCTGATAAATGCCCACTAAGTGCTGCCTGCGGCCTATAGACCCTTTTTGACGACATCTATAACATCATTTAACGTCCCTCGCCATGATCATCTCGTACACATCCAAAAACGGCTCACTTGTAACTTCCCTGCTATATCTATTTCTGGTCATTATTTCTCTCTGGCTTCATGGAAAGATCTGTACAAAGGAGCAATTCTAAGAGACAGACGACGGGAGACTGGAAGCAGCGGTGTAGAATGCTGACGAGTATTGACGATCTCCGGTCTCTCCACTTCTGGAAGGCAGTCGCAGCTGAATGTCTAGGGTCGCTGTTGCTGACCCTTGTGGGATGTGGGTCGTGTGTCGACTGGGACACGGAAAACAAAGTCGTCAGAGTATCTCTATGCTTCGGACTGTGTTATGCTACCATCATTTGGATGTTTTATCACGTGAGTGGCGGACACGTGAATCCCTCCATTACATTTGCTCATTTCGTGACGAGGCGTGTAAGTCTGGCTCGAACTGTCTTGTATATTGTGGCACAGATGATCGGAGCTCTGATTGGGGCCGGGATACTCAAGGGACTCACTCCTTCATCACGGGGTGGGGCGGCTACCAAGCTTCACCCAGATGTAAACAGTGGTCAGGGATTTGGGGTGGAAGTGTTCATCACATTCTTCGTCGTGTTGACCTTTTTTGCTACTTATGACAAGAAGAGGAAGGACCTAAGTGGTTCATTTCCCCTGACCATTGGGCTAGCCATCGCTGCTTGTCATCTTTTCGCCGTAAGTTGAGTTATTTTCTGCTAATGTAAGCCTAGAACGATTGATATCACGATTCACATTTACAGAGATAGAAAATTCTCTGTTTGATTTTCGCTTGAGTGTACGATAGATGAGATTGATCACTGTTCTTTATCTTGTATCTCTGAAATCCAAACCTCTAGATATTGTATGCAGTTTGTGTTTGAAAGATGAAAATGTTTGAAAATTAGCACAAAATTTTTTGTAGTACAACTATACAGGAGCCAGCTTGAATACGGCGAGGAGTTTTGGTGCCGCGGCAATGGATGGAGAATGGACTGACCACTGGGTAAGAATGACCATTAGACACAGTGCTCTTGTCGGAATATAAGGCAGGGTGTTATTGTTACAGTGTAGGGAATGCCAGTGTGTTATTGGCAAGAACTCAGAGTGTTATATTGTCAAGAAATACCTAAGAGTGCTATTGTCAAATGTACCGCGAAGTGATATTGTCAAGAAATACCACAGACGGTTATTATAAATAATAACCTCAGCCTGTTATCGTCAAGAAATACCTCTGCTATTGTCAGGTAAAACCCCAGCGTTTTGTCAATGAAATACCACTACTATTGTCAGGTAAATCTACAGTGTTTTGTCAATGAAATACCACTACTATTGTCAGGTAAATCTACAGTGTTTTGTCAATGAAATACATCGGTCCATTATGGTAAAAAAAAAAAAACAACTAACCCCTAACTCCATGTGTAGAAATACGGTACCTCACTCCATTATTAAGAAATACATCAAGGCAATTTCTGTTCAAATATGAAAGATCTCAGCATATCGCACATGCAATATGAGACATTTTATTCCTTTTTTCTACTAGCACCACAGATGTCACAAAATAACCATTTACTATTTGAATAAAGATAGAATGCTTGGTTATACTTATTTTCCCTTGATATTAACCACTGAAGAATGAAGAGGCATACAATTTTTCAAGCAATTTTGTAAAAAAGAAAAACATTCAATTAAGTGGCTAAATCATTCTATATTTAGTTGTGTTAAGCGCTTTACATTCATCCCCAGTGTTATTTTGTGTAATATTTAGATTTACTGGCTTGGGCCGTTCTTTGGAGCGACGTTAGGGGGACTGGTGTATGACAATGCCTTTGCTGTGAATGCCTCGCTGGAAAAAGCCCGGTCTTTCCTCCTGGCCAGCGAATATGAACACGACAGTTACCCCGCCAAAAAGACGAAAATTAAAATCATCCAAGAAGAGATCGAGGAGGCAAACAACACTTCGGATAAGCCTGTGGTGGAATCGGCCTGAATGATAGAGACATTGATGCTCTGTATAGCCATTTTGTATGAATTCAATCGCTATAGAGATTCCGATTTTTCTTCGTCATTCTTTTCCGGTTCTTCTCCATCCTCCAATTTTGAATTTTCTTCTGATGGATATACCATTTCACAAATCATGACAGATTTACCGTTGTTGTTGGTGATCAGAAACTTGTTTTGGTTATTCTTGGATAATGTCAACGCCACTGGCATTTCTAAGCCGTCTGATTTTGATAATACAGTTTCTTTTTGTTCACCATCAAGTGAAAATCTGCAAATGCTGTGAGTCCAGCGACCTACGACTAGAAGGCTTTGATCTTGTATTACCAAAGCGCGGCAATACTTGAGCGACGAATCAGCATGCATGATGGAATATTTTCCGCTGGGAGAAATACTGTGAATGGTGTCGGTTTTCCATCCAGTGAAGTACACATATTTGTTGTCATCTGAGCAGATGTATCTCGCAGAGCAGTCGCGAATCACAGTAGTTTCAATTATAGTCCCATCTATGTCCAGTGTAGTTAAATGAGTGCCACACGCCGTTACCAATAATTCTCCAATCCGAGTTATTCCAAAACACTCATAACCAACGTGTACGGTTTTTGTCACTTTCATTTTACCCAAATTAAAGAACTGGATCATGAGTTCATTGGGTAACGTCATCACAATCTGATCCTTGTCCAGGAGAACCACATCGCGTGGGTTTCCATGCAGCGGAATTGTATGAAGGAGGTTTCCATCTTCGTCGTACAGGAGTATTCTGCAGTTGTTACTGTCCGCCAGTAGTATCCTCTCGTCAGGAAGACTAAGGGCACTAGTTATCCATGGCGGTGCGCCATTAATACCACGTTCTACTCCGAAAATCTTCTTGATATTCATCTCCATATTGTACAGTGATAGATCCACCCTTTCCTATTAAACCTTGCACCTTACTAATATTTATGTATATGCAGCATACATTATCACAGGTGGTTCAGCGTGTATATGATAATGACAATATTGAATGTTTATTTTACAGGCGTGCAGATTATACTTTGTAATGTTACACTGCAGTTTACCTCTCTTAAAAGCATTGATTCGATTTTATATAATTATATTTTTCTTTATATGAATAAATTCATTCTATGTCTGTTATCCCTCCCCAGAGTTAGACGTGTGATGTCTTGCCCGTTCGTAGACCGTGTGTTTGACCCTGCATATGGTAAATAAGCCACTTTCTTACGTGAGTTTTACCAAACTGGTTGGATTGAAGGCTTGTATAAGAAGAAACGCACAGTCATAGTCACCCGGGTATTAGTTAAAGTATCACTTTAAAGTATGGCTTGCGAAGATGCACTACCCCCAAGGTAATAAAATCTAAAATAATTTTCCTGTTCTGGTTTTCTAAGCTAAATTCTAATATTTAGCAGCAGTATAAAACAAGATGTGTTCTTAAAACTCAATACCCCCGATAGTGCCCAATACTGAGGAAATTCTTTACGTTATATAATATATATGTTATATTAACACTATGTGACTATTTTGGACCCACCCTACAGTAAAAACCATGGGGTTGCGAAATCCACAACTTTAATTGGTTCATCCTTTTCTGCTTGTCCTAAATAAGCATTTAGTTTTTAAATAGAATCAGCAAGATTAAAGAAGTACTTCAAATGATAAAGACAATGGTAATTATTTATGAATGTTTGTCCAATCCTAGAACCAACACCCAGTGACGTATTTATGGTAAATCATGGGCTCATGTGTAAAAAAAAAAAAAAAAAAAAGACGATAAAAGAAGCAATCATTCCCCCCCCCCCCCCATTCGCAGAGAAATTAGTTGACAAGATCTTTTGATTTATATTTCATTCCAAAAAAACCCTTAAAATTGTGTCATTTTATTAATTTCACCTCATCAAAAATGACAGAAAATAGTGAAAATTACTACATAGGAGACATATTTCAAGCCTATAAAATTCACTGAGGTCCTTAAGGTGGCCCCTAGACACCCTGCCTCCTGAAGGTGCACCCCTAACTCCATTTTTTATCCGCCCCTGAAACCCCTTGCCCAACCCCAGGGATCATGAAATTTACAGTTTGGTAAAGGGCTACCTGCTCCCTTTAAATATTTATTTAGTTTCAATTGGGTATCGTGTTTTACACATACGTACTATAAACCAAATTTGGCCCCACCCATCTTCGCTAGCCAAGGGTGACGATCCACGGTGTTTCTCTATTCGAATAGAGAAACACCGTGGATCGTCGCCCTTGGCTAGCGAAGATGGTTTGCTAGCCAAGGGTGACGATCCACGGTGTTTCTCTATTCGAATAGAGAAACACCGTGGATCGTCACCCTTGGCTAGCGAAGATGGTCCCCACCCTGCTGCGAGATTCTCTTCCCCAGGGATCATGAAATTTACAATTTGGTAGACGCCTTCCTGCTCTACATGACTATGCATATAGTTTATTCATACAGATATGCGGTTGTTTGAAATTGATCAATGTTTGGCAGTTCAGGCCCCGAAGGTGCAGGAGTCCTGAAATTCACAATTCGTGTACATTTGTCCCAAAGATGTTTTATACCAAATTTGCGAAGAATTGGAATGGTAGTTATCAAGAAATAGTTTTTAAAATGTTCAATTGTTAACGTACGACGGACGCAGACCAATTGCAGCTGGTCACCCGAGTGACTCAGGTGACCTAAAATCTAAGTTGTGTATGAGTACAAGGTCACGCAAACTTAAAGTGTGCATCAGACTTTTCATCCTATTTTAATGATGCTTGATATCGTGTACAACGATCTTGGGTTACCATTGATTTTTGTCATCAAAGATCAAGGTAAACTGTCAATAAATAGTATATATGTAGGAGTATACCCGCGTTAATTACGAGGAATCCCTAGGTTTCAGAGCCCTTGTCATCCCCAGGCAACATTATTGCGAAGGAATATGATTTGTCAGTACGTTCGTAGTTTTACATTTGATTTTTTAATGGTACCTTGTGTAAATATCCGGGTCTTTATTATTTAGTCACTGGAAGCGATTCCGTGAGAGCATGTACAAAAATTAAAGTGCATTATTTGATTTTTTCTCTCAGACCTTCAGGAATATTTATTTAGTATTACTTTGCATGATGATCTAGGTTCATAATGATTTCAAGGTCAGATGCAAAAGGTTAAGGCGAGTGGAAAACAATTCCTCGTGTTCAAGATTTAAGTATCAGTTCTGTTCGGGATTTTGTTGAGTTTTCATGAATGGCAGCAATGTGGTTTTTTCTTGAGTTTTTTTTTTTTTAGGTCAAAGTCATCGGAAAATAATCCAAATTTCCTGTGTAAAGGATTCTATCTGATTTTATTACACCTCCAGGAAAATGATCAAGCGTAAGAGCTATCCTGGATACCTCATCCAGCAGGTTGCTCGTTTCATGTTGAAGACGTCAGTTCAAGTCCTAGGTCATCAAGCGTTCGGCTTTAGGGGTCGAAGTCGCGAGTCTATTGGATACGATATTAAAGATAGAGGTCGTCTGCCATAAAGGTAGACTTTGGCATGATTGGAAACCCTCATTGCTAACCGTCCTAATGCTCAAAGCTTAGACCTAAATTGATTGATTGTTTGTATGTTTTACATCCCATTTGAGAATTTTTCATTCATGTAGATAAGGTACCAGACATTGTGACCTATA
Source organism: Ostrea edulis (assembly GCF_947568905.1). NCBI lineage: Eukaryota > Metazoa > Mollusca > Bivalvia > Ostreida > Ostreidae > Ostrea > Ostrea edulis. Next base: position 34,561,612 of record NC_079164.1, read on the forward strand.
TATGGCGCTTACGGTCGTAGCAGTGAGGGATCCTTACTGTGTCAACACTTACCGTGATACGGGATCACCATTTGTTTAGGGTCATATCCTTAAAAACCCTTACAAAGATACATTGCTGGATCCAGTAAATGTTCTACCAAGCCCCCATCTTTGCTCCTCACGATACTATTAACAGCTGTGAAGGAGAAACTTCAAACGTAATGTGCGACTACATATGCCAGAAGTGGTGTAAATCAAATGTGGATTCTAAAAAATTCTGAAGAACTTTTCGTAAACTTGAAATCGCAAAACTTTTCTCAAATCAACAACATCAAAACGTATGACTTTTCAACACTTTACATGACCATTCCTCACCATAAATTAAAGACTAGACTTTTTGACTTTATAGACACTTGCTTTTTCAACAAAAATGGGAAACGCAAATATTCCTATCTAGTGATCAATCATCCAAAAAATTACTTTGTTAAACGCCACTCTGATTCCACACACAAGTACTCTGAAGTTGAAATATAAAAAAAAATATGCTGGAGTTCCTCATTGACAATATCGAAGTATTCTTTGGTGATCAGGTCTTCCAACAGTCTATCGGAATCCCCATGGGCACGAATTGTGCTCCTTTTTTAGCTGACCTGTTTTTATATTCCAATAAAGCAGAATTTATTCAAAAGCTTCTACGTGAGAAGAAAAAATCTCCTGTTGTGGCCTTCAATTCGACATTTAGATATATCGACGACGTATTATTTAATAACAATAATAATTTTTATTCATATGTCGATTCGATATATCCCAGTGAACTCGAAATAAAAGACACCACAGAGTCGTACACTTCTGTTTCATACTTAGATATTTTATTGAAAGTAGATATTAACTGCAAACTAACAACTCAACTTTGTGATAAACGGGATGATTTCAGCTTCTCCATCGTCAACTTCCCATATTTATGTAGCAATATTCCATTATCACCTGCATATGGTGTTTATATCTCTCAACTGATTCGATACGCAAGAGCTTGTTCTGCGCATGGTCAGTTTCTAAATCGAAGCAGGCAACTGACAAACAAGTTGATGGTGCAGGGGTTCCAACGTCTCGTTTAAAGTCAGCATTTCGCAAATCCTATGGTCGTTATAACGATCTAGTTTGCCAATACAACCTATCATTAGGTCAAATGTCTGACGTGTTTCATACCGATTGTTGGGCCGTTCTTGGCGCACTGATTTTGACTACAGATTAATACGTTTACCTGATCAAGATATAGGGCTCACAGCGGGTGTGACCGGTCGACAGGGGATTCTCCTAGGCACCTGGTATCCAGGGGTCCGTGTTTGCCCAACTCTCTATTTTGTATTGCTTATAAGAGTTATGAGATTGATCACTGTTCGTTATTCACCTTTCATCCAAGAGACCCGTGACTTTCAGTTCTACTGCCGGGTGCTTGACGAATGAACAATTACTACATCTATTAAGGTTTGACCCGGTGCAGGGATCGAAAATCGAACCCGGGTCTCCTGGTTGAGATGCAAATGTCAAACCACAAGGGTACCGCGACCTATATACTGACGTGCCAAAAGAACGTTAAATTCCATATTGTATCGCGTCCATTAACATCTGTGATTAGATTGGTTTCCAAAGTCAAATGTAAACAGTCATTGTCAATGGAAGAGAAATATCAAAACTTCTTTTGTGCTTGACTGAGTGTATTTGGTCCTTATTTACACAGATGGGAATTCCCGCAATCTAATTAAAATCAGATCTCCTCTAACCGTTACACTTCTCCAGTGTTAAGGAAGATCTTACACTTCTCCAGTGTTAAGGAAGATCTTACACTTCTCCAGTGTTAAGGAAGATCTTACACTTCTCCAGTGTTAAGGAAGATCTTACACATCTCCAGTGTAACGGTTAAAGAGGATCCGATTTAATTAGATTGAGAATTCCTTTAGTCTTGGTTTTGAAAATCAAACAACAAGGGCATTGAAGGGCACTTTGGAAATATGTCATGTCGGTTGTAATCCGATTAAAATCAGATATTCTCTAACTGTTCCACTGGAGAAAAATCTGACCGCATTGCGTTCGGGGTCATGTTATTTCGCCTTTCACACTTGCCCAATCAATTGACGGTTTTTTGCTGCTTTGAATATACTCGGGAGAATAATCGAACGTGATGGCGGCCACCATGAGCGATGTTAGAACGCTAAAGAAAATATATTTGAACGATATTGCATGTATAATATCTAAGATCTTCCTATGCTCTTCCTTTAAGGCTGATATTTGAAATTCGATTAAACTTTTCACATTTGTGAACTTTACATTCCGAATACGCTTCAGTAAAACGATTCTTGGTTGGTCCTAGATTCTTTGTCAAGCTATTGTTATTAGTCGAATATTTATTGAATAATTTATGAGACTTGGGTCAATAAAATGACCTCAAATGCAGATCTTTAATTAGATCATGTCAGTTGATGTTCCAATCTAACAGAGAAGCGTTGGGATACCAGTTGTTTCTTGTACCGTGGGGACCAGAGTTAGAGTAGCCTCAATAGGTCGATATCCTCAATACCCATTGCTTGTTGTAAGAGGGGGTCCTTCGGATGAGACCGGAAAAACCTAGGTCCATTGTCACAGCAGGTGTGGCATGATATTAAAATCCCTTCCTGTGCAAAGGCCGTAAGCGCCGAGCATGGGCCTAAAATGAGGACAGCCCTTCATCGGCAATGGTGATGTCTCTATGAGTGACCAAGAGGCCCACAGGCCTTATCGGTCACCTGATTATTAGTATCATTTGACCAGTGGCAAGGGCTATGAAATCCATTTTTGGGTATTTATGCTAAATTTGATATTTAGCAACAGTATAAAACAAGATTTGTTATTAAAACTCAAATGTCCTCGAAAAGCTTTGATTAATATACTTTAAGTCACAATGGCTAATTTGGACCTGTCCTTGAGTTTTTCTTACACATGTCTGATTGTACAAAATGAAAATTAGTTAATTTTTGCCCCGTCTCTAAGGCTCCAGGGTACCAGAAATCCAGAAATTTACAATTTAGGCCCCCTTGTCCAAAAGATGATTCATGTCAAAAGAAGGTTAAAAATGTTCTATTGTTCATACATTTAATAATTGACCATTTTTGCCCCACCCTGATTCCAAAACCTACTGCTGGGATCATTAAATTTACAATTTTGGTAAAGGACTACCTGCTCTTTCTTAAATATCCGTTTAGTTTCAATTTAGTATCAATAGCACTAAAAAAGATGTTATTTAAATGTTTTACATATTACCGCTATGTACCAAGTTTGGTTGGTCCTGCCCTGGAGTAAGAACCTCTACCCCGGGGATCATTTACAATTATGGTAGAAGCCTTCCTTCTCTATATCACCATGCATTTAGTTTTTCTTACATATGTACAGTTGTACAGAAGAAGATTTTTGAAAAATTGTCATTTTCTAAAATAGTTTTTGCCCCACCCTTAGGCCCCAGGGGTGCAGGAGTCCTGTTTACAATTAATGTCCCCCTTGTGTCCATGATGCTTCATGATAAATTAGAAAAGAATTGAAAACGTAGTTATCAAGAAAAAGTTTTAAAAGTTATATTATTTACTGACCATTTTGGCCCCACCCAGATACCAAAACACCTACCCCTGGGATCATCAAATTTGCCATTTTGGTGAAGAACTGTCTGCTCTTTCTAAATATCCATTTAAGTTTAATTTAGTATCAATAGCAGTAAAGATGTTTATTTACATGTTTTACACATAAAAATTATGTACCAAGTTTGATCTCGCCCTGGGGTCAGAACTTCTACTCCGAGGATCCTGCAATTTACAAGTTTGTTAGAGGTCTTCTTGCTCTACATCACCATGCATTTAGTTTTCCATACACACATGCAGTTGTAGAGAATAAGATTTTTGAAAACTAGTCAATTTTTGGCAGTTTTGCCCGTCCATAGAGCTTCAGGGGTGCAGGAGTCCTGAAATTTACAATTGATGCCACCCTTGTGCCAAGGATGCTTCATACATGTATCATTTGAAAAGAATAGAATGGTAGTTATCAAGAAGTTAAAAATGTTCAATTGTTACACACGTCGACGGACGATGAGTAATTGCAATAGGTCACCTGAGTTTATTCAGGTGACCTAAAAATTCTCGAGCGCAACGTTAAACAATAAACAACCCACCGTTGGTTCGTCCACTGTATCTTTATATGGTGTTCTGTTAAGGTCATTCGCTCCGGCGCATTTAGGGCAACAATGCAAGTCACACTCATTTTCTTGCGATGCTACCCTCTTTATTTTGCCTTAGCATTTTCCCTGCCAGACTTTGCTGCCCTTAAGATGATGGAGCAAGTGGCTGTAACAGAACACCATAATTATCCAATGTTTATCCAACTTTCTCTCAGGAGTGGTACACTTTGCAATAGTGTGGCGATGTAATAGGGTAGGACGTACTTATTTCAACGAGATCAAATTTCCGCGGGTTGACGATATTCGTTTTGTCCGCGAGTGGGAATTTCCGCGGATTTGTATGTAGACGTACATGTACAACCAGACACTTTGCATTGAGGTTGGGAACAAAATGGTTAATTGATGCGCAATATGCAGTGACTGTACATACCTACTGGCCGGGTTAGAATACTTAGGTCCTCAGTACTCCTTGCTTGCCGTACGAGGCGACTAAATGTGGCGGTCCTTCGGACAGCAGGTGCATGTGGTACAATAAAGATCCCTCTCTGCTCAAAGGCCGTAAGAGCCGAGCATATGCAAAACTTTTGCACCCCTTCACCGGCAATTGTGACGTCTCCATACGAGTGAAAAGGTATCGCGCGGGATTTTAATCAATATACAACCAACCTACTGTATATCACATATAAAGAAAACAGACCGACCTATCAATGGGTCATATGCTGTCTGATGTGTTTCATACCGATTGTTAGGTCGTTCTTGGCACATTGAATTTGACTACGAATAACTCCGTTTACGTGATCAAGATATAGGTCTCACGGCGGGTGTGACCGGTCTACAGGGGTGCTTACTTCTCCTAGGCACCTGATCCCACCTTTGGTATATCCAGGGGTCCATATTTGCCCAACTCTCTGTTTTGTTTTGCTTATAGGAGTATGAGATTTATCACTGTTCGTTATCTTCACCTTTCACTATAGAAACTCTTCAATATCAGGAGATAAACAATTACTTATTGGAGTCAAAAAAATCAAGTGACTGTTTTTCATGCAGCATTAATAGTGATAGAGATACATTAACTTTGAAGCGAACAGCCGTGGCACCTATGTACACATTAATTGTTTGAACCGGCCGAAGCTGAATATGAATAATTGCTCCAAGATTCGGTGAAGGCGTCAGTCCGAACACCCAGCCGAGCTGAGATTAACCAAGCGTACAGTTTTTACTTAAAGTAGGTTGGACGCAGAGTTGCGTCTTTTTATGAAATGGGTCGTGACCTTTTGAAATCTTAAGCTCGGATTTACGCCGGACGTAAGAGATACCACAAGCTTCTTGGGCCGTAGCATTGAGGGTTCTTAACGTGCCAACGCCTGCCGCGACATATAGTACTTTCATTTCAAGGTCATATCTGAAGTACCCATGACTCTTTTCTAAATGCCAAGCGTTTGGCGAAGGAGCAATCACTCCAGTATTTCGTCTGTGGATTGATGCGGTAATGGCACGAGTAGGACTTTAACCCATGAACTTCCGGTTATGAAGGGAACGTTCCAATCGCTGAGCTACTGCAATATATTGTTGAACTTTAAAAATAGATATCCTTAATAATTTAACTTTACGTTTTAATAAAGGACATCAATATATGTACCATGGTATTCTGTAAATATGTACCATGAAAGAAAGCACTTAAATGAATATGCATTAAAAATACGGCTGTAGGGGTACATAACTGAAAATAGTTTCAAAATACCAGTCGTGGTTTTGACATTCTTTTTTTTCTGAAACGAGGTGAGTACTGACCATGCGACTCTCTTATTGGCATACCGCTTGCTATTTTCCCAAGTTTTAGATCTATGCACATCTATCTACCATTTATTGTTTTACACAGGATCTAGCTAAATGTATTTGCTATGATGGGTCCTTATTCCCATACAGACTATAGATGAATCTGTAATTTTGATATATTCCTTTCATCAAGGATGGAATCAAATATTTATGATATAAGGTCATGATGGGCGCACTTACCCTGTTAGTTTAAAACCAAGAAATCTTGATTAGTAGTGCCTATGTATCTTTCAAACTATTTCTGTGCATAATCAACACATTTCTTCATAACACCTCCTATTTAAAGTGTGAATATTCATGCTATGGTGAGGCTTGTTCATACTTATTTTACCTTGATAGTAACCACGAAAGAATGACAAGGCATGTAATTTTCCAAACGGTTTTGTGAAAAACATACGTTGAATGATAATGTGAAGATTACGAACACTGATCGATCTCTTAAATCCTACGAAGAATAGAAAATTAAGAGGAGGGCAAATACGGACATCAGAGGTGGGAACAGTCTGGGAGTAGTAAACATCCCCTGCGGACCGGTCACATTCTCCGTGAGCCTTATATTTTGTTCAGGTAAACGGAGTAATCCTTAGTCAAAATCAGTGAAAAACAGTCTAACAATGAACTAACTAAATATATGTAATTTTATATTCACAAGTGTAGAACGTGTTACAATAAACTCTGGTGTTAATTTCTTTAATATTTAGATTGACTGGCTTGGGCCCTTCTTTGGATCGACGTTAGGGGGACTGGTGTATGACAATGCCTTTGCTGTGAATGCCTCGCTGGAAAAAGTCCGGTCTTTCCTCCTGGCCAGCGAATATGAACACGACAGTTACCCCGCCAAAAAGACGAAAATTAAAATCATCCAAGAAGAGATCGAGGAGGTAAACAACACTTCGGATAAGCCTGCGATGGAATCGGTCTGAATGATAGAGACATTGATGCTCTGTATAGCCATTTTGTATGAATTCAATCGCTATAGAGATTCCGATTTTTCTTCGTCATTCTTTTCCGGTTCTTCTCCATCCTCCAATTTCGAATTTTCTTCTGATGGATAGATCATTTTACAAATCATGACAGATTTACCGTTGTTGTTGGTGATCAGAAACTTGTTTTGGTTATTCTTGGATAATGTCAACGCCACTGGCATTTCTAAGCCGTCTGATTTTGATAATACAGTTTCTTTTTGTTCACCATCAAGTGAAAATCTGCAAATGCTGTGAGTCCAGCGACCTACGACTAGAAGGCTTTGATCTTGTATTACCAAAGCGCGGCAATACTTGAGCGACGAATCAGCATGCATGATGGAATATTTTCCATTGGGAGAAATACTGTGAATGGTGTCGGTTTTCCATCCAGTGAAGTACACATATTTGTTTTCGTCTGAGCAGATGTATCTCGCAGAATTGTCCTGAATCACAGTAATCTTAAGAATAGTCCCATCTATGTCCAGTGTAATTAAGTGAGTGCCACACGCCGTTACCAATAATTCTCCAATCCGAGTTATTCCAAAACACTCATAACCAACGTGTACGGTTTTTGTCACTTTCATTTTACCCAAATTAAAGAACTGGATCATGAGTTCATTGGGTAACGTCATCGCAATCTGATCCTTGTCCAGGAGAACCACATCGCGTGGGTTTCCATCCAGCGGAATTGTATGAAGGAGGTTTCCATCTTCGTCGTACAGAAGTATTCTGCAATTGTTACTGTCCGCCAGTAGTATCCTCTCGTCAGGAAGACTAAGGACACTAGTTATCCATGGCGGTGCGCCACCAGTACCATGTTCCACTCCGAAACTCCTCTTGATATTTATCTCCATACTGTACAGTGATAGATCTACATCTACACTTTCCTATTAAACTTTGCACCTTGCAAATATTCAGGTGAAGCACGTAAATGTTGTAATCTAAGTAAATATATAAAAAAAAAAGGAGTTTTTGCTTTTGTTCCACGGCGTGTGGCTAATGTCTTCCTGATATAGAATAACTATCTCAAACATTGACTCTGTAAAACGATATTTATAAGTGGTGCAAAGTAGCATAACTACGAATGAGAAGTACGACACGGAAACTAAGTACAAACACTACTCATGAACTACAGGCTTACAAAATGTTGAGCCAAAAGCCATACATGTATTTATACGGTACGTGTACTTAAAAGACAATGAAAATCCTATCTTAGCCATATTTGTGTCAATTTGTTTTATTTTTACTGTTTGTATGAGTCAAAAGACAAGGTATTGCGAAGCCTATATTTTGTGAAATATATGTTTTGCGAGCTATGAAATTATATATATATATATATATATATATATATATATATATATATATATATATATAGTATTTTCACTCCTAGTGGAAAAACATTTTTAGTCATACTAGTAGTCTGATTCGCACACATTCAGCTAGTGCATGTGAACGCCTCGCAAGAAATACAATTACATGTACACATCAGGCGTAAAATTTGCAGGTATACAACTACTAAAATGGGTCCATGTGAACGGGGCATATTTCTTTGGACATTTATGATTATACCTGTTCACCTTTTATGCATTACAAATAAAGAGTTCCATTTTCATTATTACATTGATCAAGAAATAGTTGCGATTTACTGAAAGATTGACTGAATATGAAGACAGTAAAAGCTACATACAGTGTATAAATTTAGTCTAATTGATAAAGATTGACTGAATATGAAGACAGTAAAAGCTACATACGGCGTATAAATTTAGTCTAATTGATAAAGATTGACTGAATATGAAGACAGTAAAAGCTACATACGGTGTATAAATTTAGTCTAATTGATAAAGATTGACTGAATATGAAGACAGTAAAAGCTACATACGGTGTATAAATTTAGTCTAATTGATAAAGATTGACTGAATATGAAGACAGTAAAAGCTACATACGGTGTATAAATTTAGTCTAATTGATAAAGATTGACTGAATATGAAGACAGTAAAAGCTACATACGGTGTATAAATTTAGTCTAATTGATAAAGATTGACTGAATATGAAGACAGTAAAAGCTACATACAGTGTATAAATTTAGTCTAATTGATAAAGATTGACTGAATATGAAGACAGTAAAAGCTACATACAGTGTATAAATTTAGTCTAATTGATAAAGATTGACTGAATATGAAGAAAGTAAAAGCTACATACGGCGTATAAATTTAGTCTAATTGATAAAGATTGACTGAATATGAAGACAGTAAAAGCTACATACGGCGTATAAATTTAGTCTAATTGATAAAGATTGACTGAATATGAAGACAGTAAAAGCTACATACAGTGTATAAATTTAGTCTAATTGATAAAGATTGACTGAATATGAAGAAAGTAAAAGCTACATACGGCGTATAAATTTAGTCTAATTGATAAAGATTGACTGAATATGAAGACAGTAAAAGCTACATACGGCGTATAAATTTAGTCTAATTGATAAAGATTGACTGAATATGAAGACAGTAAAAGCTACATACGGTGTATAAATTTAGTCTAATTGATAAAGATTGACTGAATATGAAGACAGTAAAAGCTACATACAGTGTATAAATTTAGTCTAATTGATAAAGATTGACTGAGTATGAAGACAGTAAAAGCTACATACAGTGTATAAATTTAGTCTAATTGATAAAGATTGACTGAATATGAAGACAGTAAAAGCTACATACGGTGTATAAATTTAGTCTAATTGATAAAGATTGACTGAATATGAAGACAGTAAAAGCTACATACGGTGTATAAATTTAGTCTAATTGATAAAGATTGACTGAATATGAAGAAATTAAAAGCTACATACAGTGTATAAATTTAGTCTAATTGATAAAGATTGACTGAATATGAAGACAGTAAAAGCTACATACAGTGTATAAATTTAGTCTAATTGATAAAGATTGACTGAGTATGAAGACAGTAAAAGCTACATACAGTGTATAAATTTAGTCTAATTGATAAAGATTGACTGAATATGAAGACAGTAAAAGCTACATACAGTGTATAAATTTAGTCTAATTGAAAGTAAAAGCTACATACAGTGTATAAATTTAGTCTAATTGAAAGTAAAAGCTACATACAGTGTATAAATTTAGTCTAATTGATAAATAAAGGAAAACACGGAAACTGACATAATTATATTGTAATGTAACTTTACATTTGTAAGCTAAGTTAGATACTGCAGCTATTTGATTTTATATTGTAATGCAACTTTACATTTGTAAGCTAAGTTAGATACTGCAGCTATTTGATTTTATATTGTAATGCAACTTTACATTTGTAAGCTAAGTTAGATACTGCAGCTATTTGATTTTCTGGTTTATGGAAAATCACATTCTTTTCCGACTTATTGGTGGGGTATTTAGTCATTTCATATTGGCATAAGAATAAAACGTCCCATAACGTCTGATGAAAATACCATAGGTGAGTTCTTTCTACCCCCCTACAGAGGGTGCATTATGGTAGTGGTCTATAAAGTTATTCTGATCAGTGTCTACAGGATTCTTAATGTTTATGTGTTTGTATTAGGCCACTCCTATGATAATACTTCACCAGCTGTAGCCTAGGTGAAGATGAACGAGTTTTGCGCTCAGTGCTGTAGCGAAACAGGACTTCGGTTTTAAGGTCTCATTTGAAAGAAATACGAATCTCACCTCTAATGCCAGGCGTTTTGGTGAAGAAGCAATCACTATCATGTATTAGGTTTTACATGGTCATGGCACGAGCGGGGCTCGAATTGACGACCTCTTGGTTACGAAACGAACGTTTTGTCCACTGAGCTACCACAATGAGTGTGATTTATATAGCTGAACTTTAAAGGGATATACATGTATATGCTTAATAGTTTCATAAAGTCTAAAGATGTGTGGTCCTTCGGATGAGAAAAAAACCGAGGCCCCGTGTCACTGTAGGTGTGGCACGTTAAAGATCCCTCCCTGCTCAAAGGTCGTAAGCGCCGAGCATAGGCCTAAACTTTGCAGCCCTCCACCGACATTTGTGACGTCTCCATATGAGTAAAGAATTCTCGAGAGGGGCGTTAAACAATATACAATCAATCATAAAGATGTCAATACTACGGTATTCTAGAAATGTATGAAACTAAAAACTCTATTAACCCTGAATACAAAAAAGACATTCGTTTGTTGTGATATAACTGAAAATTGGTCCGAAATACCACCCGCGTGTTTTTGACTATTTATGAATCGAGTAGATTGCTGACCACGTGACTGTCTTAAAAAGATACCGCTTGCTATTTTCCACTACTATTTGGATCTGTGCATATCTAACTAACCTTTAGGGGATTTAGTCAGGTGGTTGCTTAATCCTACATATACGCTGTCTTTGCTGTCATGCCCACTGGGTCCGAAATTAGAATTAACTGAATGAAAGATTCTGACCACGCGTGAAGAGGGCGCATGACACTGACCAAAAATGTCCGAGAGTTGAAGTCAAGTGTCAAACTATATGTATTCCTTTCATCTGGAATGAAATCAAATGGTTACGTTGCATATATTACACAATGCCATTATAGATGCACTAACTTCTGTTATTCAGAAACAAAAATCTTAATCATTAGTACACAGGTACCTTTGTATTTCTTTGCATAATCAACTAAACAATTCAATAATGCGACTGTTTTAACGGCTGGGAATTCTCCGACTGACAACGCTAACGCGCTTCATGTAGTACGAGGGCGAGTCAATAAATAACTACCCTGCCTAACTTATTTCCGGTTGAGAACCACCTCTTCTTGTTCGATGCAATTGTCCTCAAGTGTAATGCAACCAATTGTGTTCAAGTGCCATCAGCCCAGAACTGAAAAAGTCAGGGTACTTTCCATTGACCCACTCCTCAACTGGTTGAGAACCACCTCTTCTACTGACTTCTTCGTCAGTAGTAATTATTGATTTACTTTTCTCTTCAGTTACGAAAAACTGAACATACAAGTAAAAAAAAGAAAAAAAGAAACTCGTCTTCAATGTCATCTAATTCACATAAATAAAATTTTCTACTACTGGTTAACATACCAGTATTTGAAACTTTTTAGAATGCTTCATTGCCATTTGTATTTGTAGGTGTGCATATTATAGGGACAGGATAATCCAATTATTTTCCTAAAAGTTATAGTGGATCTAAGAGGGGTGGAGGATGTTAAATTGCTTGTGAAGGTTTCTCCTCCTATATAGCTTGCAATTTTGTAAAATACTTCAATGCCATTTGCAGATATGCATAGTGTAGGGACAGGAGGATTCAATTGTTTTCTTTAAAGCTATAGTGGATCTGGGGGGTGGGGGTGGGGATGGAGGTTGTAAAATACTTTGTGAACACTTATCCTATGTGGCTTATCGGAGTTCATAATGTCTATGTTCCTACTCATGCTTTCTCCTTCATACCATGCAGTACATTAAGGGGAGGGAGGTTTCATTTGGAGCTCCAATTTGGGGAGCCATTTGTTTTTCATAAAAACAATCTCTAGTTTTACAATTGTTACTCTTTCAGGTTTTAAACCAATGCTAAAAAATTCACGCTTCATATCCATTTGCCGTTGGATTCAACTTAATTCATAATAAACTGCTTTATTGCACGTACTTTTCTTTACACTCTTTTACAAAAATTACTGTGTACCTTTTCAACTTCTTGACCTTTGTGAAAACCCCATATTTTATAATTATATTATTTTATGACGTAAGCAAAACGTCACAGTTTATATCCTCATGCATATTTGAAAATGACAAATAATGAAATTCATTGTACAGCGAGAATATGACCAATTCTAAACTACTGAATATAATGAAAAAACTTCGTGAATAATCGACCTGAATCTTCAGATAAGTGGAGAATTGAATACCTTAAGTCGGAGTGCCTACTTATTGAAACATTACGTAAGGTAGCGAAATATCAGTAGGGCTGCTGCTCTCTAATCTCCAAGTGTTTGTGAGCTAATCTCTTCCAAATTGATTGTACATTTTCTGTCATGTAATCAAATGAAAGCTGTTGCCAATGCCTGAAATATCCCAAGGGTTTTCTGAATATGATTAAAGTTTTGTCTAATTCATATACTTCTTTTTAGTGGTCCACGTCCTTCCACTATGAGCATGATTTTCATTTCCCGTAGGGTGCGCTGTACCAACCATTAACTAGATGACATTCTCCATTTCAAGCGAACTTTTGTACATTTTTTAGAATTTCATAAAAAGCATGACTTGAGTTGTGAATAATTACAGCAGTAATGCACTTCTATTTTTTTGTTTACATTTTTCCCGCGACTCCGATACATACACTATCCTCAACCAAGCGTGCTGTCTTTCAATTTACGAGAGGACGATAATTTTATATGCAAGCATGTTACATGCGTATCTTTATTTCTCTGTCTATAACGCTGATCACAGGTGACTTGTGGTAAGGTGTAAGTTTATCATTAAATCAGGTCGGTCCTGATTATCTAGAAGTTATATCTACCTTCTACAGGGGGTGACAATCTGACGGTAACCGGGAACACGTACCTGGAATACCGCGGGTTTATAGTACTCTTAAAAGACAGGGAATCGACAGCAGGAATTTAAATGCGGTTCCATCATAGGAACATTATGCTGATAATTTGACCACCCTCCGATAGGTTGTCTTATCACTAGCTTATGAGCGGCGGAGAGACTGGGGACGGGGAACGGAGCAGTTCTGGACAAAGAGGTTGTACAAAATTTTGTAGGTCCAGAATGGTGACGAGTTTGGATGACATTAAATCCCTCCGCTTCTGGAGAGCGGTGGCGGCGGAGTTTGTGGGAACTTTGTTACTGACGATGGTCGGTTGTGGTTCTGTCGTGACGTGGGACGACGACGGAAAATTGGTGCAAATTGCTCTTTGTTTTGGACTTAGTGTTGCAACGGTCGTCTGGATCATCGGTCACGTAAGTGGAGGACATATCAACCCGGCCGTAACGGTCGCGTTCTTCGTAACTAGGCGCATCAGCCTAGCTCGTGCCATCTTCTACGTCATCAGCCAGTGTATCGGCGCCATTGTGGGTGCAGCGCTTTTGTTTGGGTTGACTCCTGCTAGCCATCGTAAACAGGGATCACTAGGGGTCACCAAAGTAAACTCGGAGCTAACAGGAGCGCAGGCGTTTGGGGTAGAGTTTTTCGTCACCATTGTGTTGGTGTTGACTGTTTTCGCTTCCTGTGACAAGAAGAGGAAGGATTTGAATGGATCGTTTCCTTTATCCATTGGTCTCTCTGTCACCATGTGCCACTTGTTTGCAGTAAGTCCTCAGAAAGCTTCAAGAGAAACGAAACTTGCGTAGAATCAAACATAAGTCAGGTACCTTTAGTCATAAGTCATTCAAATACTGATTCAGGAGGTCCTTTACCGCCATGTCTTGAAGAATGGAGTGAATTAGCTTCCGCTTCAAGCATTATTTTGACAAGAAGCTTGGTATTAAAATCTATTTTTGCGGGTTCTAGACAACTCTTAGAATACAGAAAATATATTCCCTGTGTGTAGATATACGAATGTATATAATGGGAAAAACAACCTAGAAAATAAAACTTCTTCAGTTTCTGTACTTCCAAAGTGCTAAAGATTTCACTGGATATTTGACTAAATAGCCAACTTGGTGTTCAAGTATTTTGGAAATGCAGAGACTTTAAAAGTGTTGATTTTTAGAATTTTTTTTTATTTGGGGGAGGGGGGGGGGGGGTATTATACATTTTTACACCAAGAACAAAGTTTTATGTGATTTGTGTACGTATATCGTTTACGGTGGAACGTTTGGATACATTACTCTTTAGATCTTGACTTTCCTCGATGATATTTCCTTAGGCTTCTGTGTTTACCCAGTATAAATGCGAGGACCAATGTAGTAAGTATAACACTTGACATTTTGAATTTCTAGATATGTATGGACATTTTAAAAAGAAAATAATTCTACCTTTGTTTACATGCTGAAAGTTTGTCAATTAGGTCATCATGTTCACTTTGATGTTACCAAATAGGGTTATCGCTGTAGAAAGGTCAACATTTAACAATTTGATCTTAACTATTTGTTCTGTGCTTACTAAGTTTTTGAGTAGGTAGTAAAATTCTGACGGTTTGAAAACAAATTTCAGATAAGGAAAACATTTATCAATCGCCGGGTTCGTTATGGATATGTCAGGAGCATTGTCAGGGTGACCTGAAGACCTCTTGGTGATATTGCAATGAGATCTTGTTATTTACATCGCAAGAAACCAACCAGAGTTACCCTTTCCTTAAAATAGACCATATATACCCGTCTTCAGTTATCTTTCGGAGATTTCATAATTTGGTCAACTAAAAGACCAATGTAAGTTAAATGGAATCTAAAAATACTACCTGCATCAAATCAGGTCTTTGTTTGTTGGGTGTTTTTTTGTTTTTTTGTTGTTTTTTTGTTGTTTTTTTTGTTTTGTTGTTGATATTTTCATTTTTAAAATCATATAGTTTTTCCTGTAGTTAAATTTGGGTTTTGTTTTTCTGATTGATAATTTGTTTTTAAAGCGTCCAAAATCGGCATGAATTTGCCCGATATCTAACCAAATATGACCAAAGCGTGACTTTTCAACTTTCTATTACATCATATGATTAGTATTTGGAGCTAATCAGGTTAATTGTGCTAAATACGATTCTAACTACCTTAGGCAAAATACTACCTTATGTTTCTAATTCTTTACATAAAAAGTCCATACTGTTACATTCACCTTTCTAAAGTTTTCTTCATCGCCAGCGCCCACATGCACATAACACTAATATATAAATTAAACGTGTGGACGTTATACCATCTGTGAATTCTCCCGTAGTCATTCTTCGTGAATATAATAATGATAAACACCGAGTGTAGTCCCTGAATTTAAAACATCCTCGATTAAAAATATAATGATTGCATATACAGTAAAACATACTTATCGGGAACTCAGATATAAAGAAATTTTTGTTAAACGAATGCGAAAATCATTATCTATATTGATATCATAAGGCGCTTATCTATGTATACGAAACATTGTTTATATAAAAAGAAATTAAAAAGAAATTTCTTATAAGGATTTATTTGTAAACATTTTACGCCTTCGGTCGACTAGTACATAAGTATATGCTCTATCAGCCTAAATCCACTCGCTGACCCTGATTTTTTTTTTCGAGAGGGGTTAGGGGTTACACCGTATTCAATGTGTCCAATTTCTAGTTTTGTTTAATATCTTAATATGACCCCAGTCGTCCCTCTGAATTCGCTCGTGAAGGCAACATAACAGTCGATTTATCAGTGTATAACTTATAGAAGGACGAGGCTATAGAAAATGCATTTAGATAAGGTGAATGAAGATTCTTTTTTTTTTCAACGTAGATCCAGTACACCGGCTCCAGTATGAACACTGCCAGAAGTTTTGGACCGGCGGTAATCATGGGTCATTGGGAGTATCATTGGGTGAGGCAATTTAGTCACGTGACTACCATACACGTCTATAAAGGGTAACATTCAACGTACAAGAACACATCTTCACGATAAAAAAAATATATCCCCAAAGCATATATTGTAATCCCTTTTTTGACGAATCTATATAGCGTAGTCTATGAGTGGACAATTGTTTTGTGCTCACACCTTCAATGATTCATTAATAATATCTAATTATCACTTTCAGCGTAAGTATAGGGAATAAGAACGGGGTGCGCTTTTTTTTCCCGTTTACTGTGTATCCGTCACAATCCCCAGAAATTAATTGAACCTGTTTGGATTCCGAATACATGAAATTTAAAGTACTTGTCATCTGTTTATTCGCGTCAAACTTTCGTATTTTACATAATTTTACATTTGTGACGTGAAAAATATATGTCAATGGATTAATTCATTAAAGAATACCAAATCTACATATTAATTGATGGAAGCCTACCAAAGCAGTGCTATCAGTCATCAAAATTATTAATGGTTTTATCGTGATCTGGAAATGTGGTTGTTCATTATACGTGCGTTTGATGACACGATGTCCACCTGCAGGAAAATGAAGACCGGCCATTGGCCGTTGCTAATTAGGACTCGTGATTTGTTCATTTCACTCTTTTCTTGTATACCTTTTTTGTGTAGCACAGCAATTTCCAAGAAAACAGACTTTATGTTATCTTAAGGTATTCCATGTATAATGAAAGGATAATGAACAATTTTGAAGGATTTAGATCAACATAAATGTTTATTGTTGAATAATGATGAAAGTGAAGCAGATGAAATTCACATGACTGGTAAATGATTAGAATCTGACCTTTTTGCACTTAAGACTTTTTTTTGGAAGAGTTGTCTGCCCTTTGTAAAAATAAGAAAAATCTAATTTTCTAAAAATGTGTGTGGTCAATGATTAATTTTATTTCATATTTTCATGAAGAGAAAGTGTACGTAACTTTCTACCAAGAGATTTTGTATGAAAATATAATTTCTTTTAAAGATATTGTAATAAAACATGCTATTCCCATATACTTCAATGTTAAATTCTAGGTGAAATAAATCAAGGAGTAAACAAATTTTGAAAATTCCTATGGTGGATTATTTTTATTTGATGAACCGTTCAAAATGATACCATGATTACAAAAATCCCACCATCCATTTATTAGATATGAAATATGGTCATTATACATTGAATACCTTAAGGGATTTCGACAAAAGTTGATAATATTAATGTTTGAGTAAAAGTGTTTGTTCTCGTGATTTTTAAGAATTTTCGCATGTGTTATGTACATGTAGGTGGTGCTGTTGTGCTATATTTCATCAAATTCAATTACTTGATGTGTATACTCCATCAGAATAAAAATGCCTTTCACTTTCGCCACCTCCAACTTTTTAAATATTGTATGTGGCATTTTTCTGCTTGTTCGAAGCTACGTACTAGCTGTGTTCTCCGAAGAAGAAAAAATCAACAAGCAGAAATTCAAATGGATATGAGTAAAATTGATAAACTGTTTATGTTACATTGCATGTACTCCAAATTACTATTAGTACACCGTTAAGATTTTCTCTTAAAGGGGACAAAAAAGGCTGTTATTACATATAGTTCTTTGATAATGGGAATTCAAATGAATTGAGATGTACCAATGGATACCTTGCGCTCTTGAAATTTGCAATTAACAATGAACGCCATGCGCTCATTGAAATTTAAAATTACCAATGAATACCATGCGTTTATAAAATTTACAATATTTAACGTCATACTATTAAGATAATCAGTAATTATTATTTTTACTCTTGGTTATTTTGTAGGTGTACTGGCTCGGTCCACTACTAGGGGGGCTGGTGGCTGGGCTTCTCTACGACAATGTGTTTGCCGTCAATGCCTCTCTCTTGAAGGCCCGCGGATTCCTGCTGTCTAGCGAATACGACAATGAAAAATTTTCCTCCAAAAAACCCAAGATCCGGGTCATTCAGGAGGAGGACGATGAAGAAGAGGGAGACAGAAACCCTCTCACCAGCTCGTTCGACTCAGAGAAGGGGGATCGAGAGCGACCCGAATCTCCATAGCATCTGCATGTATTTCCCCAAGGCTAAACCGAACGCACGTACAACATTAATTGAATTTAAGTTGACATTCATGCATTGTTCGTAAGTGTTGGTGGCATGTAGTTGTTTCTTAGTAATGTTTAAGTTGTTATAGAGCTGTATTTCATCAACTTTATGTGTGTGTGTTTGTGGAAAATTGAAAATGATAACTGTAGTCATACACATGTACATGTAAAGATTGATGTGCATTAAATAAAGAAAATATTTACCGAGAGTAAAATGTTGATACTGAGACAGAAATAACACATTGTATTTGTGGCCGAATGGTTAGAGCATTGCGCTCAAAATCGGCCTCTCGCCCCTACTCGGCGCGGGTTCGATCACGCTCGCGCCGGTAAGTGAAAAAGTTTCCCAGTTTACTTTCGGAAGGTCAGTGGTCTCTTCCCAGGTACATTGTATCTGGGCTCTTTCTTCCACCAATAAAAACTGGGCCCAGATAACTGAAAAATTGTTGAGTGTGGCGGAAAACAGCAATCAATCAATCATTACCAGTATGCTCATTTTCAGTACTATTTTTGAAATCGTGACGTATGTCAAAGATTTTTAACCATACTCCCAGAACTGTATCGCATGATTTATGTATTGGAAGTAAGCGAAAGAATTGACATGGTGGTATGACTAGAAATAGTCGTTTTTATTTTTTCATTAAATTATTTCGAGTTCTCTGATTGTCTGAAATTCAACAAACTACAATAAAGAAAACGTTATATTTACCTCTACTTGCCTTCAAGGTGAATTAAATTTTCCAACATTTGACCAAAAAGGAATTGGGAATAGTATAATTTATTTATTGTCTTTCAATGGAAACTCCCGTCTCTGCGCACTTTGACAAGGTGTTGCACCCTAGCTGTAAGTAAGAATGCCTTACATCACAAACTGGAGTGATAGTTATTTAACTGCACATATTAGTAGTATCGAACCTAATATAATGATAAAAAGATGGCAGATTATAGAAATCGGTTGGTAAGCTTTAGTAGAGGGCTTCGATGTTTTAAATTATTTCAAGTCATATACGAAGCAAAAGCCCACGTCTCTAATCACTTTCAACTAGGTCTTGCACAGTAGCTGTAGACAAAGATGGTTGACCAGGTATCATTTCGCACATTAGTTTCATTTTCTTAATGTATACTTTATTCTCATAAAAAGTGTAGGCTCTCGTAGCCAGTTTCGGTGTTTTAGATTATTCAATCATGTAATGTGTACATCAATTATTGAAATTTTTCTATGTCAAAACGATGTTTTAGCTACCCAAGAAGTAGAATACATGTATTAAACTCGTCCTTTGGGCTCGGTGAATATTCTAATTCTTATATGTAGATAAAGCATTGTATTGACCTCGTAATGTAATTGTACACATATGTAATGCCAATATTACATTCTGAGCAATATTAAAAGTGAATATCATTTCATTCTTGTTTTCTGCTCCATTCTGATAGAGAAAATATTCATCTCAGAGTTAGAATAGCAAGTACCGATTGATTGTATATTGTTTAACGTCCCTTTTGAGAAATTTTCACTCACCATTGCCGATGAAGGGTTGCAAAATTTAGGACTATGCCCGGTGCTTACGGTCTTTGAGCGGGGGGGGGGGGGGGGGGGGGGGGGGGGGGGGGGGGGGGGGGGGGGGGGGGGGGGGGGGGGGGGGGGTATCGTGCCACACCTGCTGTGACACGGGGTCTCGGTTTAAAATTGCGGTCTCATACGACAAGCAAGGGGTACTGAGGATCTATTCTTACCCGGATCCCCACAAGACAGTATCAACTGAGTATTAAATATATCGGCAAATATATACAAAGTACAGGAGCTGTAAAAATGTCCGTTAATTACATGAATACTCGTAATTGTTTATTTTGTAATTGTTCATTTCTCCATGTCACCATTATTTTTGTTCAAAATGTCCATTTTGCCATGTTTCTCTAATAAGCTTTATGTACGTGTATGCTTAAGGAATGAAAGAAAAAATAATTAAACCAAGACTAGGTTACAGGAATTGATCATAAGTAATTCGTAATTACAAATAGATTTACTGTCGTTACTTGGTCTTGACGCCCTAATGTTTCATTTAGGAGATACACACGTGTCCGGCCAGGATGTATGCTGGAATTGACTTTTCTACATCTCAGCCCATTATCTTCGTCACATCTCTATAAAAGTCTCAGTTATCTGACCACCTGTATTCTACTGCCGTCAATCGTGGAATCCTTGTAGCATCTTAATACAGTGCAACACTCTCAAGATATCCCAACCAGGCTCCGGTGAGCTAGCTACATGCAAGTTTTATGGCCCCGGAGCCAGAACTAGATCAGACATTTGTGGAACTCCATTTGGATTGAACTGCCAACAAATGAAGCGTAATCGATCCTAAAAGGCTGAATTCTGATTTTAATTATTGACGTCTGTCTATTAATTTACATGATCTTACCGGACATTTAGAATTTGTTACACTCTTTCCATTTTCTTCATAACCTCCAGTATTGGCAAATCATGTGCAGTGGCAGATATAGAGGGAAATACGAGGGTTGCTTGAACATTTATAACAAGGATTTTCATTTTCCCCCTCTTCCCCTTTTGGGGTCGCATTCTTCCCTTTGATTTTTTTTTCTGGATACGCCCCTGATGCAACTCATTTTCATATACACAAATTCAAATAATTGAAGATATTTTTATTTATTTGAAGGCATCATCGGTTCATTTGATGCGTGCAACAATTCAATTAAAGCTTTATTTAATCAATCAATAATATCTTCAATTCTGAATTATTGCGCGCATAAATATTGAATTATTGATAGCATTACTTATTCTGCTGCATTGATGCGTGAAGTAACGGAATTCTTGCTCTCTTCAATGAAATTAAGGATGTCAACAATTGAATTGATGCGCACTACAATTCAATTGATGGGAGCAATAATTCCATTAATGAATTATTGCACGCATCAATTCAGTTAATGCACTCAATAATTGAATTATTACTGTCTTCAACTGGATTATTGATATTATTAATTCAGTTGATGTGCACGCAGCATGGAGCGTGAATTAACATAAACTAAAAAAAAAAACCTGATGATATCTTTCATTATTTGATTGTGGATATGTTGAATTGAAGATATTTCATATTGCATGTAGATAGTTGCTCTAAAAAGAATTATTTGCGAACATTAACTGAATTAATAATATCAATACCGGTAACCATGCTGCATGTTTCAAAGTGACAATGAAAAAAGACGGATCATTAATTTCATTTATTGGAAATATTTATTTGTAAAAAGATAAATGGCACAATGAAAAACACAGGGACTGTCAGAAACAAACACACAGTAATACTCACATATGTATACAATATCAGCAAATAACAATGTAAAATTATAACCATTCTTGAATCAACAATATAAATAATATATACAAGTGTCTACATCTGAAAAGTGTTAAAAAAAAAAAAAAAAAAAAAAAAGAAATTATTAGAATACACTATAATTTTCCTAATTCCTATGTCAAAAGGTGATCTTCACCCAAGAAAAGAAATACCTCATTATTCAAAACAACACCTTTAGTAACAGCTGTGGATGGATTCTTTGAAGAAAACTTCTAATCTACACAGGTACCCATACAAATAGAAAACTTCTAATCTACACAGGTACCCATACAAATAGAAAACTTCTAATCTACACAGGTACCCATACAAATAGAAAACTTCTAATCTACACAGGTACCCATACAAATAGAAAACTTCATTAAATATATATGTATACAAGTCGACAATGATATTAAAATTTTCACATTTCAATAGGAGGAAAGAACTTCAGTATAAATATTTTCTATCATTTACATACAAGCATGTGCAGGCTAAAACAGACTTGGTCAGGCAGTATTCTCTTTAGAGAAGTGGAAAGACATAGCTTATGTAGGCTATGTATGTCCACTTTTCTAAAGAATAGGTCAGACATGAGAACAAACTTGTGTATAAGGTGTATCAAGCTGCTAGAATTTGTATGAGTGAATGTATGCTCCTCTAATTTCATATTGAAAAATAATCTGAAATAAAAACAGAATTTGCATCATATTCAACAAAGCCATAAATTACATGCAAAATAATACACAAGCAAAATTGAGTTTGTTGGTTTGGGTTTTTTTTCTTTCAATTTTTGTTTTTATTCAAAATTACATGTTCAATGCATTTTCTTATAAATATATATGTACATGAATACAGCTAGCATCCATAAAATAAGTCTGCAATCAAATGTCTGACCTCTTCAAAATACAGACAGGCTCTTTCCCAAACTAGTATATTGCAGAAAAAATATCAGTAAAATATATCATATTTATATTGCAAATCACATTTTCCTCTATGAACCAACCAATTTCAGTGTGCGACACAATCCGTTCACATCGACTATGAACGGATTATGAACTAGCTTAAAGCACGTGACCGAGAGAGCGGACTGGTTTGAAAAAAATAGAACATCTGTTACAAAGATCTCGCAAGTCACACCTTTGGATTAAGATTGTAAACTTACGTGGATTATCATCCCAATCTTGCGGTCTCCTACCTCCAAA
The DNA here is from genome assembly GCF_947568905.1 of Ostrea edulis. Lineage (NCBI taxonomy): Eukaryota > Metazoa > Mollusca > Bivalvia > Ostreida > Ostreidae > Ostrea > Ostrea edulis. Next base: position 34,584,714 of record NC_079164.1, read on the forward strand.
ATACAGTGCACCTTGCAATGTTGATAAAAGCTAAAAGGCAGGGCGAGACGAAATGTGACGTCATGTCTATGTGTTGATGTAAGTCACAATAACTACTGTGACAGAGGCTAGGAGTTTGTTTTATGCAACAAAATAGAAGCAATGTAAACAAACGGTGTTTTAGTAACTGAATATAAATATAAGAAATGAACATCACTTTTGAGCTGTTCATGGTCAATATGAACGGATTTGGATTTGAGGCAAATTCTCTGTGAATCGCAGCTCTGACAAAAGTGATGTTCATTTCTTAAATGTAATCAAAATACAAGTGTGAAGCACCATTTCATTTTTTTTTTTTATTAGAGTACATGTACATTGTATTTTGAGAGAAACAAATGCATTTTAGCTTTCCTTACAAAAAAATTGATTGATGGAGATTTGATAAAAATATTCAGGGTGTCGCTGCAGTTCAAACAACCCAAAACCATGGTCACCCTTAATAAGGAAGATTTCATTCATAGTTTCTTTAATCTAAATATAGTTACCTCTACTATACTTCCCATGTGGAAATTTCTTCAACAATGTTTTAATTTCCTGATTGTCTATGCCTGTATTTTTTGATGTGCGATTTCAACCACAGGCAATTGCAATCACTTGGATTCAAATTTACTATCAAAGAGTAATCTGTAATAGTAAATTCAAACCGAAGGGATTTAACTACCTGTGATTTCAACACAAATAAATTGTTCATGTAAAAAATCCTAAAATGTTGCATCAATAAATAGTACATATATATATCATTTTAAGAATGGAGAAGTCTAAATTTTATACTCTCTACTACAGATATACTGAACTCAGGGGACTGACCTGAAATGAATTGTTCATTATATCCAAAATTCAATGTTTAACTGTATAAAATAATGTTATCAGGGATTAATTTTTACTTCATTATAACAGATAATTCAATATAAGTGACTTCAATGTAACAGATAGTTCAATATAAGTGACTTCAGTGTAACAGATAGTTCAATATAAGTGACTTCAATATAACAGATAGTTTAATATAAGTGACTTCAATATAACAGATAGTTCAATATAAGTGACTTCAGTATAACGGATAGTTCAATATAAGTGACTTCAATATAACAGATAGTTCAATATAAGTGACTTCAATATAACAGATAGTTCAATATAAATGACTTCAATATAACAGATAGTTCAATATAGGTGACTTCAGTATAACGGATAGTTCAATATAAGTGACTTCAATATAACAGATAGTTCAATATAAGTGAATTTGATATAACAGATAGTTCAATACAAGTGACTTCATTATAACAGATATAAGTTCAATGTAAGTCACTTCAATATAACAGATAGTTCAATATAAGTGACTTCAGTATAATGGATAGTTCAATTTAAGAGACTTCAGTATAAGTGGAGTAGACTGCAAGTCCTTATAAAGGAGATTCAGACTATTATCAAAACTGTGGAAAAATTTCAGAAGCTGATGCAACTTACAAATTATAACCAAATCTGATGCCATACACTTAGCAAACTGACTTAATAAATCAAATTTTTTCTTAGAAAAAGAAAAATACTGGTTAATGAAGAGTATCCAGAATCAGTCAGAGAGCTTCCATGAATTCCTCCGATTCCAGCAGTTTCCTGCGCTTAAATAAATGACATTGTATCCTCCATCTTCTGTACCCAATAAACGCTGTCAGTCCATAACACAGGACACACAGATACCCCAACACCTGAAACAATACATCAATACACTGAACCAATAAAATACACCAAAAACATGGTACATCATAACTACTCCCGAATAAAATACACCAAAAACATGGTACATCATAACGACTCACAAATAAAATACACCAAAAACATGATGCACTGTAACTACTCACGAATAAAATACACCAAAAACATGATACATCGTAACGACTCATGAATAAAATACACCAAAAACACAAAAACATGGTACATCATAACAACTCACAAATAAAATACACCAAAAACATGATACATTGTAACTACTCACGAATAAAATACACCAAAAACATGATGCATCGTAATGACTCATGAATAAAATACACCAAAAACATGGTACATCATAACAACTCACAAATAAAATACACCAAAAACATGATACATTGTAATGACTCATGAATAAAATACACCAAAAACATGGTACATCGTAACGACTCACAAATAAAAATACACCAAAAACATGGTACATCATAACAACTCACAAATAAAATACACCAAAAACATGATATACTGTAACTACTCACGAATAAAATACACCAAAAACATGATACACTGTAACTACTCCCGAATAAAATACACCAAAAACATGATACATCGTAACGACTCATGAATAAAATACACCAAAAACATGATACACTGTAACTACTCAAAAATAAAATACACCAAAAACATGATACATCGTAACAACTCAAAAATAAACAAGAGATGTTTGTAAAACACATATGCCCCCCATGGTGCAAAATTGAAAAGGGTTATACACAAACATCATCTAATTGATAGTAGTATCATCAATTCAAAATATTGAGCAGACAATATCTTCCTATGTCAACAGTGGATTGACCATGTGACCTAAAAATCAATAGGGGTCATCTACTCCTTATGCTGTACCAGTGTACCAAGTTTGGTGTCAATCAAGCAAATAATTCTTAAAATATAGGAGACAATATATTACTATGTCCAGTTCAACTATTGACCTTTGACCTCAAAAGCAATATGGGTCATCTTCTCCTAAAGATATACCAGTGTACTAAGTTTGATGTCTGTCAAGCAAAAGGGTTATCAAGATATTGAGTGGACAGTATATTACTATGTCCAGTTTGACCTTTGACCATGTGACCTCAAAATCAATAGGAGTCATCTTCTCCTGAATATACACCAGTGTACTAAGTTTGATGTCTGTCAAGCAAAGGGTTCTCAATATATTGAAAGGACAGTATATTCCAATGTCCAGGTTGACCCTTGACCTTTAAACATGGGACCTCAAAATCAATAGAGATAATTTTCTCTTGAAGACTTACCAGTGTACCAAGTTTGATGTCTGTCAAGCAAAGGGTTCTCTAGACATTGAATGGTCAGTATATTCTTATGCCCAGTTTGACCTTTGACCATATGACCTCAAAATCAATAGGGGTCATCTATTCCTTATGATGTACCAGTGTGCCAAGTTTGATGTCTGTCAAGCAAAGGGTTCTCAAGATATTGAGCGGACATTATATTCCTAAGTCCAAAGTAGATTGACCCTTGACCTTTGACGTTTTGACCTGAAAAACAATAGGGGTCCTCTTCTATTCATAACCAACCCACAAATGAAATATCATTATCATCAAGTGAATGGTTCTCAAGATATTGAGCGGACAACATGTGGTCTACCGACCGACAGGTGCAAACCAATATGCCCCTCTTCTTTGAAGGGGGGCATAAATATACACCAAAAACATGGTACATCATAACGACTCACGAATAAAATACACCAAAAACATGATACATCGTAACTACTCACGAATAAAATACACCAAAAACATGATACATCATAACGACTCACGAATAAAATACACCAAAAACATGGTACATCATAATGACTCACAAATAAAATTCACAAAAAACATGATACATCATAACGACTCACGAATAAAATACACCAAAAACATGGTACATCATAATGACTCAAGAATAAAATACACCAAAAACATGATACATCGTAATGACTCATGAATAAAACACACCAAAAACATGATACATCGTAATGACTCACGAATAAAATACATCAAAAACATGGTACATCATAACTACTAACGAATAAAATACACCAAAAACATGGTACATCGTAACGACTTACGAATAAAACACACCAAAAACATGATACATCATAATGACTCACGAATAAAATACAACAAAAACATGATGCATCGTAATGACTCACGAATAAAATACACCTCAAATATCACACATCTATAAACTGTAGATTCCTCATTTTATGTACGTACTGAATATCGCAAAATGACTTGTTGACATCAAATAACGAGAATATGACATCACGAGTAATTTGTTGATTTGTTTTACAAATATATTAGGAATATAAAAATAAAAGAGAGTAATTTTATTTTGTTAGTGGTTATTTGACAATGAATTCCTTGCATATATATTAGGAATCTACACACCTTACTAATAAAATACACCTAAAATATGATACATCTATATAACTTACTTAAAAAAGACCGCCAACCTTGGAAGAATTCAGTGAAATGTAATAGGAAGAGAGAAAGTACACCGTACCAAAATGAGATTTTTCAGAATCTAGGAGATGCACAGGGTAAACAGCTGCTGAACCTGGCCACAAGTTCCTGAAGACACCAATGTGTTTTAAACAAGAAATGCCTCAGAAACATGTATGCCCCCTGTGGTGCAAAATTGAAAAGGGTTATAGAAATGTATAATTTATTGATAGTCCATTCTGACTGTGAACCCAAAATTAATGTATCATTTAATTTATAGTAGTGCCAAAACAATTCAAGATATTGAGCAGACATTATCTTCCTATATCCAGAATGGATTGACCCTTGAACTTTGACCATGTGACCTCAAAATCAATAGAGATCATCTACTCCTTAGTCCTTAAGATGTGTACCAGTGTACTAAGTTTGATGTCTGTCAAGCAAAGGGTTTTCAAGATATTGAGCAGACAGTATCTTCTTCTGTCCAGAGTCAATTAACCCTTGGCCTTTGAACATGTGACCTCAAAATCAATGGGGGCCATCTATTCCTAAGGATGTACCAGTGTACCAAGTTTGATGTTTGGCAAGCAAAGGAATCTCAAGATATTGAATGCACAGTATATTCCTATGTCCAGTTTGACATTTGACCATATGACCTCAAAATCAATAGGGGTCATCTACTCCTTAGGATGTACCAGTTTACCAAGTTTGATGTTTGTCAAGCAAAGGGTTCCCAGGATATTGAGCAGATATTATATTCCTATGTCCAGTGTAGATTGACTCTTGACCTTTGACCTGAAAAACAATAGGGGTCCTCTTCTACTCATAACCAACCCACACTGAAATATCATTATCATCAAGTGAATGGTTCTCAAGATATTGAGCGGACAACATGTGGTCTACCGATCGACTGACAGGTGCAAACCAATATGCCCCTCTTCTTTGAAGGGGGGCATAAATACTGAGCGGACAACATGTGGTCTACTGACCAACATACTGACAGGTGCAAAGCTATATGCCCTCTTTTTTGAAAGGGGGCATAATAAACTGAGGGGCAAGATCAAAAGTTCAATGTCTAAGTAACAAAAAAACTGCAGTCACATAGTTTTCATCAAGACCTTCTACTCATTTTGAAACTAAATATGATGGATGTTGATCCAAATTGATTATCAAATAGAAGTACTAATAATAATCTATATTTTCCCTACTTTTTATTCACAAATGAAAATCATGTACATGTACTATTGTAATCTTTAAGGTTAATCGATCCTCGTGTGATGTCATAGGTTTTTGCAAAAATCTTTATCAAATTAAACTTTGCGCATGATAGAAATATATCTTTCAGAGGAATTTTATTCACTGCATCAAATAAAAAATTTGGTAAACTATTGATTTTGAAAAAGTTTATATTTTCCATAGATAATCAATTCTTTGTAATTAAAAAAATGTTGTCAATGTATGTCTATTATACATGATTTCCCTAATATCCACAATCAATTTATACATCTTTATGAATTAACATTTTTTTAAACTGTTGATATTCAAAATTTGTCATATTTCAACAAGTTTTTATCTATTTCAATTATTCTGTATAACGAAAATGTGTGATTTTCTGACGTTAACATATACTTCTGTTTTTTTAATGTCTGACATCTTTAAAAATGTGGCAACATACACATTTTCTTTGGTTATTGATTAAATTTAACTATATTGAATGGAAATTAATGCAGATTTTGCACTTTTAATCATTGATATTGATAAGTCACACAAGGAATGACCCACCTTAAACTGCCACTTTGAATGTTGAGTAAAAAGTTCAATTTGGTCCAGATAAATCATGTAATTGATGTTGGATGAGAGAAACTTATAAAAGTATTGACTACCCCCTCCCCCAACTACTTCAATTTAGATTTATATCTGATATTGATCTTTTGATCTTGCCCCTAAATCAAATACTTACAACAGATACAAGGAACTTTTTGGATAAATCTCTTGGCAAGTCCATTTCCATTAATTTTAGATGTTCGATATAATTAGCAACAACAGACGTGGAAATGAGGTATGACAGTGAAAACATGGTATACAGTAAAAAGTCCTACAATGAAACAGATCCAAAGTGTGACTGTAGGTATACCCCGCCAATACATAACATATATCTTCAAATTAACTTCATGATGATTCTACTACTATAATATAATTTATTATTATTTTTTTTTTTACGTAGAAGGATGAAATTTTATAAATGCAAGGTACCTCAAAGGAGCAAGGAAACTAATTTTCACAAAATCATAGTGAAAAACTGAAAATAATATTATAACAAGAGGGCCATGGGCCACAATGCTCACTTTAGTCACATTGGTTCATTAGAAGATATCTAAAAGATTTTTAACCCTTTTTATTCCCACAAAAAATGTTGACCCATATTATGACCCCATCCTTGCCCCACAGGGTCATGACTTAAGCGACTTTGAATCCACATAACAGGGATGCATCTATTACATTATTTATACCAACATGGTCTTGCCATTGTGTTCTGGAGAAGAATATTTTATATAATCTTTTTCTGTCTATAATCAATGATCAACTAGTACCAAAAAACCCTAAAAATAAGTCAGCCTGGATGTACAGTAGAAATATTTGGATAGAAATTACAATGCATTGAACAAATTTAAATTTGCACTAATGATTCTTACAAATGTTATATATTTCACCTTTTTTGGCCTGGTGGTTCTTGAGAAGATTTTTCAATGACCCCATCAAATTTTCACTAATTCTTAATTATCCCCCCTTAAAAGAGGCGTGGCATTTTCTTTGAACAAAACTGAATCCCCTTCACCAAAGGATGCTATGTTGGAAGTTTCGTTCCATTCAATGGTTCTGGAGAAGAAGATGGAAATATTATATGTTTACAGTCAGATGGACAGACTGTGAAAGAAGTTGGACAAAATCAAATGTGATCAAAAAAGCTAAAAGATGCAGTCAGTACCAGTCTTAATGATAATTATAAAACCTACCAGAAGCCACCAGTTAACAGGAAGCATTTGGTCAGTTCCGGTCACTTTGATCCCCCAAATACTTAGATTGCTGAGGGAGGTCCACACAATCACAAACACCAGGATCCGTAAATGCCAACTCTGAGGAAGGGACAAAAAATCACCCCCGTCTACTCCAGGGGAGGTCACAACTGCCAGCAAGCAAAACAAGGACAGCAGCTGTGTAAGATATGCCATACTGGTATTTCATTGTATAACCTTATAAAGCACCAGGAAAAATAACCTATTCAATATTATCTTCATGATTTTGATTATATCTGGTATATAATTGGTGTGAGTGGAATTTTTAATTTTTTTTTTGGAACATGTCAATATAATGAATAGGCAATGAATATTTCATTTTAAAATCTAAATGATTTAAAATGTTTAAATATAGAAGTTAATGCTTTCCAGAACCGTTAAAACTATTGCAGAAAAGATACTGATCAAATGATACGTAAAACCTATTGAGTTATCAGATAAATACCACTTGAAATAGTCTCATGACTCCGCTAAATGAGCACATGAAATCTCGGTTACAATAGAGGATTATTAGGTTCCCTTCATCCAAACACTGCATTTGCTGAACCACGGCCACCTGGCTCTCCTCCTCCTCCGGACCGCAGTAGTTCGGGTTGGTGATGGACTGAGACCGATCAGACGACTTGTCATCTTCAGCTTCATCAGTCGCGAGCTGTCTCTCCATCTTTGATCTCTTGTAACGCGCAGTCAATAAAAGACAACTCTTGTCAGAGCGGCATCGTCTATCAAACGAAATCGAATGATTCGAAGAAACACATTACTGCAGAGTGTATTAAAGCAGACTTATCAGAATCTAATATCAATTTTCTAAAAAAAAATTACAACATTGAGTCAAATTAATAATAATGAAAATATATGCGGGATGCCCCCAACAGCCTGCAGCATCTCAGCTGATTGGCTAGCAGACAGGTTTTTTTCAAGGCCGCTTACTTCCGCATGCAAGAAAACACACAAGTATAGATTTGTATACTCTGGCCGATTTAATTACATAAAACACAATTTTGAAATTGCATTAACTAAACTTAATGATTATCAAATACAAGACTCGAGAATTTATCAATTTATTTTTGACAATTTAATGATATAAGCAGGTGTAAAATATTCACGTGACTCACAAGATGGCTGCGCCCTGTTAATTTCGGCGGTACATCATCTAAATATGATGATTACAAAATTGTCGAAATATGAACGACAAGGAGTATGCACCACTTAGTCCCCAGTGTATTCGAAACTTAAATGATAAGTTGTACGAAAAAAGAAAAACAGGAGCCTTGGAAGTCGAGCGGTAAGCCTCATTAAAGTTCAAGGTCGCGTATATTTTCTTTTGAATTTAAACAATACACATAGACTCAATGAAAATTAAACAAAGTTTGTTGAACGGCAAGTACTTAGATGATATGGAGTAGATTTTTATTAATGTTCATTTAAAGAAAAATCGAGAAAATGCAGTCCTAGTGTTGGAGAGCTGCTGAGCTGATGGTGATTGTGTTCACCAGGTTGGGAACACTTCCCCTATAGCGAGATATTCTCGCAAAAAACGCGATTATTCCTCTCTAGCGAGAGTAAATATATCCCATACAACCGAGAAAACACTCAAGGAGTACATCTATTTATGTTTCAAGTGAAAAGAAGAAAAAGTGCTAAAATGTCCGATACTTCAGCAAATATATTGATCAAAACAAAAACACTCAAGATGTGCATTGAATTTCAAACTCCATCCTTCTTATGCAGCACCGTTGATATGAAATTTCTTGACTGTGTTGTAAATTCTATGGAGACAATTCTCTTCATGTTGAGTGTATCGTACTATTCAGCATTGCACAGAATTTGTCATTATTTTCAATAAAGACACCAAAACAACTGTTTATGGTAATGTTTACTTTCTCGCTAAAGAAGGCTAATCGCATTTTAGCGAGAATAGCTCGCTATAGGGGAAGTGTTCCCAACCTATTCACTGGCACTTGGGTTCTGGCTTTTGATTGTTTATCATATGCCTGTATGATAAATTACTTAATATATGTCTAACGGTGTGACCGTGTTTGAGGATGAAGCAAAAAGTATTGGTATTAGTATTTATATCCATAACTGGATTTAAAAAATCCCAAGTTATCCAGATGTGTATGAACAGCTGTCAAAGCATCTTAACCATCAAATTACACGACTTTAGACATATTTGATCCGCCTACTCATTGAACACGGGAAATATAACACAATTGACGTGCAAAGTGCATTGTGACATCATATTTATCATTGGTGTTTAGCAAATTTACAAACATGGAATATCTAGAGGAGTAATTACATGATTGAATGAGAAAATAGTTTAAATACTATTATGGATTTTTTGTAACATCTCGGAATGATGTGATCTTAAGTAGAGAAGTTTCAAAATGGTGCAATACATGTTCTCGCGCTTGCATTCGAATTGACACCATTTTTACCAAAATTTTCAAGTTTCATAATAATGTATGGTTTAATTTTTCATTAGTTTTCTATAGTTTCCTTTTTTTAAAAATGTGTGTATATATATATATATAAATAAAAATGTGTGTATATATATATATATATATATATATATATATATATATATATATATTGCATCAGTGTGTATAAGTAGCGCTTTAGGAGCATAACAAAACTTCCTTTTTAGGGAAGTCGTGGCCGAGTGGACTTACGCACTGGTTTGACAATCTTGCTAGGCGGTGGGTGCCGTACGTCGCTGGTTTGACCCCGGGCTGGGGCGAAAATTTTCAGTACCTAGTTGTGATTATTTAGTGCTTTATATATTAATTAATTGAATATCACGTGTATCGTTTAGATCCTAAGGGTAAACGTAAGGTTGGGTGTTATAATTGTTTGTTTGTGCTTTATATTAAATATTCTAATACAATTGCATCGAGAGATCCACTCTCCTTATAAAATATCTTAAACACTGAATGACACAGCGACTGTGTGAGATTGCATCAGTGTGTATAAGTAGCGCTTTAGGAGCATAACAAAACTTCCTTTTTAGGAAAGTCGTTGTGGCCGAGTGGACTTACGCACTGGTTTGACAATCTTGCTAGGCGGTGGGTGCCGTACATCGCTGGTTCGACCTCGGGCTGGGGCGAAAATTTTCAGTACCTAGTTGTGATTATTTAGTGCTTTATATATATATATATATATATATATATATATATATATATATATATATAATATATATGTATATAAAGTCAAAAAATAAAAACCAATACTCAAACTTTTATCTATAGCGCTTTTGCCCTTTTGTCATTTTGTCAGTAGATTTTTAAACAATGTAAACAAGTTCCATATATATATATATATTATGCATGTCACCTATAGGGAGAGCTCTGCTTTCACAGCTCTTAGGGGCTGTGAAAGGGCTTTGTCCTCTATTGATTAGGTATCATACAAAATCTGGGACCCAAAGGCCTGTGAGTTTTTGATAGTATATACATAAAAGCTATCATCTTTTAATGACTTCGGAGTATAATATGGGTACATGTATTTTAGATTTATTATGTATATTTACATTTCAACACGTTTTTCTTGGGGTTTAGAAAAGGCAGGGATTGATCTAGGTAGCACTTATAGAGAAAAAGGCTGGGAGTTTTTGAGCTGCTTAGGCATAGCCCCCAGGTGAAATTCATTTTCTCCTTGACAGTTTAAAGCTCCATATTAATAGCGAGTCATTGTGATTGTGTATTTCTTCCTTTAGAAATTAGATCAATCTAAGTACGTGACATTGCCTCCGACTTTTCTTACTTTTTAGCTCACCTGAGCTGAAAGCTCAAGTGAGCTTTTCTGATCGCCTGTTGTCTGTCGTCTGTGTCCGGCTGTCTGTAAACTTTTTACATTTTCAACTACTTCTCCAGAACCACTGGGACAATTATAACCAAACTTGGCCAAAAGCATCCTTGGGTGTAGAGCTTTCAAGTTTGTTCAAATGAAGGGCCTTGTCCCCTTCAAACAGGGGATAATAACAAAAATGTAAAAATAGGGTGGGGTCATTTAAAAATCTTCTCAAGAACCACTGGGCCAAAAGAGCTGAAATTTACATGAAAGCTTCCTGACATAGTGCAGATTCAAGTTTGTTAGAATCATGGCCCACGGGGGTATGATGGGGCCACAATAGGGGATCAAAGTTTTACATACAAATGTATAGGGAAAATCTTTAAAAATCGTCTTCTCAAAACCTACTGGGCCAGGAAAGTTGAAATTTACATGAAAGCTTCCTAACATAGTGCAGATTGAAATGTATTAAAATCATGGCCCCCGAGGATAGGATGGGGCCACAATAGGGGATGAAAGTTTTACATACAAATATATAGGGAAAATCTTTAAAAATTTCCTTTTCAAAAACTACTGGGCCAGGAAAGTTTACATTTACATGAAAGCTTCCTGACATAGTGCAGATTCAAGTTTATTAAAATCATTGCCCCTGGGGGTAAGATGAGGCGACAATAGGGGATCAAAGTTTTACATACAAATATATAGGGAAAATCATTAAAAATATTCTTATGAAAAATCATTGGGCCAGAAAAGTTTACATTTACATGAAAGCTTCCTGACATAGTCCAGATTCAATTATGAAAAAATCATGACCCCTGGGAGTAGGTTGGGGCCACAATAGGAATCAAAGTTTTACATGCGAATATACAGGAAAAATCTTTAAATATGAGCCAAGGTGACTCAGGTAAGCGATGTGGCCCATGGGCCTCTTGTTTCAGATAGAATACTTTCTTGACATTTTTGTCACACGTGATCTAGCTCAGGACTCCTTTATGTGTTCACAACAATTCAATCCACCACTTATAGTTGTCAGGAATAAACATGATTGAATATCAGTTTAAAAAGAAAAGAAAAACATTGAATATTGGTTGACACTTTCATTTGGATTAATCTTTTAAATTTGAAGCAAAAACAAAATTTACTGAAAGTAATCAATACGAAATGTATTTAAACAATTTAGATCTGGTCTTGTCTTTAATACACAGTAACTCTCCTTGTGATGTTTGACTTTATTTTTTGTAAAATCATATACATGTATAACAATAGGTTATAGACAAAAATTCTAAAGATAACCCAAAACAAGCATTTATAAACATCATACCCCCAATAGATTTTTTAAAAAAGATATCCATTAGGAATGGTTTTTATAATGACTTCAAAGGATCTGATTTTAATCAGATTGTGTGAATCCCATTGCTTTCATTGGTCTTTGTGTATAACATATCGCATTTTAAGCATTTGAAGAAATGGGGAAAATGTTTTTCTAGGTTAGTCAGAGAATTTGTGATATCAGATGACCCTGCCAAGATCAGAAGGATTCTGAAGATCCTTGGAGAGGATTTTGCTCTGTCAAATCATTCCAATGCCAGGAAAGGTGGATCCATTGGGCTGGCAGCCACGGCAATAGGACTGGGAAAGGTAAGGAGGACTCGCATAAGTCAGTTCTAGGGTAGCCTAACAGTTCACATGTCTTACCCCTTCAAATCCCTGGCACAATCTTGCAACCAATCAAACAATGCAAGAGTAGCAATTGAAGAGCCTGTGCAAGGTTGTCAGCTGTGTTCACAGCTTAGCATTGTTGTTCAACTGCACTATTTGCAGAAGATCATAGGTTCAATTTACAATCCCACTCACAATTTTCATTTTTTGTTAGTATTCATGTATTTTTTCATGGTGTTGAGTATAGGGAGGCACACCTAAGAAATCTGATATGGATAGATAGTGGAGGATATGTACAATGATATTAACTTACCTGACTTATTCGGAATTCCTGTTCGCTCCGTGGGGAGCATAGGGCCGCAACCACACCTCTCCAACGTACTTTGTTTTGGGCTGCATTTTTCAGCTGGGCCCAAGTAAAACCTGCCTCTCAGGCCTCTGCTTCTATGGTTGTTTTCATTTCTACTGCTACCTGGGCAGATTTTCCAGAACCCTATCCTGGTGTTAGCTAGCCTTAATTGACAGAAAATTTGTCGGTGAACTGACTTCCTGATGGCTTTGACCTGTGCATATTATGAGCTCCACTTGAGAGCCATCTTCCGGATCTAGGTCTCGTACTTGTTGTGATGTTGTTGCGGTTTCTGTAGCACTGGGCTTTTTTATGGGGTGGACTTGCTAGCCCCACACCCAACCCCCTTGACCCGGAGGACCGGTGGTTTTCTGTTGGGATTTTCCTTCCCTTAGTCACTGGTTCGGGTTATTTAAAGGCACCGGAGGCTCGTCTTTCACCACTGTCACTCAGCTGCCGAAGCATTACCAGGGTCACCAAGACATGGAGGTGCGACATGTGACTTTCTGGCGGAACCTATTTGAGACAGTGTGCATTAACTCCAGGTTTTTATTGATGACACCTATTGACAATTAGTGGCATCCCTCGAGACCCACACCAGCATTTGACCCCATGTACAATGATATATTGAAATTGAAAAGTTTCAAAACGTTATTTAGTTAAAAAATAAAGTTTTAAAAGAAAGTAATTTGAAAAAAAAATTATAACCCCTCTTAGACTCGAACCCACGATCTACAGATCAGCAGTTTACATGTTAACCTACTGAGCTACCCAGCTAAGCAATTACATGTAGATGTAAAAGAACTTTACAGTGAAACCTGTCTAACCCGACATGCCGTGGGAGATAATGTCAAGGTCAGTTAGATAGTGTGTCGGATTACTCAGTGTTAAATATTTTTTGCTACATTTAATGTCAGATTACTTAAGAGCCAACACATTCCTAGGTCATCATACCATGTTTAATATTTTCTCTTCAGCTTGCATATGGATACAAATAGTGAAAAGGCTTCAGTTCAATTCTGCTCAATATTTTTTATTATGCCTTCATATGTACAATATACAAAGTAGTAGATTCTAATGTCTAGAAAAAATATTCAATGGTTATTGGTTTTAATTGTTTGATTTTTATACATGTATATGGTCTGATTTCAATATCAATAGATTATCTATTGTGTACATAAGCATATTTAATTATCTACTAACTTTAGTATGCATCACACTGACAGAAGTCTTGAACAAACAGCACTGGTTATCTAGCCAGTGGCTGATTATGGTACACCTACTTGGAGATACACAACATTGTGTAAATATGTCAGATTACTCAGGTGAAGTTACATTGTAATTAGCAGGTTGTGTTGACAAAGTAGTGCTTGAATACAGAATGTACTGTGGTTGGATTGTACTTTTTGTACAAGTATTAAAAAGAAATGTTTGGGAATGAAGTATTAGGCTTCATTCATGTTTTAAAAGGAAGTCAGTCAAAATGTCAATGTTTTATTCCTCCTTAACAAAATACACATAAAGTACAGTATCCCCAGTAAATTTAAAATTTATATAAATGCAGAGTTGTATTTATTTGAAAATCATCAGAAAATCTTAAAGTTTATTGAATGAACACATACTATTGATCTGTAGGAGTCTCAGCATTATGTGAAAGAACTTGTCCATCCTGTACTGGCCTCATTCCATGATGCTGACAGTCGAGTTCGTTACTACGCATGTGAAGCGCTCTACAACATTGTCAAAGTCTGTCGAGGGTTTGTGCTGCCATACTTCAATGAGATCTTTGATGGAATCAGTAAGGTAGGAAGAGAAGAGCTTTTCTTGTTACAACACGTCACTAAAATTCATTACTATAGTATCACAACAAGCACTGTTTGTGACTCAAAAGGCCAACAAAAATTAATTAATAGTTTCTCGGACAAAACATTTCAAATTTTGATTAGGCAAGCAGATTTTTGTTTTGACTTGGCTGTAGCATGAGTTATCTTTCCCTTGTTTCCGTATGTTGACTCTAGCATGAGTTACATATTCTTTCTCATGTTTATATAGAACAAGCAGTGGAAGTTTTATGAAAAAATAACTTACTATTAAGTGTATACTATTATTCTTTAGGGCTGAAACGATTCACCGAAATATTGATACTGTTCAATATAAATGCTCAATTCAATGTTTGATTCATTGCCTTGATTTTCGATTCGATACGTTTATTACAGACAGGTTCATTAAAATGCATCAGGCTTGACAGGTCTGTACTTTAATATTATCTAACATACCTACATGCAGGACAAAATAGAGTCCAATGACATTGAGATTGTTGTTTGCCTTGAGTTTGATGAAAACAATAATGAACTTTATTAGTTTAAACTGCAGAGTACAGAGCCAACAGGCATCTTATCGTTTGGCAGTTTGGAAACATTTGCTTTTAGAATTATGATTGTGAATGTTAGTAATCAATTTTTCTTCAATGTTATTATTGGCTTCTTCTGTACATTGTATTGTATTGAAAGTATTGAATCGTGGCATAAGTATTGCAATATGTATCATATCGTGAAGGGGAAGTATCGTTTCAGCCCTATAATATTCTTAAACACTTGCACATACATGTAAATGTGTATGCATTGATTTCAATAATTATTTGATAAAAAAAAATGTACATACAGTTTTATTAAAACCTTCTGAAAGTTTTGCATAAAAATCTATGACCCAAGAGTTACCTCATTTACATAAATAAACAAATATAGATTGGAAAAATTTTCATGCTGTACCTTTTCAATGGATGTGACCGAGCAAGAGAAACTATTGATTAATCATTTTTGGCCAAACATAACTGTTCAACTACTGCAATAATTCTAGTGACCAAACTCCTGATTTTTTATTCTTTTAAATTCTATTAAGACACATGACAAGACTTGGAAAATTAGAAAATTGAAATTAAGGCGAAAATGGTCTTTATAGTAAAATAAATCCAGGTCCCTAATGTTTCAGCTAACATCCGACACTGACCAGAATGTGAAGAATGGAACCGAATTACTGGACAGATTGATTAAGGTACCTGTATGTTGTAACATGAGTCAAACAAAATTACTATAGGATTGATCTAGGTAATTTGTAGTAATTAAATGTATTCAACGTTGGAACCCACAGATTAATTTTCTCTCTGATGCAGTACAATGCATGTAACAGAGAGAAAACTTGTGGGTTCTGGCAATGTATATTGGACAGAATTACTAGATTGATTGATCAAGGTATATTGGTAGTAATTATGTCTCCCCTATTTCAGGAGGAGACATTGTTTTTGTACTTTCTGTCCGTCCGTCTTTCCGTCTGTCTGTCACAAAATCTTGTGAACCGTTCTCCTCCTATATGGCTAATCTGATAGACTTGAAACTTTGTACAATGCTTCATTGCCATTTGTGGATGTGCATATTCGTGGAAGGAGGATCCAATTATTAGTCCCCTACCGACGAAGTCGAAGGGGACTTTAGGTTTGCGCTCCATCCATCTATCTGTCCGTCAGTCCTGCAAATCTGTTTTCTGGACTTTTTCTTTTGATGTGCTTGCAGATATTCATTTGATATTTGGTACATTGCTTTGCCATAACAAGTTGCAGATCAAGTTTGAATTTCATCTCGGTCTGTTGATACTTCATTAAGTTATGGCCCTTGGACTTAGAAAAATAACATGAATTATCAGTTTTCTGGACTTTTGTTTTGTTGTGCTTACAGATATTCATTTTATATTTGGTACATTGCTTTGCCATAACAAGTTACAGATCAAGCTTGAATTTCGTCTCAGTCCGTTGATTTTTCAGTAAGTTATGTCCCTTGGACTTAGAAAAACAACAAGAATTATCAAGTTTCTTGACTTTTTTTTTGTGCTTGCAGATATTTAATATTTGATATTTGGTAAATTGCTTTGCGATAACAAGTTACAGATCAAGTTCAAATTTTGTCTCGGTCCATTGATTTTTCACTAAGTTATGGCCCTTGGACTTAGGAAGATAGCATGAATATTGTCAGTTATCCTAACTTTTTTTGGTTGTGCTTACAGATATTCATTTGATATTCAGTACATCATGATGATTGCTTTGCCATAACAAGTTACTGATCAATTTTGAAGTTTTCTTGGTCTAGTCTTTGTACCTGAATAGTAGTTGGATTCCCAACCATTCCTATCCTGGTTTCCCAATCTTCCCTTTTATTATAACCTTAGTCTGATAATGAACTTCAAATATTGTTGCGGTCCAATAATTTTTGCCTCCAGTAGGGGACTACATGTATGTATTGCTTTGCAATACTCTCAGAATGCTTGTTTTCCGAAACGTTATAGTGGATCTTAGAGGGATGGAGGATGTAAAATAGCTTGTGAACACTTCTCCTCTTATTATGGCTTATCTGATAGATTTGAAACTTTGTACAATGTAGATGTGCATATTTGTGGGACATTTTTCTAAAATTATAGTGGCTCTAAGAGGGTTTGAGGTATAAAATAGCTTGTGAACACTTCTCCTATATGACTGATTGGATAGATTTGAAACTTTGCTCATTGCTTCTTTGCCATTTGTAGATGTGCATATTGTCAGGACAGGAGGATACAAATATTTTCCTAAAAGTTACATGTATTGTGTACCGGTATTTAAGAGGAGTGAGGGATGTTAAAATAGCTTGTGAATACTTCTCCTCCTATATGGCTTGTCCGATACAGTTGAAATTTTGTACAATACTTCAATGCCATTTGCAAATGTACATATTGTACATGTAGGTACAGGAGGATCCAATTGTTTTCCTTAAAGTTATAGTGGATCTGAGGGGTGGAGGGTGTGAAATAGTTTGCGAACACTTCTCTTATGTGGTTTATCGGAGTTCATAATGTATATGTTCCTGCTTATGCTTTCTTCTCCATACCATGCAGTAAAAGGGGGGGGGGGGGGGGGGGGGAAGGGTATCATTTGGAGCATTTCCAATTTGGGGAGCTGGGGAGACTTGTTTTTCATAAAAATAATCTCTAGTTACTCTTATGTTGCTATGTAATATGCAGTTCATTGTATTATAAGACATTGTGACAAAGTAATTTCAAAAGCAGTATGATATTTAGTTCATTGTGATATAGGGTGAGTCGACATTTTGAAACAGTAATTAAGCAGTGTGATATGCAGGTCAATATTTGTAGGACACTGTGACACAGTAATTAAGCAGTGTGATATGCAGGTCAATATTTTGTAGGACATTGTGACAGAGTAATTAAGCAGTGTGATATGCAGGTCAATATTTGTAGGACACTGTGACACAGTAATTAAGCAGTGTGATATGCAGGTCAATATTTTGTAGGACATTGTGACAGAGTAATTAAGCAGTGTGATATGCAGGTCAATATTTTGTAGGACATTGTGACAGAGTAATTAAGCAGTGTGATATGCCGGTCAATATTTTGTAGGACATTGTGACAGAGTAATTAAGCAGTGTGATATGCAGGTCAATATTTTGTAAGACATTGTGACACAGTAATTAAGTGGTGTGATATGCAGGTCAATATTTTGTAGGACATTGTGACAGAGTAATTAAGTGGTGTGATATGCAGGTTGATATTTTGTAGGATATTGTGACAGAGAGTCCCTCCTTTGATTTGATGGCTTTTATGCCCCTCCTCAGGGACAGAATCTATGCAAAAAATCATGAGGCGCGACAGTTCATCGTCTCATGGGTAAGAAGCTTTTCTGATTTAATTGTGAAATAATGAGATATTAAAGATTTTTCTCCTTGCCATCTGTTAGGATTTTAGACATGCTTCAAATGTATGCTCTCAATTTTTCTTCTTTGATATTGAGAATAGTCTGATTGATTTTGTTTGTCTAAGACAGATAGCAATACTTGATGCAGTACCAGATATTAATATGACGGTGCTGCTGCCAGAATTCCTGGATGGATTATTTAATGTACTGGGGGATTCCAGTCCTGAGATTCGCAAAATGTAAGTTAAACAATAAGTCACAACAGAGTGGTCATCATCTCTCATTGAACATGTACCATCATCTGGAGATTATATTACAAGGAGATTCAATGTGCCTTGTCTCATTTAAACAGAGCATTTGGAATGAAAGTTTCATATCAGAGCAACTTTACGATTTACTTCCTGTAGTCATAAATACTCAGAAACTGTACACATGATCACCTTTAAATTTCCTGTTGATAAAGTTTTAAGCTATGTTGACATTCAGTTTTATTTTGGTTTGTCTACAAGGTGTCAGGATCTCCTAGCAGAATTTCTGGCTGGAATAAAAAACAGTAATGCTGGGGTTAAATTTGAAGGCATGGCCAATATCCTTATTGTGCACTGCAACAGCGATGGTAAGTGCTGATTACACTAAATATTCCATGAAGTACCACATTCAAGGCCAAATATTCAGGGTATTGCTAATGACTGTATACTCTAGACAGACAGGATTATGTAGTCACTTTTAGGAGGGAACATTCATGTTTTGAATATTAAAAGATGGAACATCATTAACTATTTTATTTTGAAAGTAACTTTGCCATTTACTATTCGTTACATAATTATTCAAAGTACTTCCTACATCATCTTTAATCAGATTTCCACACATAGTTAATTTATATAAACCGTGTTTTATTATGTAAAATGAATGCATGATAAGGATAAGGCAGCAGGCTGAGCCTATATACATTTTCTCAATAGAATGTGTAATTTATAGTATAGTCACAGGTGTTCAATATCTGGTGGTCAAAGGAGTTCAACAGCTGGCTGTCAGAGAGGTTCAGTAGCTGGTGGTCAGGGGATTTAATCTCTTGTGGTCAAAGGGGTTCAATCTCTGGCGGTCAAAGGGTTCAACAGCTGGCTCAATCTCTGACTGTCAGAGAGGTTCAACAGCTGGTAGTCAGAGTGATTCAATTTCTGGCGGTCAGAGGGGCTCAATTTCTTGTGGTCAAAGGTGTTCAATCTCTGGCGATCTAATGTGTTCAACAGCTGGCTCAATCTCTGGCAGTCAGAGGGTTTCAACAGCTGGTGGTCAAAGGGGTTCAATCTCTGGCAGTCAAAGGGTTCAATAGCTGGCTCAATGTCTGGCTGTCAGAGGGGTTCAATAGCTGGTGGTCAGGGGATTTAATCTCTTGTGGTCAAAGGGGTTCAATCTCTGGCATTGAAAGGGTTCAACAACTGGCTCAGTCTCTGGCTGTCAGAGGGGTTCAACAGCTGACTATCAGAGGGGTTCAATAGCTGGTGGTCAGGGATTTAATCTCTTGTGGTCAAAGGGGTTCAATCTGTGGCGTTCAAAGGGTTCAACAACTGGCTCAATGTCTGGCTGTCAGAGGGGTTCAACAACTGGCTGTCAGAGGGGTTCAACAGCTGACTGTCAGAGGGGTTCAATAGCTGGTGGTCAGGGGATTTAATCTCTTGTGGTCAAAGGGGTTCAATCTCTGGCGTTCAAAGGGTTCAACAACTGGCTCAGTGTCTGGCTGTCAGAGGGGTTAACAGCTGGCAGTCAGAGGGATTCAATTTCTGGCGGTCAGAGGGGCTCAATTTCTTGTGGTCAAAGGTGTTCAATCTCTGGCGGTCAAATGTGTTCAACAGCTGGCTCAATCTCTGGCTGTCAGGGGGGTTCAATAGCTGGTGGTCAGGGGATTTAATCTCTTGTGGTCAAAGGGGTTCAATCTCTGGCATTGAAAGGGTTCAACAACTGGCTCAATCTCTGGCTGTCAGAGGGGTTCAACAGCTGGCTGTCGGAGGGGTTCAATAGCTGGCAGTCAGAGGAGTTCAATTTCTGGTGGTCAAGGGGGTTCAACAACCAGCAGTCAGAGGGGTTCAATATCTGGTGATCAATGGGGCTCAAAATCTGGCAGTCAGAGGGGTTCAATCTGTTACATCAGTTAGTGGAGTCTAGAATTTAGCCTACCTGCCTAGAAGTAAGAGCACCTGGGTTCAACTGTTATTCTGGTTCCCTACTGGAGTGGAGCTGTATCATTAATTCTATCTGTAACCGTTGCCTCTTTTCCAGATGATCTGATTCAGTTTACAGCTATGACCTGGTTACGGGAGTTCATAGGTCAAGCCGGTCGCACCATGATTCAATACACACCGGGAATTATTAACGCTGTCCTGCCCAATCTACAGAGTGCATCAGACAAACAGAGAAAATATCCTTTTCTGAAAGTAAACAAAGGAAACATTCCTAACAGATACCAATTCTTTTCTTGGATGAACTCAGTTTGATCTCGGATAAGTTCGGAATTGGTTGGAGGCATGATATATATTTGTTACTCTGAAGTTAATTCACAAGAATTATATCCTACAGAAGTAATGATTTCACTTTATTACATAATAAGCTTTTCAATGATTGAGAATAAAGTCCTTGACTGAGTGCAGTGTTGCGGAGGCAGCTAAAGTCCTTAATGATGCCCTGAAGGATCTCGTCTCGGACATCGATGACATGCCCTCATCAGAAGAGGTCAAAGATCAAGTGTCAGGAGAACTAAGGGAGGGAACAATTAACAACCTCGCAAGGTTACACCACTTTTAAGCCCCCGTAATTGGAGAGTTGGTTTGTCAGCAGAAACTTTAACCTTGACCATAACTTTTGAAAACTGAGTGCTAGGACTTTCATATTTCACATGTATATTCCTTGGTACAAGACCTTCTGGTACCAAATTTTTTGATTTCATGACCTTCACCATGGAGTTTGACCTAATTTTGAAAAACTTAGAGCTAGTGCTTTTATATTTCACATGTGTATTTGATGTGACAAGATCTTTCTTATGATACCAGAATTACTTTACTACCATACAGTGGCATCAGTGTTTCACAAACACATTTTGTTTTAATGTATTAACTTCACAAAATGTTAGTAAATATTATACAGTCAAGACTTTCCTCCAATAGTGAATATCATGCAATCAAGACTTTCCTCCAAACTTCACAAAGTATTAGTGAATATCATGCAATCAAGACTTTCCTTTAAATTTTACAAAGTGTTTGTGAATATTATACAACCAAACTTTACAAAGTGTTATTGAATTTTATACAGTCGGAAATTTCCTCTAAACTAAATGCACATCATATCATATGATTTTATCCTCATAACAAAATATTTAAAGACAAAAGTTCTAGATGACTAGGTGCACTGGAATGGCTTTAGTTTGTGAAGAAGAAACTCTCAACATGGATGATTATTTGAACCTATTTTTCAGTTCCAGCCAGCTGGATGTGAAGGGAGTGATATCTGTTCTCTGTCAGATCCTGGAGGGTGGAAACTTCGGGACGAAGATCGCAGCACTGGAGTGGTTAAGTCACATGCTGACTAAAGTCCCCAAGCGGACATTTCAATATGTGGACACATTCTTCCCGGTACTGTTACAGACACTGTCTGATGAGTCAGAAGAGGTAATTATGATGGTATAACATAGCATGTGCCCATTGTGTTGTGTGATAGCAACATGATGTGTCTGTTGTGTTGTGTGATGGCAACATACCATGTGTTGTGTTTTGTGATGTAACACAGCATATTTTATTGTTTTGTGTGATATTGCAGTGTATTTGTTGCTCCAAATTATCTATCATGTTATTTTCTATATATCAAAATTCATTTCATTTAAAACTGACTTTTTCCATAAAGCTCTCATTCTTTAGTTTTAATGTTTGATGAACCTGAGTTATTCAGTAGATGAACCTGAGTTATTCAGTAGATGAACCTGAACTTGAGTTATTCAGTAAATGAACCTGATTTATATAGTAGATGATCCTGAGTTATTCAGTAAATGAACCCGAGTTATTCAGTAGATGAATATGAGTTATTCAGTACAGTACAGCCAACGTGGATCCCTTATTTACCGTGTCACTGTGACGGAAACTTAATCCTTTCCGCATTACACTGTCGCAGTTTTTCATAGCGGGGCTTCGCGGGATCACGTTTATACCGCGGCGGAGTAAACTACCTGTATTTGCACAGTTGATAACAGGTCTGAATACTGTATCTTGTCTCCAATGACAGTTACTTCCAATGGATAGAATCAATTGAAAAGTACAATTTAAATCTTATACATGTATGTTAGTGAATTAAAATTTTTGCAGTATTTCAGAATGAATATATACGTGCATTATCCGTATAATCGACGATGTAAAACATAATTTACTTCAGAGATTTTGGTTTCGTATTGTCAGTGATGATCACGGGAAAGTTAATCGGTATTTGTAAACATCTTTTTAATAGAAATAAATTTGAAACTAGACTTTAGAAAATATTAGATAACATGTCGAAGAGATCTATCTTTTAGTATCTGTCTTTCCTGTCAGATCATGGCTTACAGTGTAGTTTTCTAATCAGCTGAAATTAAACATTCAAATTGCACGTGCATGGACAAGTATCTTTCTTCTGCATACGTTTCATTTAATTGAATTTCAAAATTAAAAAAAATACAAAAAATAATTGCATCGATTTGAAGAAAATCAGTATCTCATATTACAGTATTTAATGAATGTGTTAATTATTAAAATAAATCTAAAACCCAATTCTGAAACTTAGATATTTCCTTGATGATCATCGTGCGAAAAGTCATAAGATGAAATAAAAATACTTCTATTTGTAAAATAATACTTCGGCATTGAAATGCATGTATGATAATGTTTTATTCGTTGGAAAGCGAAACCATGGGGAATACATTAAATTGGGACTAAAATTGATGGGGCATGTGTCTTTGTTTGATACATATATTTCTTTTTATTGAGTATTGAAATTTTAAAATAAGACAATTGATCTTAACAAAATCTCGGTCTTCAATAATACATGTGTACATGTATTTGAGAAAGTCGTTAGTAAAATGAAACGTAAATCTAAATTCTACTTGAATCTTCTCGTTTTTGTTTAGAACATTCATCTTGCATATCGGATTATATGTTGGAAGATGTACGTATGAGTGATAAATTTAATGTTAGAATTTTCATAGTCATATTGTTATGTTGTAAATAGCGTGGATCTATGGTTGCGTAATACTTCCTGTCTACCTGAGGATCCGAGTTTTGAAATACTCGTGCATGGGTTTTACAAGGAAAAGTCCCTTTGAAGCAGTATGGCTTCTCTGCGAACATCACCCAAAATGTTGTCAGATTAAGGTTGGAGACACCCCCTTTCATTATCATTGTAAGAATATTGAAAGTTAAGCTTGACACATTCTTGTTACATATCCTTTTATTTGTTAGAAATGAGAAATACATAGCTTTTTCTTTTATTTATGCAAAATATTAAGTTTACGACAATATTTGATAAATCAATTAATTCACCTGCAAAAAAAACCAAATATTCAATTTACTTTCATTTTGCATATCATTTCATTCTTTGGAAATTGTACATCTCACTGGTACATGTAAATGTAACCTAATAGAATGTTAGATTTTAACTGTGTCTGTGACTGACTTTATTTGTCTCGCTAATCTGTTGTGCAGTGTGATCTTGAGCTTGCGTAATACTACTTCTTGATTACCTGTGTGTCCGAGTCTTGACATACTATCACAGTTTTGAAGAGAGTCCCTTTGCAAACATGCAGACCTCTCTCTCTCTCTCCTGGTGGATTTACCCGAGCCTCCCAGAAATTAATACATGTTGATTTTAATTTCATTCAAATTAATACTTTAATTGACTTTTTATACCCCCGTGATTGAAGATCAGGGGGGGGGGGGGGGGGGGGATATTGTTTTTGTCCTGTCTGTCATTCTGTAATCATATCTGAAACTTTAACCTTGCTAATAACTTTTGAACAGTAATAGAGCTTTGATATTTCACATGAGTATTCCTTGTGACAAGACCTTTTCGTGGGTACCAACATGTTTGACCCTGTAACCTTGACCTTGGAGTTTTACCTATTTTTTGAAAACTTTAACCTTTGCAATAACGTTTGAACAGTAAGTGATAGAGCTTTGATATTTCACATGAGTGTTCCTTATGACATGACCTTTCTGTGGGTACCAACATTTTTGACCCAGTGATCTTGGAGTTTGACCTACTTTTTGAAAATTTTAACCTTGCTTATAACGTTTGAACAGTAAGTGATAGAGCTTTGATGTTTCACATGAGTATTCCTTGTGACAAGACCTTTCCGTTGGTACTAAACCTTTTGACCTTGACATTTGACCTACTTTTTTTTTTTTACATTGGTCATAACTTCTAAATGGTAATTATTAGAGCTTTCATATTGTACATGAGCATTTCTTGTGACAAGATCTTTCTACTGGTACCAAGATATATGTTCTTGTGACCTTGGCCATCTTCAGAATTGACCATTATCGGGGGCATTTGTGTTTCACAAACACATCTTATTTGAAAATATGTTATATTGGAATCAACCAAATATTCAGGACTGAAATATGTCTAATCAAATTCTGCGACATAATTACTTGACATCGTACCATTTGTATGCATATATTCAAAATCTGCACACACACACCTGATCCTGAGTTATTCAGTAAATGAACCTGAGTTATTCAGGCCTGTACGGTGTGTACTCATCATTCATTTCTCTGCCTGTGGAGATTACACACAGCAGACACAGACAATGAACACAAATTCCACCTGTTTACAGGTTGTGCTCCTGGATCTTGAGGCTTTGGCTGAAATATCCTCCAATCCTGCTGGACACCATAACAAGCCGGCCTCTGCCCCCAGTCCCAACAAATCTGGTTCCTCCTCCAGTCCCAGTAAGTCCAAGCCCGCCGATCACCCCGAGAACTGTACCGGACTGAATGAATATTTCTCCAAGTTCATGGCTTGTCTGGTGGAACTGTTTAAGAAAGACCAGCAGTTGTTGGAGCCTGATGAGCGTGGCTACTTTATTATCAGGTAAACTCTGAGGGATCTGAATGCTTGTAAAATATTGTAGTGAACATTTCTCTGTAATTCAGCATGATGATTGTATTTCAATCAGTGGTGAATAATTAATATGTGTAACGAATTATAATTTATCCATTTTCTGCTTTTTACTGAAGTTTACCGTAGATAAGTATTCTGGATAAATTCATAATTGGATCTTAACTGATATATATCTTAGTACACATCTTTTTCATGGAAGGAAAATCTGAAGCCTGATATGTTGTTAGATGTCATTCAGTGAATTCTCCTCTTGTCCTCAGACAGTTGTGCCAGCTCCTGACCGCAGAGGACATCTTTAAGTCGCTCTCTCACATTATTGTGAATGAACCTGATGTGTGGTTTGCCTGTAAGATTGTTCAGACTCTGAACACCATTCTGTTGACCTCCACTGAGCTGTTTGAACTTCGAACACAGCTTAAAAACCTTGACACTCAGGTTTGTGTATTTAAGTACATTGTAGTACAGTAAGTACAAACTGTATATGCTATGAAATTCTTTATCAAATTTTTGCTCTCATTCTCAGAACTTTTTAGCTACATGTATATGATGAATGAGGTACTCT
The DNA here is from genome assembly GCF_947568905.1 of Ostrea edulis. NCBI lineage: Eukaryota > Metazoa > Mollusca > Bivalvia > Ostreida > Ostreidae > Ostrea > Ostrea edulis. The sequence continues at coordinate 34,611,259 of NC_079164.1, forward strand.
TTATATAAGGACTATAGTAGCTCTCATTCACGGTGTTTATTCCTCAGTGATGTTCTGTTACTTTCATTCAACAATTAATCGATCATCTCAAAAATTTTCTTGATACTTTTTATACATTTTTGCGTTATTATGATGTCATATAACATGTAGCAATTTAAGTTAAACCAATGAAGCAGGAAATGACATCATATAATGTTTAGAAACTCAAACCAATGAAGCAGGAAATGATGTCGTATAAAATTTAGAAACTTCAACCAATGATTAGCAGGAAATGACATCATATAATGTTTAGAAATTGAAATCAATGAAGCAGGAAATGACATCATATAATGTTTAGAAACTCAAACCAATGAAGCAGGAAATGATGTCGTATAAAATTTAGAAACTTCAACCAATGATTAGCAGGAAATGACATCATATAATGTTTAGAAATTGAAATCAATGAAGCAGGAAATGACATCATATAATGTTTAGAAACTCAAACCAATGAAGCAGGAAATGATGTCATATAAAATTTAGAAACTTCAACCAATGATTAGCAGGAAATGACATCATATAATGTTTAGAAATTGAAATCAATGAAGCAGGAAATGACATCATATAATGTTTAGAAACTCAAACCAATGAAGCAGGAAATGATGTCGTATAAAATTTAGAAACTTCAACCAATGATTAGCAGGAAATGGCATCATAATGTTTAGAAATTGAAATCAATGAAGCAGGAAATGACATCATATAATGTTTAGAAACTCAAACCAATGAAGCAGGAAATTGGAGGTCTGTGTCTCATCGCTTTTCTTCAATACAACAACCAAATTTAGTGTCGACTATTCACTAATGTAACAAAATACAAATAAATGTTTTTGATTTTAACTTGTATATTTGATTTTGAAAATAGCTGTATAAAACCGAACTGAAATACCCGAACCTGAATTTTAAAAATCCCAAAAATATTTGGAACCGTGACAGCCTTACACAGAAACTATAACACAGCAGAGGTAATTTTGACAAAAATAGTCGGCTCATCGTCATCTTTTTACACAGAGGAAAATACACTGAGGTGTAATAATTTAAATTTGTGTTTATAGTTCCCATGTAAATATTGTAATTGTCATTACAGTTAATCATTAGATATTTTCATTGTCATTATATTTATGCTGTAAATATTTTAATTGTCATTACAGGGGAGCTGTAACTATTTTAAGTGTCATTACAGGGGAGTGTAAATATTTTAATTGTCATTATAGTTAAGCTGTAAATATTTTAATTGTTGTTACAGGGGAGCTGTAAATATTTTGATTGTCATCACAGGGGAGCTGTAAATATTTTAATTGTCATTACAGGGAAGCTGTGCTCTGTTTTGTTGCCTGTATAAGTCCTGGTGCCACAGTCCAATAGCAACCATATCACTGTGTTATCTGACCCAAAACTATCACCATGCCAGCGACCTTCTGCTGACCTTGTATCCTTGGCAATCTGTTATAGAGATATGAAGCAACTATACACACTTCTCAAACCTCGGGGAGGAATTTATTGCAACCCTTGCAAGGTTACAAAGATGGTTACTCAAGGCTTCTTTCATGAAGGGGAGGGGTCATTTTGGGAAGATGAAAACATTTATAGAAGTGGGAAAATTACTGAGTATTTTCAAATACAATGTGTAATTATTTGCTACAAGTAGCATTCAAAATTTTTATAAACAATACACAAACACTTTCATTTTTATTGCAGACTTTTCACTCAATAATTTCTTATATCAGTCAATTTTGGAATTGTGATATGATACGGTCTAATACGGGATCCGCGTTGGCCGTACTGTAACTTAGTTGAAATAGCATCTTTTGCCATTTTTATAAAAAAGAAAACAATATTTTATGGACAGTTTCAATTATATGCTTCAAAATTATATAAATTATTGTTTAAAAAATACAAAATTCAAAACAAGAAAGTCTTACAAACAACAGTTTCCATACCTACTGTAAGGAATTTGTTATTTACATGTTTCTTATTGTAAAATCTGAAGAAGAAAAATGACCTCACTATTGATATCCAACAAGTGGACAGTATATGTTTTACCCTAATATTCTTAACATTAATACAGCGGGGACTTAGAAATCACTGTAGACTTCCTGAAGGAAATAGACAAACTTGTACAGCTGATTGAATCTCCCATCTTTGCTTGTGAGTAAGAAGTACAGTCTAACTTGTCTAAATCAGATGTTGTGTAATCCAAAATTTTGCACGATTGTCTTCACATAGATTTTGTATGTATGAATATGAATACATGTATTATTAGTACAAAGTGTATGCTATACTCCTGAAGGTGATTTTTAAAAATAATCTTTGATACCAAAGTGTTGTGTTTACAAGTTTCAGTGTACTCGTATATTTGTACCGTATTTATTTTGTTCATTCTACCTAGCTTTTGGATATATGTTGCTGAATACATGAGGTTTAGTGACTTTTAACTTCTGTCCATTTTCCAGATTTACGCCTACAGTTACTGGATGTCCAGCAAAATCAGGACCTGATCCGCAGTCTGTATGGCCTTCTGATGCTCCTCCCCCAGTCCGAGGCGTTCAAACTCCTCCGATACCGACTGGACTGTATTCCACAGTACCAGCTGATGACCATGAAGGAAAAGTATGTACTGATACACGTCATCGTGTTTAAGATATGAAACTTAACATGTAAATTATGTGTTACTTTTTGTAATAATCAAAGAATTTGCATGGTTTTGATTTGTGCAGAGCTGATGTGATAATCATGTGATTGAATTGTCATTGGATTTATTTTCATGTGCACAAGAATATGGTCAAAGTAACTTCATCAAAACAATTCTGGTGTCAGAATCAGTACACTTAAAATGGATGACAATGATTTGATTTGGAAGAGGGGGGGGGGGGGGGGGGGGGGGTTAGAAACAATTGACATTTTAGCAGACATGTTTATCATGATTGATTTTTTTTAAAAGTACTGTAGCTTGGGAAATTGTTTATCCAGATGCATTGAAAAATAATTCTGTCCAGCATTGAATTTTGCTGCTTTAGATTTTTAGACCTGCTAACTTTGTTGATGAGAATTACTGTGGATTCATTTTAATTCGTGGGAGCCATTGTTCATGGGTAAGCAAAATTTTGCTGGTTCGTGGGGACGTAGTTTCATGGGTAAGCGATACGATGTCACTAGGAGAGATAACTCTACTTGGTTTAAAAAATGTCTAAGGAGACATGAATTCGTGGGTAAGAGTGATCCACGAAATCCATGAACATCAATCCCCCACGAACAATGATGATTCCATTGTAGACTGTGAATCAAAGGAAATGGAGACTAAAATGGTATGCATACCGGTATGTGTCTGTGTTTCCTTGGTAGAAGTACATGTACATATTGTGCTGCAGTACTAACACAATTATAACCCCCGCAACAAAGTTGTGGGGGGGGGGGGGGGGTACTGGATTGGGTTGTCCGTCCGTCCGTCTGTAGACACAATGGTTTCCGGGCTCTAAAGCGTTACCCTTTCCACCTACAGTCACCATATCTTACATATGGACTACCCATGGGATGAAGATCTTCCCTATCGATTTTTGGGTCAAAAGGTTAAAGATCAAGCACACTGGACATCGAAGTAGCAATATGGTTTCCAGGCTCTAAAGCGTTATTCTTTCCACCCAAAGTCACCATATCATACATATGGACTACCCATGGGACAAAGATGTACCCTATTGATTTTGGGGTCAAAGGTTAAGCACACTCCTAGAGAAGAGACTACCCAAGGTTTTGTCATGCCCTTTCTTTTTTACACTCAGGAAAGAAGTAGTTTATACGTATTAACACCCACCCTTTGGGAGATTGGGGTAAGTGGGGGGTATTCTTAGTGAGCATTGCTCACAGTACCTCTTGTTTAGTATTGGCAGTATATTTACATTGTATGTACGTGTATTACATTTTGCAGGTCCCAGTCCTCAAAGGATCCAAGACCACTAGTATCAAAGATCAACTTCAAGGAACTTCATCAGCATTTCCTGCAGGTCCAAGCTAGACACAGAGCAGCCCGCAGCCAGAAAGTCAAAGCATCTATCAGGGCATAACATGAAAATGTGAAAAAAGCTCTAAAACAGCACAGTAGGGGCCGGGGCTGATAGGAAACAACTGTCATGAATTCCAAGAGGGCTTCTGTCTATTTATCTGACCTCTTACATGTATACAAAAGTATTGTTGCATGTAGTTGGTATCAGTTTCAAAACTGATGTTGGATGGAAATTGTGCTCTGTTCACACCAACATCTTTATGGATGATATCGATATCTATATGGTGCACATGCATTAGATACCAGTTGGGAATTCATTGCATGCAATTAAAATTTTGGATTTTGTTTATTAAATGAAATTGTTGAGAGGTAACACAAGACTAGTGTTATGTAAGAATGTGCAAAATCAGTAAATGTGCAAAGTCAGTGTGTACAAATGTATAAAATCAGTGTGTACAAATGTATAAAATCAGTGTGTACAAATGTTTAAAATCAGTGTGTACAAATGTATAAAGTCAGTGTGTACAAATGTCTAAAATCAGTGTGTAAAAATGTGCATTTGTTGAGAGATAAAAAATGAAACTGTGCAATATTTTATTGTGAAGGAGTTTGACGTCGAGAGTGTGCTGCATGTTATGCAGATATCTATAGTGGACGTTAAATTTATATCAAGCACCACCGTCAATTCTCAATGTGTAGATTACATGTAGTTTCAATTTTTTGCTTTGTTTCAATGAACTTTATGCTTTATTTCTAAAGGGTACTTCAAACACTCATAAATAATAAGAAATTAAGAAGTTCTGTATGATTTCACAAAAGGTCGAATAAATTAAGCTTTTCTAATTTCTTGTGATATTAGTATTATTTGCATGTTATACATGTACATTTATATTGGTTTTGTCAGTTTTGTTTTGGATGGTCAGAGGGAGTCCTTTTTGATATGAAACTGATTTGTTTGAAGTCATTCCGACACGAGAGATGGAGCTTTCTCTCCGACATAAACTGTCTAAAATCACATTTGTTACATATACTTTTGTTATGAAGTTTTCTCCATTTTATCTTCGATCTAGAAATTAAACTTATTTCAACATAACATTTATAATCTTTTTTTTTTGTCCGTTATACTGCAAAAAAAAATTGCTTTATGTGGTGCATCAATTTTTTCATTTGATTACGTGGTTTAATATTCTAAATGACTGATTTGAATGATCAGTTTCATTGTAACATGTCTCCTTAAAATTAACATGTATAAAAAATGCACTGCATGAACCACATACATGTAGTTATAACAGGAAAAAAGAAAATCCGAGATTTGAACCCAGAACCCTGGAGTCTATGGTCAGGTGTTTCTACCTACCAAGGTGGTCGTTATCTGATCATCGGCAATCAAACCCAAGACCCTGGTTTGGTGTTATATTCCTACTGAGCTAGACCACAGGAGTCTGAGGTTTAATATGTATTAAGATTGAAATAAAAATCCAGGAAAAAAATTACCTATCGTATTCTATTTTTAAAAAAAACATGTTTATAGAAGACAATGGATAATTATACCCCCCGCAACAAGTTGTGGGGGTGGTATACTGGAATCGGGTTGTCTATCTGTAGACGCAATGGTTTCCGGGCTCTAAAGCATTATCCTTTCCACCTACCGTCACCATATCATATATATGGACTACCTATGGGATGAAGATGTTCCCTATCGATTTTGGGGTCCAAAGGTCAAGCGCACTGGACATCGAAGTAGCAATATGGTTTCCGGGCTCTAAAGCGTTATCCTTTCCACCTACAGTCACCATATCATACATATGGACTACCCATGGGATTAAGATGTTCCCTATCGATTTTGGGGTCAAAAGTCACGCGCACTGGACATCGAAGTAGCAATATGGTTCGGTTTGTCATGCCATTTGTTTTTTACACTCAGAAAAGAGGTAGTTTATACCTATTACCAACACCCTTTGGGAGATTGGGGTAGGCGGGGGGTATTCTTAGTGAGCATTGCTCACAGTACCTCTTGTTTTTTCCAGATTTTTATTTCAATTTAAATAAGAAACCTTCAGACTCCCAAGGCTAGACATTATCAGGTCGTCACCAATCAAACCCAGGACCCTGGTCAGGTGTGAAACTGCATTCCCTCTACATAAATGTCTCTGGGGGACCCGGGTTCCTCCTGGTAGGAATTGCACATCAGGTCAAGGTGCAAAATGTAAAACTGCCACACGCCATAGATGGGGTTCAAATTGGGGACCACTGAATTCCCATTCAGATACTCCACAAATTGAACTACCCAGTCACAGGCAATCAAGCCATTAATTATTTTCTCTTCATTAAGAAAATATTGTCTCTTATTTTGCCGTTTTTCACCATACACTGTTTACATTTATAGCAATGATAACATACTATATTACACTAAAGTATTAGATGCTTGTTGAAATGAATCCTCGTGACAATTGTGAAAATGAATTATCATATTTACTTGTGAAAATGAATCGTAATGCTTGATGAAAATGAATCCTCACAATACTTCTAAAAATGAATCCTGATAGTGCTTGATGAAAATGAATCCTTGTAATCAATGCTTGTGAAAATGAATTATCGTAATGTTCCCTGAAATGAATGCTAGCAGTGCCAACTATTTTGATCTACATGTATCTTGTTTCAATGCTGCATCATGCTATTTCAAAATTGAACCCAGGCTATTAATATTTACAATATCTGGATGTTATTAGAATTGCTGATTTTAACAGAGGACAGTAGGATTACTGACAGAATATTTCAATTAAAGACAAACACACTCTCAAAGTTTTAAAACAGTTTAATATACAAAGATTTAAAACAAGATGCATACATTTGTTCAATTTTTGCTAAATTCATTACACAGTATTCAGAACATGATTAAGAGCTGACCTTTGATCCCATGTGACCCCTCGATCACGTGGAATCTCATAATCCCGTGTGACCCCTCTATTGCTAAAGCCAATGGAAGAATAGGAAATGTGTAACAGTGAGTGTCAATGATATCCACTATGTTAAGATTTTTTCCCCTTTAATTCAAACATCCCTCCAGTGAGAAGTTAACAGGCCTGCAGGATTAAAGCTAATATACGTGTACAGGTGAATTCGAATATACTATAAAGCTAAACTTGAGAATGTGGATGGAATCAAATCTTAAAGCTTTCCTTCATAAACATTGGGTGTTATATAAATGAGACAAAGTCTAAACTGACGAAGAAAGCATTGTACAAATGGTGTATTTATTGCAAGTTTTGATATTGAAATCAGTAAAAACAAAACTATTTCAGGCCAAGATGATCAAATAAGTTACGGGACTGTAAAACGTTTCAACACCATTTCATTGTGACGACTATTTCATTTCAGACTGCTATTATTGCTATGTATTTACTCAGGTTGTGTACAGGCTTACAGCAGAATATTGAGACTAACAAAAACCAATCTTAACCAGCAGAACAATGAAGAGTTTAAATGCAGACAACTCTGACTATAAATCAAAACACCAGAGCTCATCAGTAGCTCCAATTCACGTCCTTGGCACATAGTCTTGTTAAAAAACAATATTTACATTTCTATAAAAATTCTCTACACTCCAGACATTCCTTCCAGTTAAAAATAAATACATTCACATCTCTATATGAACAAATTCAGTGAAATCTGCGAGACAACAAGTGATTACTACTGTCAAAAGGTTGGATTTTTTAGTTTCAGTTTAACAACTGCGATTCGACTCATTACATCACAGTTACTCCTAATTACCACATGATGAGTTATTCAATTATTTCTTCATTAGTTGATGCCGTGCTTTGAACAGCAGCATCATGTTATTTTTCTGTAATGTATACATGATGGACAAAATTTGTCCAATGATAAACAAGAAAGGGGACAGAGGTAGATCAGAGCTAAAAATAGACAAGAAATACCACACCAATGGCACATGTCAACATGACTAAAGCATCAGAAACTGAAAATGTTAATCACGATAATCTATTATTAGTTCAGACTCCAATTATAATATCATCGAGAGTACACATAATATCATACTTCATTCTAACTGAACAGAATCACCTTCTTTTTTTTTATTACAATCTGTCTCAAGAATCATTATGATACAGGAGATATTTTCGGAACTAAAGTAAACAAAATCAATTTCAAAACTTAAAAAATATTAATGTAAACAAAAGTTTTCAAATGCTCATGGTGTAATTAACATTTACAACTGATGTCAAATTAAGGAAAACACCCAGGAAGACAATCTGTATTTGGTTTTGATATAAATTGAATTTTTGTCCATCATGACAATCAAAATTTTGAAAAATAAAAATATGTACATAGTACAAACTTTATAATGGATTGCACAGACCTAGAAGACAGTTCACACTGCCCTTAAAACCCCTAGTTTTTCTTTCACTTGTTGAAGAACTGTTTGATGTTGAGAGACAGTGTCGACAAATTTAGCCCTTCTCCCTTTTCCTCCTCCTTACTGGGGCTAGGCATGGCTCCCTGCCCCTTATTAATGAGAGCAATGGAAGTTCGACTGGTGCGAATAATTTCCATGATCATGGATTTACAGTCACAACAAACACTCATCTGGGGACCCTTCAGCAGGTTCTTGTTGGGTAGGGTGGGGGCTGATCCCGCCCCTATTGTGTTTGATCGTTGGAGGGATTTCCGCCTTGGGGACACATCCTCTAGAGTTTGCTGGGTTTTCCGTTCTGAGGAAGGAGTGTGGGGGACAGATCCAGTACTATAATTAACAAAATAATTGTAATTAATATTAAATTATTACTCAATGCAAAAAAAGAGATGGGCAACTTTCAATAACTCGAAATTCAAAGGGACCTTGATAAAACTTTGAGAGATAGAGTTCTCAAGATCAAATGTTAAAACAAAATTAAATAAAACATGGAGTAAAAATTCAGTCTTTGTTTTCTAATTTCTCAGGACACTTGGAGGTACAATGGCTGTGTTACCTTTCATACACTTTAATAATGTCCAGGGTCTCCTGACTGAGTGGAATCGGACTAAGAGTGTGTACCGGAATTTTCTGGAAGTGTTCTGTGGGAATGTTCATCTGCAATGTATAAAGAAATCTGTTAGAAACTTATTACTAAATAAAAATTTATGTTAAGTAAACCTTCATTCTCTTGCAGGGTTTTGGAATAAACAGAACTCATTAAATTTTACATTTCTGTGACATATACTTCCTTATCACACACACATATTGAAAACTCACCTTTCTGAGACACTCGTTACACACTCACCTTTCTGAGACAGGTGTTACACACTCATGCACCTTTCTGAGATGGGTGTTACACACTCACCTTTCTGAGACACTTGTTACACACTCACCTTTCTGAGACACTTGTTACACACTCACCTTTCTGAGACAGGTGTTACACACTCACCTTTCTGAGACACTCGTTACACACTCACCTTTCTGAGACAGGTGTTACACACTCACCTTTCTGAGACACTTGTTACACACTCACCTTTCTGAGACACTTGTTACACACTCACCTTTCTGAGACAGGTGTTACACACTCATGCACCTTTCTGAGATGGGTGTTACACACTCACCTTTCTGAGACACTTGTTACACACTCACCTTTCTGAGACACTTGTTACACACTCACCTTTCTGAGACAGGTGTTACACACTCACCTTTCTGAGACAGGTGTTACACACTCACCTTTCTGAGACACTTGTTACACATTCACCTTTCTGAGACACTTGTTACACACTCACGTTTCTGAGACAGGTGTTACACACTCACCTTTCTGAGACACTCGTTACACACTCACCTTTCTGAGACAGGTGTTACACACTCACCTTTCTGAGACAGTTGTTGCACACGTTCCGCTTGCAGATCTTGCATCGCGTTCCCCACTGACCAAACATGGAGAACTTTACCAACTTGCACGTGAAGCACACCTGTCAAACAAAGAGAGATAATCCAGTCACAGAATATGACCAAATTAAATCAATGGAGTTTTTCCAGTCATCAATGTGGTTTGATTTTCTGTTATTGGTGCAAAATCAAAAGAACACACCAACATAAGTAGGCGAGATAGAGTTTGAGAGGATGAGAGAGAAAATTTCTATCCATACCTTTCCTTTGGACACAAGGTTGTATATTTCATGGTTGGTAATTAACGTCTCCAACTCCGCTTTTGTTAACACCTGTCTGATGTGAGTGACCTCCTCTAAGGTCAAGGACAGACACTCAATGGGATGAGTCCACTTCTATGTGAAAGATCAAAGACGAAATCACATAAAACACAACTTCAGTTTGAATTTTTGATGCAAAAAATGAACATTTCTTGAATGACAGATGATTTGTGCTGTTAGAATTTTCCATTGCTTGAACCCTTCAAAAACAATCTAAAACTTGAGTATACTTGCTCCAACAAAATTTCAGCAGACTTGCATCAAATCAATTTCAATCTGATTTTTTAAATTACAGGCCAAGTAAAAGTATTATCAGCAGATGCCAGGTTGGATCTCTCAATTCTAAAGAGCAACTCAAGTTTCAGACAAGCACAACCACAATTTAACCTCACTCATTTGCAAAATTAGGAAACAAAGGCCATTCATAAAGTCATTTAATCATAATTCATGTGAACAAATAACGCTTTATAAACTTTGAAAAGTTTTCAGCCAGTAGCATACAGTGTTGTAAAATTACTTTATGTTATTTTGATCAAGTTTATGTTAATGAAGAATTTTAAAAAGTCATTAATTGAGAACAACAGAATTACAATATTTACCAAACTCACAAACACACCCGTTTTAGTTCACGTTAACCAAAAGTTGTGCACACCAAAGCCATGCCATGATCATTAACGAAAATGAAAATTAAAAGGTACTGTACTAAAAACTTAGATGGTAAAATATCATAAGAAATGTCAACTGAAAAATTAGATAAAAGGGGAAAAAAAGTTGCTACATACAAAACTAACTTTTAAAAAGATAAATGTTACTGTATATTTCTATATATGACAATTTTACTGAAGAAAACTAATGCACAAGAATTAAAATCATAAAATGAAAGAAAAAAATGTATCGGTATAATAGCATTAATCAGTATATTACGAACATGCTACATTGCATAAATATTAGATCGTAAATATATCTGATAGATTACGCATTTATTTTCAAACTTTAAAAAATCTAATACATGGGTGCACAGACTGAATAACTATAATTCTACTTGTTTTAAAACAACTTGTGAACAAGCCTATTCTACAGAGATTGAAAGACTGCCTAGAGTTTGCCTCTAACCTATTAAACATATGGGTAAAGGGCCAATGAACAGGATAAAACGCTACCCCTTGTACTCTACACGAGTCGAGGAATTAAAACTAATGTTAGAAACTGCTTGTTATTCCCTTTATTTTCTACATGAAACTCCATTTATTTTGGAATACAAAATTTGTTTAATCTATGATATACCAAAGATATTTGTTTAATAAACAACATTCAAAACAACATCTAATATTTGGAAAATATATATATATATATATATATAATTTGGAAAAATTAAATTACCAATATGAATTGCAAGTATTTGACAACATGTAGATGATTTTTTAACTGAAAATAAAATACAAACGTTTCATTGACCCTTAACAAACCAGCTGTTTTATTTACAAGTACTTCTGGAAAATAATAACTCAGAACTGACCAGTTAATATGCATCAAACGTAAAAAATTTCTTCTTCATGTCATCGTTTAGAACAATTTTTCAAGAAATTGAAACTTATTTTCCAGACATTGTTTTACTCCAATCAACAATTAACATTTCTTTGATGATATTTCTCTTTTGAATTTTTTATTCTCTTTTTCAAAAGAGGACTCTTATCATTATAATATGAATAAATCTGAAATTCCCAATACTACCAGACAGAAACCATATTATCACATGTCAATTTTTAAAATATAATTTGTTGATTGGAAAACTTCCTAGAAACACTCACATCATTTTCTGTTTTTATTTTGAAACTCTCTGTTCAACAGTTTACTTTGACTACAGTTTAAAGGAATTCCACAAATTGTTACTGCATAAGGAATAAAATACAAAATATAAATGGTTGTTTAAGTTTGCATTTTATCATTCTGAAAGATGACTTCACAATCAGCATGGTGCTTTTACCTCTACATTATCAATTTCATAATATATTTGTAAATACTTAAAAAAAAAAAAATGCAAAATGTAGAGAAGATTTCTTCACCCTATACAGTAACAATACCCAAAAGATTTTTTTTCTTCTATTTTTAGACCTATAGAGATGAGTTGGTGTTTCCAGGAGAGTGGATGTCAATAGCAAGCATTAGATACTCACAGCCGAGTCAGAATCTGGAGAAGATGAGGAAGGAACACCATTAGTAGACACAGCCCCGAACTCAGGGCTGCCACTTACATGAAGCAACTCAGACACATTTAACTCCGACAACTTTGACGGCAAGCGTTCCGGACTCTCGCTATCTTCTGTTCTTTCTGGAATCCGCGAGTTCATGTCCTCTTCCTGGTGGACGGGCTTCAGTAATTCCTCTGCTTCTTTGCGATATCTCCCTAGCATTATCCCATGACCAGCTGGTGAAGAAGACGTGCTGACCTCGGGAACTATTGCACAGCTGCCACTGAAATCGGTGGAGTGACGATAAAAGTTTTTGTGACTCTGGGACCTGCTGACAGCTTGCGGCCTGTAACGTCTCTGAACTGGCTCAGCAGAAGACAACACTGGTGATGCCATAGATTTCTGAACAGAAATGTCACCATCCCCACTTTTAGGTGATGCCACAAACTTCTGAACAGGACTGTCATCCCCACCACTCTTACTTAACTGAAGAGACTGTCTTGATTTCACTTCAGGCTTTGGAGACGAGCTTGATTTTAGTTGAAGCTTTGGAGACGAGCTTGATTTCACTTCAGGCTTTGGAGACGAGCTTGATTTTAGTTCAAGCTTTGGAGACGAGCTTGATTTTAGTTCAAGCTTTGGAGACTCTGAGTCACTACAATGTTTATCATCAAAGCTGGATTTCCTGTTGAGTGTTACAAATCTATCACTTTCCTCTTCACTCATACGTGTGGAACGTTTGAGTGGAACTCTGTCTTTTGATTGCCTGAGGAATTTCTCACTTTCTTTCTCTGATTTTTCTTCCTCATGAGAACTCAGTCTGTGCCGGTGAATGTGATGCGACCGTTCGTCATGTTTAACAACCTCACTATGACCACTCTCATCCCGTCCTTCTCTTCTGTGTCGTCGAGATGAGCCCTCGCTGTGATGAGATTCCCTGTGTTGTCTGCTTGGAGAAGAAGAATCTCTGTGTCGTCTGCTCGGAGAAGAAGAATCCCTGTGTCGTCTGCTCGGAGAAGAAGAATCTCTGTGTCGTCTGCTCGGAGAAGAAGAATCTCTGTGTCGTCTGCTCGATGGAGAAGATTCACGCTGTTGTTTGCTTACAGTCTCCTCTTCTCCTGGCCCGTCTGACACTTGTTGTCTTGGAGATTTATCACTATGTTGAGATGACCTTCGAACTCTATGACCTGAATTCTCTCCCTCCACTAATGACAGAGACTCTGAAGATGTCCTTCTGACTTTTATTTCACTTGCACTTGAGTGTCTTTTGGAGACATGTTTACTCCTATCACTGTCAGAAATCACATGAGACACAGAAGAATTGCTCCTTACTTCTTTGGTTTCAGATTCTACTTGCTGCCGTGTTAACACCGGACTATTCCTTGAGATGGATGTTCGTGGGGCTGGTTTTGGCCTCGGCCTGGAGGAAGCGCCCCCTATCTCCGTAGTATCAGGTCTTTGTTCTTTGCTGTCTGTTACATGCCCTTCATCAGAACTCTGAGATCTTGGAATAGTACGTGCTCTCACAAGTACTGAGGGTTTCATGTCTGAACTGCTCCTAGACCTCGCCATGGGGCGAGGTTTCTCTTTCACATCCGATGAACTTTTTGAGTTTGAAACTGTCTTTGAACTGCTCACTACTTCTGTAATCGTGGCTGATCTACTCAGACTCTGATAATGTGATCGCGTTATAGGCATGCGTAAACCTTTAGATCTATCAAACACATACTCCTCAAAAATTTCACTTTCCTCAGAAACAGAATTAAAACCACATGCAGGATCATGCAAGGATTTACCATCAACACATTCTTCTTCATGAATACCATGCAAGGGAAGAGACAGTCTTTTCTGTCGAGCATCATTCACACATGCACGTGACTTAGAAACAGGGGCTGATCGCCTCAGCTTGCCACGAGACTCATGCGATTTATTATCCGTAGCATCTAATTGCAGCGGGACGGTGCCACTGGGGGCGGGAGGGAATACCTGGGGGGACTCACAGACCATGATGGTGTGACGACGCTCCAGGTTTGTCCCATGGCGTTCAGAAGTAGCCACATCCCGCACAACTGAAAGAAAGACCATTTCATCATAATCAAGCACTTAATACATATAAATCGTATACTGGGAAAATTTCGTCATGTGTTATTTTCATCTACATGCATTTTACAATGATTTTATCTCATTCTATATTCACTCCAAACTATTCATAACTAGTTTGTGGTAATGAATTAATTTATCACAGTTTTGCATTTTACCCTATCATGATCACAGGAAATGTGATTGCTCCAGATATTGTGAAACACTCATATGTAACAATCAGGAAAAGCAGCAAGATATTTTGTGTAGGATTTGTGCAAAATGGTAGAAAAATACCCACTGTACAACAGCTACTGAAGTCATATAAGTAATCAATTTATGCATCACAAATATCATATACAGTAACATTAAAGATTAGAGAAATGAACTTGATGTGAATTTTACCGGCCCTTCGCCATCTGATGTTATCCTTCTCTGGTGAGGGTGAGGTGATGCTAGAATGTGAGGACCCCATGCTGGAAGAGTTGTCATTCTCTGATTCCTGGAACACAAAGGGGGAAAAAATCAGAAAACTACACATTACTGGAGCTGTTTTAGTGGGACTAATACAGCGTGACCCTGCTGACCTCTACACAATAATTGGTGATAATAACCTTGGTAACATAATGCTGAATCAAGGTCAGACACCCCCACCCTTTCTAGTAATAGGCAACTTTCGTCAAGAATGAGCTTCATGGTTAAGACACAAAATGGAACAGATAAAATGGACGAAAATGTAGATCAACATCATGCTGCTTATCTTTGTTTGCAACATTTCCTGCATCCTCTCACAATAAAAGTTACACAGAGACGTCCAGTCCCTGCTTCACGGCTTACCCCAGACATCTCTAACTTACATCAAAACTGTCCAGGAAGAGTGTGAAGTCTGGCTTGATGACTTTTCTGATTGGCTGAGGACTCTCCTCTTCATCTTCGTTGTTCAACTTTGTTCGTGATGTTTCCACTGAAAATATTGCAAGAGTTATCTTCCTTTCAACACTGCAGTTATTGTAACCCCCATCCCCACCCCCAACCCTTTTTATGCACTAAAGTATGTGTATATGTAGAAGCATTTAATTTCAAACATGTTTACAGATGGCTTAAATTTCTTTCATGCATTTCTATATCATACTACCTCATTCATTAACTGCATTAAAAGTTTAATCTCCACAAACACATTAATACTACTCTGCCCTCCCCTACCTATCTTCCTCTCCCTGACTGGCCTCAGTTTGGGCTGTGACCTGATCTCCTGTAGAATTTGTTCACGGGGCTGTAGTTCAATCTTGGGTGGGGAATTCAGCACTCTCTTCTTGACCTGAGGACAGACACAACATTCCTTAATGTCATCATTGTCTCATAAAACTCCACAATATCTAGGAGCTTTTAGTTTACACTATACCCATTACACAATAGTATTTACCTAGAAATAACTCATTTTTGATCGGTTTGACTTTTGTTATTTTCATGGAGAATACATGCCCAAAACTTCAAATTCATCACAAACAGATGAAGTTAAATAGACCAGCCACTTTTCCACCACAATTCCCATGGTGTATTTTCTCAAGCCATAAATATATGACCCATTGAGAAACAAGCAATTCTGTCTCCACCATTTAGAATGATACCACAATTTCTTTTTTTTAAAGATGTTTAATTCACACTCCACTGTCTACTACTGCAACAACAACCCTTTCACCTGTACCCCTAAGTGCCACCATTAAACTGTACCAATATACTGCTGTTTTTGATGAAGAAGCTCTGCAGAGCATTTCATTGTAAACAAATTGATCTTTGTAAGAAAAGTCTTGGGTCGACTCAATTACCGGCATGAAAAGGAACAGTTTATTTCCACACTGTGTTTTACATTTCCTACATTTCTCACACTCAAATTAATCTCTTACAGCGAAAAAGTCGAAAAGTCGACGTACAGAAACTATTAACAAAAAAAAAAGCCGACAAAGATGCATTAAAAGGGAATGCATTGCACACCACACTGACAATGCACTTTTTACAATTCAGACATCAATCAGATTTAACACAATAATTCTATTTCAAGATTCAATGCATGATACTGCCTTTGACACCAATGACAAATTTGTTAATAAGGTGAAATATCGCTGTTTTACTGGTGTCTATCCACGTGAATACATGACAGATCACACTTAAAACTTCCCTGAAATATCGTGTACTCAAGCCCAAGGATGAATATGGTTCCAAGTTACCTGAAGATGTCACCTTGATTAATGAACAATTTACCTTGCCATTAACAAAAACTTTCAGCAGGAGACTTTAAACATGTAGATAGCTGTGCAAACTTCCTCATGCAACTGCACAATGCAGAAAACACTCAACCAATGACAGCACAAACATGCACATCCTACCACTGTTGTAACTACCCGCATCATGCTTTTACCTGATCAAGGGACATGCCATGATTCTCTAGTAATAAACCAGGCCCTGGTGAAGAAGTCGACATTCCCAAACTCTACAGACGATTCTGCTGTTATTAAACACCCTCCCTGACCCTGACAATTACACACATTGTAGAGACTCGAAGTTTCTGTGTCTAAGGTCTGATCTCCTAAGATAAGACAGATGTTCTAGTCTTTTACTAAACAGATGTACAAGGAATACCCTGCTCCTTAGTTGTATGATTCTGTCCAGTATATACAAGAACTGGTCATGACTTTAATACTTTTCAATGATTTAGTGAAATTAAATATTTTGATGTCAATGCAGTTGCAGTACAATATTGTTCCTTTTGATATCAGATATATATTCAGTTGATATTCTGATAATCTAACTTGGGGATGGGAGTCTCTTTTAAACAATTGACTTACACAACAAAATTTGAGATATTTGCAATACATAATCATCCAATCAAATTAGAATCAGCAATTAATTTCCTCTCTAATATATTACAGCCCACATCAAACACCGGGATGACTAAGATCACACTACTGGAAGAAGAAAACAACTGGTGGTCAATTCTTGTGGTCAGTCAGATGTTTTGTAGTAGTCAGTGGTCAGTACTGGTCAAACCATCTGATCTACTTTAATTGTCAGGATATTGTCCTCAGGATCTCTATGTCACATTGATACCAGAGGAACACACTGCCGTTAATGCGATTATGTGTGTAAATGATTTATTGTAATGAGGAGTTATACAACCATACATTATCACCGTGTTATGTTAACGTAACATACGGTCTGTAGGACTGCAGATTTCTCATGAACTAATTACAAGCCAATGATAAACTCTCTTACAGAACTGTGATGAAACTCTTTTAAAGTACAATGTTTGTATAGCTGTGATGTGATGCTGAAGTTTTATGATATCTATGTACTTCTCAATGTTTTTCTGTGAAGAATATGAAAATTTACATTCTCTTACCATTTTGTTAATTTAACAGAATTAAAAATCTAAAATTTCCATCTTAAGTCATACATAAGTATATACATACACACACTTAAAAAAATTGTGAGAATTCTATACACAACATTCTCATGCATTTCAAAGTAAAGCATCATTTCTTTGATAAATATTACAATAGATACTACACTTAGACAAAGTGTGAATAATACGTTCTTTTCATGAGACTTACAGGATGCAGAGGGGGGCGGGAGCGGATGAAGTCTAGTATCACAGCGTGGGCATCCTTTTTCACCTTGGTGGGTATGTCTCCATTCACCTGAAAATGGTCAGCCACACCATGCTCAGAAATGCAAACCAAGTGTTAGTTATTGAACATTAATGGACATTACACATCACATGGAAGAAGAAAAACAAAATGCATGGGCATTCAAAATTGAATACATAAATAATGCAAGTTAACACACTGTTGTGCATTTAGGGGGATAACATGTGTATCTTATATTTGGCATACAGAAATATTTCCCCCGAATCTGTATCATGCGTTCATGCTATGGAAAACATGGACAATTTTTGTGGCAGACAATGAATGGCATACCATGACTTTGTTGAGGGTGTATCGTCTAGATCGAATGTCCTCCAGAATGATTTCAAAGGGAGTTAACTCATACTCTGTCGGTGTCACGGTGGTATGTTCCACGGCTTTTAACCGAACACCCCGCCGGAGTTCCTTCATAATCTGTACCCATAGTCGAGCCTGAAAACGAGACGATTTCAAATCTTGGTTTATTACGAAAATTTCAAATGGTTTACCATTCATTAAGAAAATTGCAATGTTTAACAAAATTTCCCATCCAATTAGTTTACTTTTACCAGTAAGCAATGGTCCTCAACAGACATTGAACAAAGTGTGGCAAAACTCTCTTTAATTTCAACCAATACATGTAATGGGGAGTCTTAACAATTGCCCATAATTTTATGACTTCATGCTATTCATATCGTTAGTCTTCATCGAGGTCTTCCATATTACAGAATTAATAGTCCAGCAATTTACAGGATATTTGTAGTTAATGAATTCCACTGTTTTATGTAGAGATCAATATTGTTATTATCAAGGCTTTGCTGAATAATCCCCCCTCCCTCGTAACCCAGAGCTTAAAATGGGTAATTACTGCTCTGTGATCCGCGGACAGAAGAGGAAGAACCATGATGAGACTATAATACAATGCTGGGGATGTAATCCACAGAATCGATTGAAAGCTAAGTACATTGTAATGTTATGCACAGTTGGCATCAACACAAATATCATGGACAAGAGGGAATTATTCTTAGCCTACAGATATCTTTCATGTATTCTTTGTCATAAACAGACATTTCATCTCTATCACAATCAGACCTCTGTAGTTCATCCTGTCTATTTCAATGCTATACCAAACCAATCAGACCTCTGTCATTTATTTCAAAGCTATACCTACCCAATCAGATCTCTGTTGTTTATTTCAATGCTATACCTACCCAATCAGATATCTGTTGTTTATTTCAATGCTATACCTACCCAATCAGATCTCTGTAGTTCATCAAGTTTTGTCTGGTCTTCATCTTGTACCACCTTTTTCAGCTGTCTCTTGCCTGAGGAGATTCTGTTGAGGAATGTGAGGAGTTCTTCAGCCTCTGCCACCAGGGCCTTGCAAACTGCCTTGTAGTGTTGGCCCACACTCTGTTCATTGGACAGGTGCTGGGCACAGAGCTGTAAGTCACAGAAACCAGGGCTATCATCAATACCATACGATATAAAACATGTCTGAGGCGAGGAGAAACCAGGGCTATCATCAATATCATACGATATAAAACATGTCTGAGGCGAGGAGAAACCAGGGCTATCTTCAATATCATACGATATAAAACATGTCTGAGGCGAGGAGAAACCAGGGCTATCATCAATATCATACGATATAAAACATGTCTGAGGCGAGGAGAAACCAGGGCTATCATCAATACCATACGATATAAAACATGTCTGAGGCGAGGAGAAACCAGGGCTATCATCAATACCATACGATATAAAACATGTCTGAGGCGAGGAGAAACCAGGGCTATCATCAATACCATACGATATAAAACATGTCTGAGGCGAGGAGAAACCAGGGCTATCTTCAATATCATACGAGACAGAACATGTCTTGGGGTTGGGGGTTGGGGGGAGCGACCTCTAGCTCTCTTAGTATGGCAATATGAATGTAATTGAACGTAATTGTTAAGCAGGAACAACACACCAGAAATAACTATTATAAATGGAAAGTGGAGGATGGGTGTACCGTAATTATTTTGAATGAATTTTACTTGATTTAATGAAAAAAATGCTTCTTTGGTAGAAAGTAATCAGGGGAAAAATAAAAACCCTACAAGATTTGAGCTGATAATCAACAAATTCATGGTCACACACTAAACTACTAAGCTAACCAGCTTGGCAAAGAAATTTAGAATTACAAGAAATATGGTGCTGATACTTATTTTTCCATTTATATAATTGAAAGGAAATCAGTAATTAAAAGATGCGTGTTCTTCATTCTTCAGATATCCATAGCAACAATGAATTTGCATATTCATTCCAATATGTCCAAACTCATATATTAACTGGCAATAAAATTACACTTTTCCACAACAGTAATCAGTGAGTGGGTGATCATTTCTGTGATGTATTTTATGTACCATGGATATTTCGAAGTGATCCAGAAGTCCCAACCACTTATTCTTTCAGTATTTTACCCTCAATATCTTGAATCCTTGCATATAAGTTTTTTCTTGGTTCCATCGAGTTCATGACAGTGAGGTTTGACTGTATCTGATTGTGTCTATATAATCATTGATTCCCTTCAGTATTAATCCAAGGCATACAAACCTTTAACAAAACATCTTATACAACAAGAAATCAATTCTTTCTGAGAAATTAATGTACTGTTCTCAAATAATCAATTCCCTGGAGCCATATTTCCTCTGGAACATTAAAACCTCTTTCCATCAAATACCATTTTACATACTGAGCTCCAAAGCACTGTGAATGAGCCTAGTTGGGAGATATATTCATTTAATTACCAGAGCGAGATTGATGTTTCTCAATCTTTTATAATACATAGTTTAAAAACATGATTGATCACTATATTTCTGAATAAATATGGTCAAAACTAATTACCAGATGACCTTGCAAATTTTTTTTTATATATATACATATTTACTGTCAGCAATTTTTGTTTATTCTTCAAATTATCTGATAAAACTTATTGATCCTCAAAGACAAGACCTCTATCCTGACCCCGCCCCCCAATAATCAGATATCCCCCTACCACATAACAAATCTGAACAATACATCAAACAATCAAATTACTTCATTGTTGAGGGGGACAGTAGGATGTAAACCCTCCTGGGATCCAATTTCTCATTAAGTGCAAACAACAAGTGCTCTGATAGAGAAGATTGGTGACAAAACCCCTAACAGTAAGATTAGGGGGAAGAACAGGATTAAACATGACCACCCTCCCGGATCATTTATCTCCTTCCAGTGAACATAAGATGATACCCCATAAGAACAGATAAGGCAGGTGATTTGGAGTGGAAAAAAACATGCAAGCCTAAGATGAGGATCCTGGATTTGAAGTTCAGGGGAAATTAAGACACACTGAGGCAAGGGGCCATGGTGCAACCACCCTAAGAGTGGGGAGAGCATCATACAGTTCCTATGTATTTGGAAGTTTATATTGAAAACCTACAGTTTGTATCACATTTAGACAAGAAACAAAAGAGGAAAGGTTTTCAAAGAATCAAATTTATAGTACATTCATACACACCAATGACCCCCCTAGCGCAAATATCAATGCATCAAATGGACCCCATTGGAAATAAGCTTTCGAGCTTTCATGGGTTATCCATGGTATTTATGGATGTTTGTATATACCGAATAAACATTTCTTTACCTCCCCCTCGGTCAGGCGCCATGGTTCCTGGAGTGAACATTTTTAATGGAATTAATTTTGCACAATTGTAATTATTGAGTACCGGTATTTATGCAATAAATGTTTACTTGTATAAGTCACATTACACAAGTATTAGGTTATTGATGTAAAATCCCCCTTTGTATGTTTTCAATATTTGCAATGTATTTCACTAAATCAAGACCTGTATATTGGCTATAGGTCCATGTACGACTCTGTAGCCTAAATTTGGCCCTCAATCATCATGATCACCCATATTATTAATAGATCCAAGATTATACACATGATCTGGGTGTAGAAACTGATCAAAGCAAAAAATAAAAAAAAGGATTAAAATCTATACTTAGAAAACACTAGACAATGCTAGATGGGATAAGTATTGAAATGGCATCCGAAAATCTTGCCGAGTGTACACCTTTTCTGATGTACTTTCAGTTTCTCGACACAACTTTCCCAAAAAAAAAAAATTACATGCAAGTTTTTGCATTTACACAACTGACTTCATACAGTTTATACTTTCAGTTTCAGTATCTGTGTGTGAAGTTATTCTGGAAAGAGATTAAATGATTAATTCTAACTGGTTACCCTCTCATAATAATTCATAATGTTTATGATAATGTAACAAAGTCTTGATCACATTCCATAACTAAAATATTTATATGCTTGACTGCTGTTTATTCATATGCTCTATATTTAAACAGTCAGAAATTTAATTTTTCCGTCATTTTTTTGTGTTATTATGTATTGTAATTGTGAATAATGGCTTTGCGTGACTCAGTATAATCCAGCCCGATACACAAATCCTTGTCAGAACTCTAGAGGAACTCCACAACAATCCAAGGGGGTGTAATTAACCTTCAAAATTGCTTTCAAATTACACATTTTTTAACACTTCAAAAACTTTTCTATTGCTTTTTGGAATAAGATCAAAAGTTTAACTATTTATCGTCTTTCTAGTAATGTAACTTTAATACACAACTATTATAATATTGTTAGACTTTGTCAGTTTAGCATGCAATCTTAATGTACATAAATAACGTACTGCACACTTCTAACAATATCAACTTACTTATATAGAATTAAGGCTCTAATAGGAAAATTGGAGTGAAATGTACATGTATAGCAGATTTACAACATTCATCTGTTTACTATGCAGAGAAAAATTTGCTATGAGTAATACTGTTTAACAAATAATTTAATGGGGGAAAAAGTGGATAGCTAGGACATGGAAGAATCGCTTGAATATAAAACCCCGAGTATTTGGCAATATGATGCCTCTGGTGAATTTTTTTTATATCCTCTATGAACAGTCAATGTCATTCTAAGGTTGTCCCACAATGAGGCAGTGAGAAATGTACGAATTTGAAATCAGAACTGGGGTGCTGCACATCAATCCCTTACAACTTCCTTATAGAGCTCTCCACCCTGTCTATAAATGTAAATTTCCTCCCGCTAAACAAACCATTCATACAGACACCCAAATAAAAAAAAATTTCCTGTGATTGAGAGAGGAACATTTATATAAAAGGGCCCCTATTTTGAATGGGTCTCCCTCTAATAGTATTTGACCTGTTCCAGTTTTACATTTTAAGTTATACCTATATTTACAGATCTGATTGATGAGCAACTATCTAATTAGCATTAGCTACATTTTCTGCTCTACAAGGCAGAGAACAATTTTGTCTGAATGAAAAATCTTAGAAAGGAAACATTAACTTTCCCCCATCAGATCTTAAGTCACTTGTTTGATTCCCATTCATCATCGTGATGGATACCACCTTTCTAATTTCTTCTCTCTTAATGTACCATATATATACACATACAAATTAAAACTATTGTGTGGAAATATGTATGGAATTTGTGTGGGCTTTTATCCTTGCACTGATTATCAGCTGTTTCATCTACAGCCATTTTTGTACCATCAACATCCTATGGCACAGCTTTCTCCTTTCTCTACAGGTAGAAAATTAACTTGCTTTTTTTGGTAGTGATCGATAAAATGTCTGGGTATATTGCTATTGCATGTCAGAATTGGATTCCCATTTCGCCATGAAGGGGTACACCTTGATTAATGATCGATCAATGCAGTGCTTCTACCTGATCAGTTTTGGTCAGTGTTGCCAAATTCAGATAACTATCATATATCCTAAGTCTGGAATTTTAATTCAATTTATCTACTGTTAACAGGACCCTTCCCCTTGAACATAAAACCTTGTCATCAATTCCTGACATTCAAAGTTATGTTATTTCCATTTTCAGTAAATAAATTTCCTGAGTCAGGTCTACTAAAATCTACAGGAACTGTCTCCTATGTGTACATGAACCTAGAGCCCAGATATCTCCACAGTGAACTTGTTCACATCAACTCTTTATCTGATAAAATCTTCTACCCAAATTCCTTTCTACAAATTTTCTATATATGTGTTGCATGCATATATACTTTGTATATATGTACAATACATAATAAACAAAACACTTGGACCACCAAAGAAACCAACGAAAAAATAAATGACCTCACACTGAGACGTATTTAGACCTGAAGAGATGTTTTTTTATTTGATATGTTTAGTCTTGAGTTGTGTTTGTACAGGTGTGTTGAATTGGTGATGATCTCCAAATATTGACACCAAAGAGGATGTTTGTCTTTGCATGAGCAGTATCTAATGGAAGACTCTACTCAAACAACAAGGAAGGCTGTCTCCTTCACATGTTATCTATGTCCCCATCATTTGACCATGATGGCCAACAAAGTAACACAATGATAAAAATCATGTTAAAACCCGAACAAATAACTGAAAATGTCTTTGTCTGATACATTCTTTACCATCATTGAAGAACTGACAAGGGATTTTCTATTTCATTGTTTAATTATAATATCATTGAGTCAAACCCCCCCCCCCCCCCCCCCCCCCCCCTTCTCCTACACACAAAAAGAACATGTTGTATAGTCCCAGTAAAATAGTGATTTACAAATAGACCACTCTATTGTGTAATTCTGCAAAATAAAACAATTAACACAAAAACTGTTTAGATTTGCGTACCACGATAATATCCGAAAAGCTGTATCCTTCTTTGGCATCTTTCTCGATGCCCTCGTCACACGCATTCTGTAGCTCCTCATCGTCTTCCTCATCAGGATTTATCATGACCTCCAGCAAATGTTCAAGGTTACGACTAAGGTGTCGCTCCTCAGACTCTTGGAGTCCATAGTCCAGAGCATGGTAAATGACTACTCCCAAGGCCTGAATAGCCTGAAAAACACAGAGGAACAATCAGAATGGGTTCTTTTGGTATATCATCAAGTAATTAAAAGACAGGTGCTATACTTCACACAAATTTATATTAATTATTTAAAACTTCAAATATCACATTTCTAGAACAGTGCACTCATTGCAAGGCTATTGGCAATAAAGTACCCTATGTATGTACACTTGTATTCAAGAGATTATAGTGATATCACGACTCCAGACCGACACATCGAACACTTCTATTCAACCTCTGTATCATACACAATGTATAGTGCGCAACAACTGTTTTACTGAATGGGAGGAGTTTTTAAGTTAGAATTTCTGAATGATCTAAACCTATAGCTCCCACAATAGTGAATGGTCTGTACTGATGGGAAACATATACACAATCACAATACAGAACGCAAAACTATTTCATAACAATTTAAAATATTTCACACAGTAAACATTCTGAATTGCATAATCTCAGAATTCTTTACAATTTCACTTCCGTCGTTAGAATAGAAAATTGAAAAATCAACATCATACCATGTTTACATGCAGGCACCAATGTTGAAAGCAACCACTTTTGATTGCAATTATATAACTTCACCTGTTTGTCAAATTGAGATAAATTTGTTATAATAAAACAGCTAAAGAGTTTGTTTGTCCCAATGGCGTATGGTACATAGGACAGTTGACATGTTAATTGATTTGCCATTATGGAACTCAGTTCTGTTTAAACAGTTTTAAATACATCTATGGATTTTTTTCTCTCAATGGATTGGCACCAAACTTGGGAGGGGAGCTGGTCACACAAACATGGTCTATATTACCATGATGTAATCAATATGTGTTCAAGAAATTAGGCATACAAATTTAGTCCCTTAAGGAAATGGAAACTAAACAAATTGGGGTATAGAACAATAAGCCAAAGCTTAAATGGACAAACATTTTCTCTATAAAATTTTTGCGTACATACACACTGTACATTCTTGGGTCGTGATAATGCAGTATTAGATTTTTATGTGTACACACCGTTACAACATGTAACAGATCTCCTATACATGACAGGTAATATACATAAGAGAGATAAAATGGATAAAAACAGCTGGTGTTTACATCGCCCATAAATTATAGATTAATTCCATAGTTTTCAGGAACAGTCTACAAATGGCTTTAAGGAGGGAATGACATAAATACATGCCATGACTAATAGAACATGGCGGAATTGTACAATTTTGTCAAGAAATTAAGGCTTACAATTTCTACTCGAGGTGACAGTAACCTCTCGGTACACACAAAAGAGGCTTAAATTCACAGACCAACAAAAGCAGAAGTGCAATCCTATTAGCTTTTTTAAAAACATTTGTCCTCAAATCCTGGGACATTCAAACTTGTCAAATGTCTTGGAAAAGTGAAATTATTAGCACAAACATAAAGCATACACCAACAGGCCTTCTGCGAACCTTTGTGTTTCCACAAAACATGTTTGCTTTCTAAATTGAGACATGATTGCCTCCAGCTTCTTGTTCATTTAAAGTTAATTTCCACAGTTACTAAACTAATATAAATCTTTACTATATCCAGCATGTGATAGGATCTACATATTTCTTTTATGAGTATTTCCAACCTTGTTTATTGACAAGTTCCTTCTCGAAGCATTTAAATTAATGGAAAAATAATAACTCTAAATTGATGTCAATGTTTCAGCCACAATGCATCCTCACCTGTATTTCTCTATAAAAATCCACATAAATCTTTATTGGAAACCAGGTAGCAAGTGACACCCAAAAAGTAATCAATAAGAAACCAGGGGAAAAAACTCATTCCATTAATTTCACCTCCTTTTAAGCGAAAGCCAGGGATATCAAATTTGGATCTTTCTGTCTATCTGTAACCTGTCAGTTTCCAGATGATATCTCAATTAAATACTATTCCAGTTCAAAAAAGATCAAACTTCACATGAGAAACCTCTGACTAACACATGACCCATAACATTTTTTTGAAAGTAAGAACATCCAAGATCAAGATCACCTGGTCACATATTTTAAGAATATCTCAAATACTTTTTGAGTTTCGAAATTTCATGTGAGGGACCTCCATATTTTAAGAATTACACTACTGTACATGTCATATATTTTGAACCTTTAAGCTAGGAAACTTCACATGAAAGAATTTCTATTGACTATGCAGTGACCCCTATTGCTCTTGAGGTCAGAATGCCCAAGGTCAAGGTAACTGGATAGTATATGGTTCAGAAATTTTTCTAGATCATACAAATACTATTTTACAAGCCTTAGCAATGCAGCTTTATATGAAGAGTTCCTATAACGTATTATAGATGACCGCTATAGGATTTCAAGGTTAAAGGTCAAGAGTCACAAAAGGTAAAGAAAGATTTTTCATTTGTCCTTGAGTTATACAACTCATCTGAATACATCTAGTACATGTACATGTATACACACAATATATCTAACTGTATAAGGTAACAATGGGTGAGTGGACAGGAGAAGATAGGAGGCGAAGAAATTACAAATATATAATATAATCACATCATGATCAAGATACAATTTGAACTTTTGCAATCTGAAACCTCTAGTGAAGAATCTCCAGGACCCTACTGTTTTAGGTCAAAAGGTCAAAGTCACTGGTATTTAATAAGTAAGCCTTTACAGGTGTTATCTAAAACACTAATTAACATGTAGCCATGAAATTTTCATGTGAAGTGTCTCAGTCAGACTATCACTAGGATGGTGATGTTTACATTGGTACTGCCATTGTCTCTGGATAAAATCGCCAATACTGTGATTTAGCAACCACACTTCACAAGAAGAGTCTTTGCAAAATGTTTCTTCATGAAAAGTATACAAATCAAATCCATATAACTTGAAGTGGAGGACATAAATTCACAGAATTAGCTTGTTGTCCAGTGATTTAAAGTATATAAGCTGCCTATTTTTCATGGCAATAAACCATGAGATATACCTGACATTATTTTTATGGTTATACTCCTGGGTGTTAGGTACCAGGGCAAGAAGACTGCCATCATGTGGAAGACAAGGCCTGTGTGCCAGGGTCAAGCTGGTCACACAGCTGGTGAGAATAAACCCTTAATGATTGGTCAGACTGAAGCACACAGCAGGGGTGACAACTGACCATAGAATCAAAGTCTAATGGACCAGTAAAACAGTTACTGTGGTTTTATAGTGGATCTGACCACATCACAAAGACTTTCTGAACTCCTGCAGAATGCAGTTCTTTATACACTGAGATGCACTGTATAGTTTACAGAGAGTGGTCCACTCCATATGGCCAGAGATAATCACTTCACAACTTGGGGCTCCTTTGACAAGTTTAAGGGCCCTGCATGATCATAAAATACTCACAGTACATATGCCAGGTGATATTATGTACCTGATATACCTCATAAAGACATTAAACTCCCAAACACTGCTTGACAGTGATCAGGACAAAATACATACAATGTATATAAATTTTCAGAAGTTAATAGATTTTCTTTTAAAATATTCCAACAGATTTTTAGGATTTCTAGTTCAAATTTGACCTATAATGATTTGCATAATTAACACAAATTAACCAACATTTTTGACACAAGCAGGCTGGGAAATCTAATGGAAATGTTGTTTTAGAAATCTAACGGACTGGCGTTGTTTTTTAATTAATATGATATTCATCCTAGCAATAATAACATTGCCAGAGTGTTAGCTGCCTGTTCTGGCATGCTGTAGCCATTGTCTGCTGTGAACTTTGGACGACACTAAACACTGTATTTGAAGTCTCATATAATAGATCCAGACTCTGACCTTTGTGACCTTTAAGTTCCACTACCCAATCACATCTGCCTGTGTCTCTTCCTGATTAATTACACTGTAGCCATCACCCCCACCCCCACCCCTCCTATAGTCAATACCACAAGAACTTAATTTACAAGAAAGCACTCCCTGTGTCTGATATACAGTGTTATGATACACCACACAATAGAAATTCACAGTCATGTTTATTGTTGATCAAACATGTACAATGACTACAGAACTCCACTGCATGCACCAGGCTGAAACTCAGTTACTCAATATCTGAAATTTCCTTTGAGGAGAAAGAGTTTAGCAGATGAAATTGTCCTGAAACACAACCTCCAGGTAACATGAAAGATGGTGGGAGAGATTTTTATCTGCTTTATAGCTGAAAATACGGTCAGGTCGTCCATTGTGGAGTTGTGATCTCATTCAGACTGGGCTTTTAATTACACACCTTGATGCACGGTTTGATGTCCAATATTGAAATTTCCCACAGCAAACAATGAACGACACACAATTACAAAAGGATTTATAATGACATAAAACTGAAACCTGTAGACTCTAAATCTGGGATATTGGATTGATCAATATCAAGTTTTGAAACCAAATTAAAATTTTCTAAATAGGGAATCTCTTAAATTGAGTAGCAGTTTTTGTATGGATCAGAGATGCTTGAAAACGAGCAACATAAACAGTTGACACGTTTTGTTTTTGTTTCTTTTCTAATAAGTCACCTTTCCTCTTAGATGTGTATACATTAAGTTATCATTAATCATGTTGTGGTAGAGACATTCAAATATATCAGAAAAGCATACACTGTGTAAATGCACCCTTCACACTTTTTGGCCCAAAGTGTCACGAGAAAACAAACTTCTTGACAATCTACAGATCTCTGAATTACTATAGAATGCTGTACCGAGGCCTGGTGAAATTTTAAATCACATAGTTAATTTAATCCTGACTGGTTTCGACCTCAGGCGGCCATCATCAGAACCCGTCTTGGAAGGGTAATTCTCAGAATCAATAAGGAGCTACAGATTCTGTTAGTCTGTCACCATATCCATGTTATCAGGCCAGAACAATGTCAACAAATCAACCAGCAATCAACACCATCAATGTAGAATTTATCCCCGGAAACTCTGATAAAGCTAGCAATGGTGAGCATGGATGAATGAAATGTAAACACACTAATTCACTCTCCAGAGCCACCCAAAAATTTAGACAATTATGAGGTTTTCGTAATTTATTCTGAGAGTGCCTTACATAGAATACAGAAGCCTAAAAAACAAATCTTATATCGGCCACATGACAAAATTTCTAAACAATTTCTACAAGCAAGTTAAAAGCATGCTGCCTGACTGATAGTAAACAAAATCACAAAACAATGAGTATTATGTATTATGCAGTTTTGAGTATGATTTGCCAACACAATAACATATTAAGTTTTATCCTCATATACTTGAGTTCAATGTGAAATATGTTAAGTATGCACTATAGTTTTGTGACATGTGTGGAGTATGTGAGCTTTATGAGGCATGTGGAGAATGTATGTTTTGTGAGGTGTGTGGAGTATGCGAGTTTTGTGAGACATGTGGAGAATGCAAGTTTTGTGTGTGGAGTGTGCACTAGTTTAGTGAGACGTGTGTAGTGTGTGAGTTTTGTGAGACATGTGGAGTGTGTAAGTTTTGTGAGACATGTGGAGTGTGTGAGTTTAGTGAGACATGTGGAGTGTGTAAGTTTTGAGTAATGTGTGGAGTGTACACTAGTTTTGTGAGACATGTGGAGTGTGTGAGTTTTGTGAGACATGTGGAGTGTGCACTAGTTTTGTGAGGCGTGTGGAGTGTGCACTAGTTTAGTGAGACATGTGGAGTGTGTAAGTTTTGAGTGATGTGTGGAGTGTGCACTAGTTTTGTGAGACATGTGGAGTGTGTGAGTTTTGTGAGACATGTGGAGTGTGCACTAGTTTTGTGAGACATGTGGAGTGTGTGAGTTTTGTGTGACGTGTGGAGTGTGTGAGTTTTATGTGACGTGTGGAGTATGCAAATTTTGTGAGGCATGTGGAGTGTGCACTAGTTTTGTGAGACATGTGGAGTGTGTGAGTTTTGTGTGACGTGTGGAGTGTGTGAGTTTTATGTGACGTGTGGAGTATGCAAATTTTGTGAGGCATGTGGAGTGTGCACTAGTTTTGTGAGACATGTGGAGTATGTGAGTTTTGTGAGACGTGTGGAGTATGTGAGTTTTGTGTGATGTGTGGAGTATGCGAGTTTTGTGAGGCATGTGGAGTGTGCACTAGTTTTGTGAGACATGTGGAGTATGTGAGTTTTGTGAGACATGTGGAGTATGTGAGTTTTGTGAGACGTGTGGAGTGTGTGAGTTTTGTGTGACGTGTGGAGTATGTGAGTTTTGTGAGGCATGTGGAGTGTGCACTAGTTTTGTGAGACATGTGGAGTATGTGAGTTTGTGAGACATGTGGAGTATGTGAGTTTTGTGAGACGTGTGGAGTGTGTGAGTTTTGTGTGATGTGTGGAGTGTGTGAGTTTTGTGTGACGTGTGGAGTATGTGAGTTTTGTGAGGCATGTGGAGTATGTGAGTTTTGTGAGACATGTGGAGTATGTGAGTTTTGTGTGGAGTATGTGAGTTTTGTGAGACATGTGGAGTGTGCACTAGTTTTGTGAGACATGTGGAGTATGTGAGTTTTGTGTGGAGTGTGTGAGTTTTGTGTGATGTGTGGAGTATGCGAGTTTTGTGAGACATGTGGAGAATGCAAGTTTTATAAGGTTAAATGCCCAAGTTTTGCAAGGCTGGGTGTAAAATGCTGACTCTATAGAGCCACCAAAATGGGGAGAGTCTTAATTGTCATAGGAGACTATCAGAGGTGGAGCTTATAAAGCATATGGTTTCAGTATGCAAGTTTTGTGAGGCATGTGGAGTACTAGAATATCTTTCTACGATTTTCAGGTCTCCGTCGGTACTTGTACTTACATCACTCTCTGTCACAACCTTAATGTCTTTTCCTGTCACCGAGTTTCGTCTTCGTACTGAAATACATATTAAAACAGATTTTACATTGAAGAAAGCTATTCAAATACAACAAGTTGATTAATTGGACAGAAAGTTTTTAAATATAGCAAGCAAGCTTTTTGATTTATATACATCCATTAAGAAATGCATAATAAGTAACAGTTTCCAAGTAAACTTCTTAAAATCCAATCTAACTGTTTCATCTGATATATGTTACATGCATTAAGATAAATAATACTCTAGATGCATAATTTCAGTAATTGTATAATTTGTAGACAAAGATAATATTATTAATTCAAAAATATTAAGGCAGATGTCATATTTCATCAGAGAAGTTCTAAGAAATTTAGAGTTTTTAAGAATAATTATTATCATATTCTGAGGGAATTTTAATCCCATCTCTCGAACACATCTTGTACACCATTAAAGTGACAAAAAGCTTAAGTAACCCATTTTTCACATATATATACTCATACATATTTCATACTTTATATTTTCATTTCCAGGTGGTATATTAATGGAAGACTTTTATGAATATTTTTGGACTTTGGCTAGCCTCTAAATGGAAAAGTAGTTATTTAAGCATTAAATAAATTATCTCCTAGGCGACAACATACCAATTGCAAGCAATGTGTGTGTGTGTGTACTAAGTAATGAGACCAACAGAAATACACTTGTATGCTGTCACACTCAATAAAAGCTTTGAAATTCAGTGCAAGTATTCACTATTGGTACCATGGTAGTGTTAATAATTATGGGCCTTCCTTTGATCCCCTGGCCCCCATGTAAGGTGCTAAATGTAACCGAGAGCACTCTAAACTGCAGCACACTGAAGAGTGAATCCCGGGTCAAAGTTTGCTTTGAAGATTGTGCCTTTCCTCAAGATTAAATGTCCTTATCACTGCTCATTACGTAAAGATGATTGTTAATACCAGCTAGCATACAATGTCTCACACTACAGTTCTCAAAATCAAATTTCAAATCAACTGTCATTTTAAGCTAGCTATCTACACTTTGTGAAACTTTATATTTTATACCACTTCTAATCTGCAAAAGTGACCTTGACCTTTTCAGGTATATCCTTACAACTAATAGGGATCTGCCCAAAGTCATGAAGTCCATGTGTTCATTTCAGAAAGAATCATCTTAATGCTTCAAGAAAAGTCTAGTTCTGCACTGATGATCCAGAAATTTATGAATTTGACATCTTTGACCTATATGACCTGTTATAGCAGAATAAAGTCAATTTCACATCAGTTATCAGCAGGAAATCACATTGTTGCCTGTCAATGAATAGCTAGCATATTAAAATCTCAGTCAACACCAACAGCACCTAATCTGTCAGGCATTTTATAATGGTTTTTTTTTTTTAGAAGATTCTAAAGAACACTAAGCATGTAACAATGTACATATATAATAGTACCTAGGACTTGCTAGTAACTGATTTCCAATTCAAACTATATACACAGTAGTGTTGAAAAATCGGAAAAATTTCATATTCAATAATCAGTCATAATCGGAAGAACTGTAATGATCGATATACATGTAATTGGTATTTACATGCAGTTAATAAATGTTTATTATTTTTTCTATTTAGTTTTATGGATATGTGCAGTATACACACTAGCTGGTGTCACTGAATTCCCACTATTCAATGTGGAGTCCACTCTGACTCTCCCCCGCACATGTCTCGATATAAAAGCAGGATGAACATGCAGTCAGATGAATCTCGCGTTAGATATTAATTAGGCAACAATCAATTATGAAAAATAGAATCGATAATCGGAATTGAAGAGCCAAAAATGATCGACAATCGTTTCATCACTAATACACATGCAGTGTTCAAAATAATATAGAAAATTTGTCCAATCTGTAATGAGATGAATTTGTCTATAATAGTAAATTAATGCAGTCTTCATTTAATAAGACAGGTATACATTTTTTGACATTTTGCAGTTCTACGAATTAGACTTAAGAAAATATCACCAAAGAATAAATTGTAAGGTAAATGGTATGCATATATATTCAAAATCAGTTCTAGATCTGTTTCAAGTTAAGAAAGAAATATGAAATACAAATAATTGAGTACAGTAAAAATTAAGGATATTTCTTAGATATAGTTGCAGGTCTGTTAAGTAGTTCATATGGATTTTAAAATTGTGGTAGACCAATTGTCTAAATAGTACAGAAAAGTAAGTTTTGCACACTGTATACAATGTACATGTACATTATAAGTCAATAAATAAAACAGTATTTAAGTGAATAAATAAAACAGTATTCAGGACTAATGTTGCTCAGAACGTGATTTGCAATTCAGGCTTCCAAGCTGAAACACTCTGTCACCATCTACCTAGTAATAATTTCCTTCCTGAATACTGCCCTTCCAGAAATAGAATGTAAATACAGCAATTGCTATTAATTCATGCTTGTTGATATATTAGTGTATATAAACCCCAAATACATGATGTAGAACTTGTAAAGAAATTCAACAGATATTGTCCATATTCATGCATTTTCAGAAGGACCAACTGTCAACAGTAAATTGATATGTTGAAATCTCTTGGAATTTTTCCAAAGAATTCCAATAAAACACATGTGGAGATAAATTTCAGACCAAGTTTTCAATACACGTTGACTTCTTATTTAATCCCAAGTAAAGCAAAAACCTAAACAAGTCTAATGGAATGTACAAATGTTTAAACAGGGCTGACAAGAAGGAGAGTGTTGGTTCTTTGGAGTGTCTGTCGTAGACCAGAATGTACTGAGACAGCCATTTCAAGCAATTAAAATCAAGTGGAAAATTAAACGCAAAGTGAAAACAAGACAGAAATAGTTCATATACACTAGATTGTAATGCATATATATATATATATATATATAGAGAGAGAGAGAGAGAGAGAGAGAGAGAGAGAGAGAGAGAGAGAGAGAGAGACAAACAGACAGACAGACAGACAGAGAGAGAGCACCATAATGATCTCAGAACAAATCAATTCTATTAATCAAGTACATGTAAATTTTACATGTTTATGATGTTAGTACACAAGCATGATACATATGTGACTGAGTACTAGAATGATCGAGTCCTGCATCAATGCGATCACTATGAACCAGTGATATGCAGAGTTTCATGCCAGACAAAAAACAATCACTATATGGCAGGTCGACATGTCATAGTCAACTGCAGCAGACAGTGTAGGAATATACTAGTCTGTCTGAATTTAAGACAATATCTTTCTTTTAATTAAATGATTGATGTGTCAGTTATCACCAAAAAAAGGTGTAAAATTCAGTGTGACAAAAGTTTGAAGCATGCAATCACAGTGACCCAGAATCATTCTATTACTGCCTACAGAACAATCAGTGATCCCGGAATCATTACTGTATACCGTGAGTAACAGCACAATCAGTGATCCCGGAATCATTACTGTATACAGAACAATCAATGATCCCAGAATCATTACTGTATACAGGAATAGAACAATCAGTGATCCCGGAATCATTACTGTATACAGAACAGTGATCCCGGAATCATTACTGTATACAGAACAAACAGTGATCCCGGAATCATTACTGTATACAGAACAATCAGTGATCCTAGAATCATTACTGTCTACAGAACAAACAGTGATCCCGGAATCATTACTGTATACAGAACAAACAGTGATCCCAGAATCATTACTGTATACAGGAACAGAACAATCAGTGATCCCGAAATCATTACTGCATGTATACCGTGAGTAACAGCACAATCAGTGATCCCGGAATCATTACTGTATACAGAACAATCAGTGATCCTAGAATCATTACTGTCTACAGGAACAGAACAATCAGTGATCCCAGAATCATTCTATTACTGTATACAGAACAATTAGTGATCCCAGAATCATTATTGTCTACAGAACAATCAGTGATCCCAGAATCATTACTGTCTACTGAACGAATAACTTTATAACTACATATGTCCCACATGCCTACAATCTCTGTAGCATGTTAAGAGTGAACATGTCAGAATTACAATGCATCTGTGCATGAGATAGGAATCTGGAACTACTCAATGATCCCAAAAACACACAAAATTGTATGCATTCAGACATAAATACAAGCAAATCACAATGTTCCCTGAAATTACTATTGAGCAGGGATAATATCAGATGATGACCGGACTTTAACAGGGGATGGAGGACCAGCACAGCAGATTTGGTGTTCTCATGCTTTGAGTCACCTCCTGGTGCCATATATCTGAATACTGATTGATATTTATCATAAAATAAGATTCCCTGCTCAGTTCAGCATGAATTATCTTGTCTGCATGATTAAGAGTGGGATCACCCAACTACAAGAGATGGCTGTCAAAATATTCCCATGTATAATTTACACAAACTTTGACCAGTGGGGTTTTTATTTGTTTTCTTATTCAGGCTTTTTATTTGTTTTCTTGTTCCATGCACAATAAACAGGTGAGGGTGTAAGAAAATAAACTTTGGTGTACTTTTAATTTGCAGTTATTTATCATCATGATCATCACTGTCACCAATGGAAATCACAATGACAATTCAGGAATAAAATGAGGTATTCATGGTATAAATTTGTTCTGGAGTCATCACAGGTTAGGCACTCAATTACGTATCATATAACCCTAAATCCACAAAAGTCCAATTAACATGGAAAATAGTAATCAATGAATTATTTAATTCATCAAGACTGAAATATTCCCATTTCGCCCATCAGCATCCCCGGGCTATGGTCTGCGGAGCTGTCACCTGACGTGTTTGAATCAATATTACAGACTTTTAATGAATATTGCAGCACCTGTTTCTGTTGATTAATGTAGGTGTGAAAGTTTGCTTAAAGAGGAATGACATAGTCACTCATAATGGTTGACTTCCTTTAATGGGAAAATATCTGTAATATATAATCTTTGTCCTTTTGAATCTTATCACTAAAATGGCTGATGAGTTCGGTGGATTCAGGCGTGAGGTTGATGATTTGTGAAATCCATAATTATTTTGAGCTCTGATTAAGATGTGAGGTTGATAAATTTAGTCATTCCATGGATTTTTATATTAGTAGATCATGAGTTTGAATCTATAATGTTGTGTGGGTTTCAATTTTTATTCCAGGTGACTTTCCACTAAAAAAAAAAAAATTCACAATTAAATATTATAAATATTTTAAAGTTTACAATTTCCAAAAATTATATGTCTAAATTCTCCCAAGTTTACTTCCATAACAATGTTCTCTAGTGTGTAGTACCTCCTTAAGCTGTGGGATCCAGAGCATCTCTCTCTCTTTCTCTTGAGACTCTTTGTCTCTCTCTAAGACTGTCTTTCTCTCTCTCTCTCTCTCTCTCTCTGTCTCTGTCTCTCTCTATCTGTCTCTCTGTCTTTCTATCTGTCTCTTTCTCTCTCTCTTTCTCTCTCTCCTCTCTAATATCTTGGTGCATTCTATAGCTCCTCCTATTCTCTTTAGAGAA
Organism: Ostrea edulis; assembly: GCF_947568905.1. NCBI lineage: Eukaryota > Metazoa > Mollusca > Bivalvia > Ostreida > Ostreidae > Ostrea > Ostrea edulis. Next base: position 34,648,641 of record NC_079164.1, read on the forward strand.
GTGTGAACAGGTCTACATCTGACCTGTCCACTCCAAAAAGAATACAATTCCTCTTTGCACTTTTCAAAACCTTGTGATGTTGTCTCTCAACCATTCTAAGCCGTATACCCATCTAACAGTCAAATTAAAGGTTTGAAACACAAGGTCCATGTAATACAATGTGTCAATAGCTAACTGACAACTGAAGACAAGGCTGTTGGTGATTTATGGTGTGTAGACATGATGTCAGCCCTAGTAATAAGCTTTCTGATCTGTACAGACCTAGAAAACCAGCTTTTTAGCATAGGAATGTGAAATCATTACACCTTGATTTGACAACTCTCAAGGATGACAACATTGACAAGGCGGTATTGATGTTTTAAAGTTTGACTTAATCATTTCTTTATGACCTTGAACACATCTATCAGATTCAATTTTAAAAGCGACCAAAAATTTAGACTTGATCTACTTTTACAAGTTTACATGTGCTTTAAAAGTCCCACCTGAACTTTAACATCAAAAATACTATAAAACTACATTTACAGCTGATTAAACAATAGTTTACACCCTCTCATAAAGTTACAAGCACAGGTATGTACACAATCAGCAGTGTCATATTGAATATGGACATCCCATAAAATGGCAGGTAGATCACTTTTACTGAGGAAAATATTGATGTCATTTTTTATTTCAGATAAAAACTTTTACTGCCAAGTGAAAACATTGAAAATTAAATTTATCAATACCAATTTCATCCCTAAAAGTAATCAGAAATTTAGAATTGGTCCTTAACAATTACACCTAAGTATATGATAATAAAACTTGCAATATCAATTTCCTAACAGTATCAGTTACATACATGTGAAAGGTGAAGATGTTACGAACAGTGATAAATCTCATAACGCTAGCTATAAGCAATACAAAATAGATAGTTGGGCAAACACAGACCGCTGGACACACCAGAGGTGGGAACAGGTGCCTAGGAGGAGTAAGCATCCCCTGTCGACCGGTCACACCCGACGAATGTATCAATTATTGATGTTTCCAAAGAACATGTACATGTAATAGTATAAATATATGACCATCATAACTGCATCCTACAACAGTGTATAATCTGATATCTAATTAGTATTCCATCTATAGCTAACCTAGGCTATATGGTCTGCTGCTTGTAATATAGTGTGTAACAATCAATCAAAGCTAAGCATGGCTGACTTAGTTGCTGAAAAAAACTTTTTCAGTATTAAAACCTATTTTCTAAGGCCATATTTAAAAGAATGTTTGTTTCCCCTCCCCCGGGTCTGACTTTTGAAACAGACCAGGCAGGCAGGTGTGCTTCTTTTTTTCTTTTTTTTGAAAATTTTCATTGGAAACACCTATGAAAAAGCAGCCCAGAGCACCAATAGTCATTTTCAATACTGTACATCAGAAGAAGAGTATGCCATGTATTGGTCAAGCTTATTTTTATGTTGGTCACTGGATTGACATGTCTGCTGGCATTTATAATTCATATTCTTGGACATGTTAGTGTGAATGCACTCGGTGGATGCAATATTTTGGTTTACTTTATGAATACCTACATAGAAACATTACATCTTTTCAAAGAAAACATTGAAAACAAAAACATTTATTCTTGACTTAGTAGAAACAGATGTACTTAATAACATATTATCAGAAATGTACTTATTAAAAAATAACTTATTTGTTCATGAAAACCTGGCTCGAAAGTCACACCGTTTGTTAGCTTGTCCGACACAGTGACAGAGACCTCGTCTAACTTATCTATGTTGTGATCATCATCTGCGGTTAAATCATTCAGCACGTCGTTCCAGGTACAACTTTTAGAGTAACGTACTCTAAAGTCAATTTACCACAATCGTTCCGATTGACGACAAAGTAGATGACAAAGCGATCTTCTTTTCGCCCATCTTTGAAATCTTCCGACAACATTGAAACTTCGAGAGATAAATCCGGGTGACTTCCAAAAATAGCAAAAGTAAAATTTGGAACAGACACGATTTTTGTTCCAGAAATAAAAAATTAAAAAACGCGCGATTTTTTGGTAAAAAAAAAAATTGACCCGGGCCCTTTTTTTTGACTCGGCCGGGGGAGGGGAAACAAACATATTTTTATTTTTAGCCTAACTTTTTTTTCTTCCAGATTAACAATATTGGATTCAACAGAAGGGGCAATGTAGGATAAAACTTAAGAAACTTAACACCCACTCACCCCTCGAATCTTTACTTCTATCATTAACACCAACACCCCCCAAATCTTTACTTCTATCATTAACACCCCTACTCCCCTATCTTTACTTCTATCATTAACACCCCCATCTCCCAAACTTTACTTCCATCAATAACCTTCCTTCTACACCTCTGTAACGTATATAGACATGTATTCATTATTCAAAGTGGATCATTAAAACTTAATAAGATTGTGAATAAAATGTTTCAATAAAATAAAATGTCTTACCTACCTACCCTGGCTAATTTGGGGGGGGGGATGAAATACATGTAGGAAACACACATATATTTTATTTTGGCCTAATATTGAACATGTCAGTGATTTTTTAAGACCCATTTTCGGTCCAAATATCGGCCCTTTTCCCTCCCAAAAATTGCCAATTTTTTCCCAATTTAATAAAAACTGGCGAATAGCGTGTTGTTAAAAAATAAGATCAAAATGAATAGTCTATGTACAACATGACCAAGACGCTCAATCAATTCTGGATGATTAGAAAGAATAGTCAAAAATTTTAAGAGCTTAGAGAAAAGAAAGTTAAATATGTAAAATAAAAGGAGAATGACATCAATTTGTGTTTGATTTTGTGTTTGATATGATATATTTAGCATATTGAATATAACATCCAAGTTTTCCCAATTTGAAAGCCACAGGACCCTTTTGAAAAATGTTGAAAAATCACTGCATGTTGAAATTGATAACTTAACTTAATGAACTTTCATTGTATATATAGTGAAAAAATGCAGTTTGAAGACAATTAAAAACTCTTCCTGTTAGATTTGAACCTATGATATATAGATGGCAGCCGGTAACATATTATAACCATCGAGGTATTATAGCAAGGCAATAATATAAACTTACAAAGGAATATCTTGCGGATTCATTTTTCCATATTTTGTGTTTTGAACATGTTGAAAGGAAGTCAGTCATTAAGACCAATTAGTGTTATTGAATTCCTCTTTTTTATTCCTCTAATCTACATTCCATCACGATTTTTCTATGAAAACCGGGACCAAAAGCAGCATTCTTATAGGGACATTATAAAAAGTTTCCATGTGACATATACAATCATAATTACATAATATATGATGACATTCATATGACAATATTTATTTATACACCAGAATGTAATTCTGAGAAGCATTGACTACACTCATGTAAGCACACGAGAGTATTACATGTAAACTAAGCATTTGGACAGCTTGCATCCCATTATGAGGGAGATGAAATTTTAACCTTGAAGGTCAGATCAATTGGACCCCATTTATCTGTCAATTATAATCAGAAATTTGGATAATAATGACCATAAATGTCAAAAGGATATGGAACATGTTAATCAGTTAGCCCTAAGTCTGGCAATCTGTTTTTTCATATTTAATCAGCCATTTTACAGATAAGCTCGGAAGATAAGAAACCCTCTGCATTCCTATCTACCCACCCCTAAGCATGTCGGAGAATCCAAAATCGCTCATTGCAACGGGGGACGTTACCCGTTACATTATCAATGCTTGACTCGTTCCACAACAAAAGAATCTACCTGCATTAATTATTTCTGCCTGCCAAAACACACAAATGCTCTAAGCCCACTAGAAATGAATCATTGGGAATTTCTAAAGATGACAAGTATTAACAATACTGAGAGAAGAACTTTAAATTCTTCACCATATAGGTAAATATTTCTGTGACCATTTATGCCATTCATCCGACATCCCAGTTCTTCTGTTCAATAAGGTACAAAAAGGACAAAATAGAAGATATAATCCACAAACTGTGACCCTGGGTGTAAACATTAGTCTCTAACATCCTACACCAGTGGCCTCAGAAAGGCAACACAAGGGGGAAAGAGGGAGAGTGAACCTTACTCATGTGAATATTGCATGAATTAGATTGTTTATAATCAATGTGATCAGGTTCTCCTAACTTGATCATTTATAATGTTTTAAATGTCCTAATTGTATCAGCTACCATATTGATTTTAAAAAATGCAAGTCTATGCATATTCAATATATTCTAGTTGTAAAACAGATTCACTGAGGCAATTGCTCACACATCCGTGAAAAGCAATTTGTGTCGAGGGTAATTTTTCCCATAACCAAAATGGCAATGCACTCATTTATACCAGAAATCTTTACAAAACTTCAAACGCATTTCTTCTCATTCACTATTACAAAACCTAAGTTAAACAAACTGCCATTGTGCAGATGTACAGCTTTTATTCTGAAGGATAAAAAAAAAAGATAAGCTGCTTAAGATAATATTAAAACTCTCAATATGTGCTAATATTAGCACACCAATAATCACACCTATATAACGAAGGCCACATTATGGAAACACACTAATTATGACAATCGTAAGAGTCAAAATTAGCAAATTAAAATATTTATCTTGATAAGTTTTAGAGACAATATCAATACTGATGTTAAGTTTTAGAACGAGTGTTATATATGTGCGAGGCTACGTTACTCTGACAGTGATCAGAAGATGTCTTATAACCACCTACAATGGTTTATGATATGCAGCAATCTGGCAGTACATGACTAGTGAATGATTCACTAGTACTTTAGTCTTTAGGCATCATAAAGAAAGGGGGGGGGTGTGTTATAAATTCTGAAGAACAAGTGGAATTTATTCACTAATGGCATCAAAAGAATTTTATTCCACAATGCTAATATCTTAAATCAATTTCAAGTGCATGTAAATTGGATCGTTTCCAATCAAATCAATTGTAAAAAGGATTGTCATAATGCTTAAAAATGATCAGCAGAATGACTTTCAAAAATATATAATTCAAAGAAACACACCCATAATTGAGTGCAGTAAATTAGATGATGAATACAATAATTATCAATGACAAGTAGTAATCTCCACGTTTTAACTATGATTATGTAAAAACCTTCAGGAGACTTTGCCACCTTTGCAGTCATTATCTTGGTCATTATACTGTCATTCCTTGACAATTAACACCAAGTCATAAACGTAGAACTGCTTGGTGACAACTCTGCCTTCTAAATCAAATAATGCAGACCTGTATATTTATAATGATCTTTGAAAAGTGTGCATAAATATAAAAACTTCTTATATATATAGGGCCTATATTAAATATTGTATTTTTATTCAAAACCAATGCTTTCATTGGGTATAGGGTGATATTGCCAATGCGCTTTAAATAAATAAGTACAGGGAAATGAAACAACGAAAAAATGTGGTAGGGAGGGGGTAGTCTTACTTTCTTGGGCATAAAATAAACTGACCTTGGTGTCCCTTGGCCTGGACCAGCTCCGAGGCTTCAATGACGACGTCCCCATCCTTTTTAATTCTAACTGATCTTATTCCATGTGTGTATAAATCACGAAAAGTGCGCCGGGCTGTTTCCAATAAAAAATAATTTGCACACTGATGGCAAACGGCCCAAGCTTGCTCCTCATTAATGGGGTTGTTAAACACTGTTAAAATTTCCTCTAAACTCAATGGATCATCCGATATATTCCTAGAATCAGGTGGTGGAATTTGGGCCATGATCCTGAGCAAGTCATGGCTACGCTTTGCTTTCAAGTAACATGAGCGGTTAGCAAGTTCCAAGTGTGGACAGGTAAAAAGAATAGGCAAGGGAAATAACTCTAACTCGATTCGCTAGACTGAACAATCCTACGGATTATATTAAGGAATACCAAGATTTGTCTTTCTTGGCTTAAATTCATTATTTTCTTATTTTATATGGTATCAAAATTCTTTTACAATATCCAATTTCTGATGAATTGTAAAACTTGAAAATAAATAAATAAAATGAAAAACTGGAAAAGTTATTAAACTGTCCCCATGCTATACAGAATGTCTTGGGTATAGATATGAGATCCATAGATATATTTTCAATCACAGTATGTGCATCCTGGAGTTTGGGATTTGAACTTAAATGTCATAAAGCATTGATATTTCTCCATCATATAGTAACACCCACCCTTCCTCAACTTGAATAGCAATTGTGGGATTCAGTGAGGATGTGGCGCGCGTCCACTGGGGTTTTGTCTTAGAATAGATGTATGGAGCGCCAAATTAACATAAACTCAAATAATTGAAGATATCTTCAATTATTTGAAGATATCATCAATTCAATTATTGCTCTCTTTAATTGAATTAATGCGCGCATTAAATCAATTATTGCTCTCATCAAATGAATTAATGCGCGCTTCAATTCAATTATTGCTCTCATCAATTGAATTAATGCGCGCATCAATTGAATTAATGAGAGCAATAATTGATTTAATGCGCGCATTAATTCAATTATTGCTCTCTTCAATTCAATTGATGCGCGCATTAATTCAATTAATGAGAACAATAATAGATTTGATGCGCGCATTAATTCAATTATTGCTCTCTTCAATTCATTTGATGAGAGCATCAATTTAGTAGAAATATTGCTCGCAATAATTAATTTAGAGCTCGGTTTAAATAATTTGATGATCTCTTTAATTCAATTGAAGATATCTTTAAATCATTTACAATGCTTTTGTATAAGGAATTAATGCGCGCATCAATTCTTTTAAAGAGAGCAACAATTCAATTAAAGATATCATTAATTCAATTGTGGATATGTTGAATTGAAGATATCTTTAATTATATAGTTGCTCTCTCTAAAAGAATTATTGCTCTCTTCAAATGAATTAAAGATATCATTAATTCAATTGAAGAGAGCAATAATTGAATTAATGCGCGCATTAAATCAATTATTGCTCTCATCAAATGAATTAATGCGCGCATCAATTCAATTATTGCTCTCATCAATTGATTTAATGCGCGCATTATATCAATTATTGCTCTCTTCAATTGAATTGTAGCGCGCATCAATTCAATTGTTGATATCATTAATTCATTTGAAGAGATCATTAATTCAATTGAAGCGCGCATCAATTCAGTTGAAGAATTAATGCTATCATCAATTCAATTAATGCGCGCAATAATTCAGAATTGAAGATATCATTAATTATTTGAAGAGATCTTTAATTCAATTGTTGCGCGCATCAAATGAATTGATGATATCTTCAAATAATTGAAGATATCTTCAATTATTTGAGTTTATGTTAATTTGGCGCTCCATATAGATGAGGGTCAATCGTGATGAGCCCCTGTGTAATGACTGTAAAGGGAAAGACGAGGGAGGTCAACCCCCTCTTCTGTAACATGTACTAGCGCGTTCTTTACTGAAGGGAATGCATAAAAGCAAAATGAAAAACTTAATGAATGATTTTTTAACAAGCACCTAAAAGGGTATTCCTTCACACTGAACCTCACAATCAGGGGGGCATTCAAGTTTATATTGTCACTACCATTCAATACTACCACGGAAGGAAGAATAGTACATCTTTATAATTACCGACTTCCTTTTTAACCTTGAATGAATATTATGAATATATATCTATCTAACTATCGATCTATCTATCTATCTATCTATCTATCTATATATATAATCATCAGCAATTAATCCATGTAGATTCCTTAAATCCGATTGCCTAGCTGAGTAGCTCAGTACGATAACGTGTCGACTGCTGCACGCTGAAACTATTTTATGTAACTAACAGAAACACATTAATCAGAATATGTAAATTAATAAAAAAAATATATATATATATATATATATAATAATAACATAGAGAAAGTTAGACATTCTTTTTTGGTAATTAACTTTTCCACGCATGTTTGCTTTTATTTGGTAATATCTGTACTAACATCATTTTGAATGTTTTACTTTATATGGCAAGTAAATAAAACATTGATTGATTGATTGATTGACTGCTGTCGCACGTTCCAATCTAGCAGGGATTTTAATTTTTCAGATACTATAATTAAGTAAATTTGAAACATTTTAATTTCTAAATATTGTACATATCCTCCACTTTCCATCCATCAGATAAAGTCCACTCTCAGTGTTCTATAGTCCAAGAATGGATTTGTTTCAATATTGTGAGAATTAAAAAATAATTGTTTTATTATTATTATTATTTTTTATCCTATATCATTTCACTGTTGTAGCAATGTTTTCTAATGCCCTTTGTACTACTAAACAGAATATCCAAACTTTCGGTTCAGAAACGTAGGAAGTGTTTCTGTTACATCAAGCTTTTCAATATAACAAACAGGAATAAACTGTTTAACATTAGCAAGTTTGTCAGACGCTATAAGTTAGAGTTAACTCTCTTGGTTTGTATCTTACACGGTTAGGCGAGTGATGAACATTCTTTACTGAAAGTTGATATTAATAATTAAATGCATTCCTTGGTTCCATTGTATATTTGATAGTTCACCGAAACTGACAAGAAATAGAAGAGGCCCATGGACCACAATGCTCACCGAGTCACTTTAGCCCTATTGTTAAAGCTCACCTGACCTGAAAGCTAAAATGAGCTTTCAATCACCCTTTGTTTGCAGCACTTGGCGTAGCTTCCATTGAGGCAACCGAGGCAGCTGCCTCGGTAAAAAAAAAACAACAACACCTTTTACGTTGTTAAAATGTCGATAGCTTCTGGGGGGCTGCGCCCACCATACCCCCTGCCTTGGTAATATTCGAACCCAAGCTACGCCTATGGTCTGTCTGTCCATCAGTTCATAGACTTTTCACATTTGGGGTCTGTGGACCGCCTTGAGGCCCCCAGTGGATTCAGGGCGAATCCCTGGTAGGGGTCCAGGGGCGAAACTTGGAAGCTCCTGGATTTTACAGATCTTATATATATAGGGCTTTAAATATGTCTCCTATGTAGTCATTTTTACTATTTTCTGTCATTTTTAATAAGCTGAAAATAATAAAATGACGCAAATTTTTAGGGGTTTTGGAAAACTTGTAACATCAACCTGTTTGTCAGTAGCCTGCCTCGACTCGATTTAAAAGCTGATCATACGCAGAACAAACTCTTGCGTATCGAATCAGTACATAAGCACCATATACAATGTATGCAGGTGATAAAGGAATTGTTATATAATTATAAATATGGGGTGTTGATGATGGATAAGTCATCCCGCTGATCATACATGTAAGGTTGAGTTGTTAGTTTGCCGTTAACGTCTATGATCAATACTAAAGTATGAATCAGATTTGGGTGATTTTATTTCGAGTTCACTGGGATATAAAGAATCGACATATCAATGAAAATGATTTTTGTTTTATAGATAAAACGTCGTCAATATATCTAAATGTACAATAGAAAGCCACAGTAGGAGATTGTTCTTCTCATGTAAAAGCTTTTGAATAAATTCTGTCTCATACGATTATAACAGGTAAGCTATTGAAAGGGCACAATTCGTGCCCATGGGAATTCCAACATATTGTTAGAAGACGATCACCAAAGCCACGAAGATATTGTCAATGAGGAACTTCAGCATATTTTCATTTCAACCTCACAGTACTTTTGCATGGAATCAGAGTGGTGTTTAACAAAGTCCTTTTTTGAATCTTTGTAAGGGGTTTTATGTAGTTCAGGAATCCAGTATAGGTACGGTATTGAAGATATTGTCAGTAGGGAACTCCAAGGATCTTTTTAAATATCAACTTCAAAGTATTTGTGCATAGAATCAGAGTGGTGTTTAGCAAAAAAAAAAAAAAAAAGAAAAAAAAGAATGACAATCCACATTTGAAGATATATCTAAATGTATACTTGAATGTCACAGCAAGATATTTCTTCTTCTCATGTAGAAGTCTTTGAATAAAATCTGCCCTAAAAGAATGCATGATACATGTAGGTTAGTAACTAATAAAGTAGCAATATCTATGTTCATGAAATCCAACAGAGTTACACTGTTGGAAGACCTGGTCACCAAAGACTATCCGTATGTAGATATTGTCAATGAGAAGGTGAAGATAACGAACAGTGATCACTCTCATAACTCTTATAAGGAATGCAAAATTAAGAGTTGGGAAAACACGGACCCCTGGATATACCAGATATGGCATCAGGTGCCTAAGAGGAGTAAGCATTACATGTCAACCGGTCACGCCCACCGTGAGCCATATCTTAGTCAGGTAAATTGAGTAATTTGTAGTACAATTGATTAATCAGTGTATGAAGAACAGCCCAACAATTGGTTTGAAACACGTCAGACAGCATTTGACCCAATGATAGGTTGTATCGACAAACTAGATCATTATCACGACCATAGAATTTGCGAAATGCTGACTTTAAACGAGACTGTTGAAACCTCTGTAACTTGAATTTGTTTGTCAGTAGCCTACAATGAGGAATTCCAGCATATTTTTATATCAATGTCAGAATATTTGTGTGTACAATCAGAATATATTCAACAAAGTATTTTTGGATGACTTTACAAAATATTTCCGAGTTCAATTTTTATTGACGAAGTAGCTGTCTATGTTTATTTATGCATGTTATTTGATGGTTCTGCCATTTTCGATTGAAAAATAGAAACAAAAACTTGTATCCTTCTTTCAATGTGAAGTTTTGCCGTTTCATTGCGCAATGTTAATTACATACAATGAGGAATTCAGTTCTTAAATGCGTATGTAGTAGTATTCTCTGTGGCAAGCCCTTTTAGTATTTATTCGAAAAATAAGATATTTCTTTAGATTAAAGAGCTATCTCTTTAGCTTAAAGAGATATCTCTTTAAAATGAGAGAGATATCTTAATTTCTCTAAAAAAAAAAAAAAAAAAAAAAAAAAAAAAGAGATATCTCTTTCACTTAGAGAGATTTATCTCTCACTTAGAGGGATATTTCTTTCACTTTGAGATATATCTTTTACTTTTAGAGATATATCTTTCACATAGAGAGATATCTTTCATTTTGAGAGATATCTCTTTCACTTAGAGAGATGTCTCTCATACTTTGAGAGATATCTCTTTCAATCCCGCGAGAAGATTTTGCGTTTACTGCATGTGAAGTGTACAGTGTATACAGGTAATAAAAACAAATACAATAAATTGATAAAACTGTGAGCTAGATTGGATTTAACCTCTCGGTAACCTAATGTTACCCCAACCACTTCTTCAACCTTTTCCCCAATTTTTACACTAGAAGTATTTTGATTGGTTAAAAGATAGGGTTACATCATATTAATGGCGATGCAACAGGGAGAAGTCATTATGATCAACGGGGCAATATTTAAAGAGATATCTCTTTAACTTAAAGAGATATCTCTTTAACTTAAAGAGATATCTCTTTAACTTAAAGAGATATCTCTTTAACTTAAAGAGATGTCTCTTTTTGAAAATTTAGAAAGATATCTCTTTTTACATTGATAGAAAGATATATCTTTACGCTAGAGAGATATCGCTTTCTCTTTGAGAGGTATCTCTCAAAGAGAAAGCGATATAAGCATTAAAAATGGAAAAATACAATTTAAAAATTTTCACCTCAGATTGTGTCCACGCTCCTTGATACCACCTTCACACTCACGAATTTTTCTTACGAGTCCTTACGGATCTCCAACTCGTAGTCAATCGCAAGCATTCGTAAATCACTCGTCGGTATCCGTTAATAACTCGTCACAACTCGCACACACTCGTAAGGATCCGTGAAAGTAGGGGCAAATTTTTTGACATGTCAAAAAAAAATTCACGATTGTTCACGGATTTCATTTCCCGTAAATAACCTGTAAATAACTTGTAACAATCCGTAAGTATCGTAAACTGGGCGCAAGAACACGTAAACTGCTCGTAAGAATCCGTAAAACACTCGTAAAAAGTTTTTTTTACGAATCTTTGCGGTTAGTTTACGATATGTTACGGATAGTTTACGAGTTGTTTACGGATTATTACGAATGCCTAAGTGATATTTACGATTTCATTCGCGTCGGGTTACAATCGCTTTACGGATTGTTCAGAGTCATTACGAGCACTTTACGTATAGACACGATTACTTTACGAGTACTACTTAAACTTTACGATTAAGGAAAGGTATAAAATACGCAAAATCTGACAGTTTCTTTCTGTTGTTATCAAGACATCAAAGAAGTTACACATCTTGCATACAATATACATACATGCTGTTACAAGTAATGTCATTTGTCGAATGATGATACAAAGCCAATTGCGAACACTCTTGAGTTAAAAACGTAAACAATCGTAACTAACTCCTAACTATTCGTAACAGCACGTTATCAACACGTTAACAGGTCGTGATTTACACGTAAAAACTAAGCTAAATCGTAAATTTCCGTAATATACTCGTAACAATCCCTAAAAAGCTCGTACAATGATGTAAATTGCTCGTATTTATCCGTGTTCACTCGGAACAAATCGTACATGTGTGCCGTAAAAGCATCGCAAGAATCGTAATAAACCGTAAATGGCCCGTAAATACTCTTAAAACGTTCTTAAACAGCTCTTTAAAGTGTCTAAATCGTAACAATCCGTGTACTTTTACGGATTTGTGGAATACGTAAGGATCCGTAAGAAAAATCCGTGAGTGTGAAGGTAGCATGAAATAGTGATATATCTACTGTTGTAAAATTCTCTTGCACAGCACCATTTCTACTGTGTAAGGGTGATCTATTCGGGAGGTATCAGGAATTATCTTTGCTTAAGTAAGATTGCAACCAAGATCTAATGTGACGTAGGATCACTGTTCCTTATCTTCACCTTTCATGACGCAATGACTCTTATAAGGAAAGGTGAAGATAACAAACAATGATCAATCCCATAACTCCTATAAGTAATACAAAATAGATAGTTGGACAAACACTGACCCCTGGGCACACCAGAGATGGGATCAGGTGCCTAGGAGGAGTAAGCATCCCCTGTTGATCGGTCACACCCGCCGTGAGCCCGATATCTTGATCAGGTAAACGGGGTTATCCGTGTGTCACGAACGGTTTAACAATCGGTATGAAACACTTTGGACAGCAGTTAACCCAATGATAGGTTGTATTGGCAAACTAGATCGTTGTAACGACCATAGAATTTGCGAAAGACTGACTTTAAACAAGACTGTTGAAACCCCTTTACCATCAACTTCTTTGTCAGTAGCTTGTCTCGATTTAAAACCTGACCATACACAGAACAAGCTCTTGCGTATCGAATCAGTTGAGAGATATAAACACCATATGCAGGTGATAATGAAATATTGCTACATAAATATGGGAAGTTGACGATGGAGAAGCTTACAATATCCCGTTTGTCATACAGTTGAGTTATCAGTGTGCCGTTAATGTCTGCTTTCAATAAAATATCTAAGTATGAAGCAGAAGTGTAAGACTCTGTGGTGTCTTTTATTTCGAGTTCACGGGGATATATCGAATCGAGATATGAATGAAAGTTATTATTGTTAATCGATAAAAACGTCGTCGATATATCTAAATGTCGAATTGAAGGTCACAGCAAGACATTTTTCTTCTCACGTAGAAGTTATTGAATAAATTCTGCTTCATATGAATATAAAAACAGGTCAGCTAACAAAGGAGCACAATCCGTGGCCATGGGAATTCCAACAGACTGTGGGGAGACCTGATCATGAAAGACCACGAAGATATTGTCAATGAGGAACCTAACATATTTTTTATTTCAACTTCAGAGTACTTGTGCGTGGAATCAGAGTGGTGTTTAACAAAATAATTTTTTGGATGACTAATCCATTTTTGTTGACGAAGCAACTGTCTATGATGTCAAAAAGTCTAGTCTTTAATTCATCGTGAGGAATGATCGTGTAAAGTGTAGAAAAGTCATACGTTTTGATGTTGTTGATTTGAGACAAGTTTTGCGATTTCAAATTTACTAAAAGTTCTTTAGAATTTTTTAGAATCCACATTTGATTTACACCACTTCTGTCATATGTAGTAACACAGTAAGTTTGAAGTTTCTCCTTCACAGCTGTTAATATTTTCGTGAGGAGCAAAGATAGGGGCTTGACAGAGCACTTACAGGATCCAGCAATGTATCTTTGTTTGTAAGGGTTTTTATGAAGTTTAAGAATTCAGTATAGGTACGGTAACTCATATTCATCCGACCCATTGACTAGGTTATCAAATGTGTCTAAAACTGAAGCATGATTTTGAAGAATTTCATCTTTTGAAAGGGCAGTTGTAGTAAGTACGATTACCAAAAGTGGAATATAAGTCACATTGCTCTAAGCGGAACCGTTCCCAGTGCAGGTGACTTAATGATTTAACCCGCGATAGTCCTTAAATAATATGAAATATCTGGTTTGACGTAACTCTCGAGCCTTTCTTGTAAATAACTATATCGTAACACGTGGTATTCCCATGGGCACAAATTGTGCTCCATTGTTAGATAACCTGTTTTTATATTCTTATAAAGCAGAATTTTTATTCAAAAACTTCTAAGTGAGAAGAAAAAGAATCTCTTGATATGACCTACAATATGACATTTAGATCTATCGACGACGTTTTATCTATTAACAGTAATAATTTTTATTCATATGTTGATTCGATGTATCCCTATGAACTCGAAATAAAAGACACCACAGAGTCGTCTACTTCATACTTAGATATTGTATTGAAAATAGATACTAACGGCAATCTAACAACTCAAAATTATGATAAACGGGATGATTTTAGCTTCTCCATCGTCAGTTTCCGATACTTATGTAGCAATATTCCATTATTACCTGCATATGATGTTTATATCTTTCAACTGATTCTATATGCAAGAGCTTGTTGATCAGCTTTTAAATCGAGGCAGGCTACTGACAAACAAGGAGTTTCAACAATCTCGTTGTAAATCAGCATTTCGCAAATTCTATGATCGATATAACGATCTAATTCGCAGATACAACCTATCGTTTTATCAAATGCTGCCTGACATGCTTCACACCGATTGTTAGACCGTCCTTGGCACACTGATTTTGACTACGGATAACTACGTTTCCTTGATCAAGGTATAGGGCTCACGACGGATGTGATCGGTCGACAGGGGATGCTTACTCCTTCTAGGCACTCGATCATCTCTGGTGTATCCAGGGGTCGGTGTTTGCCCAACTCTCCTTTTTGTATTGCTTATAGGAGTTTTGAGATTGATGAATATCTATTTCAAATACATTTATCAATGTATCTTTCAATGAATTGTCTTAAACATTTTATGTAAAATTAGAAAAATTAAGATGGCCTATGATGTCTTTTATTGTGTATAGTAAAAAAAATCCTGGGTGTAGATTGTGTGTGTGTGTGTGTGTGTGTGTGTGTGTGTGTGTGTGTGTGTGTTGGGTGTGGTGGTATAAAACACTAGATAAACAGCAAGCCATGTGTACTAGGTGAGGGTTGTTGACGTGTTGGTTGCATTCAATTTCACATTTCCAATGCTTTTCCCTTTGATATCTTGGCACATTGTACTGATAGCCGTTTCCCCATGAATGCCGGTTTGAATAATGTGGATATGAATATAGTATGTCTATACCAACGGCTGAAAAGTCCGACAGAAATGAAAGAAGAATGTAAATATACCAAATTTTCATTTTTGTGAATACATGGGCATTTGAACAACAACGCTTCACTCCGGCATACTTTTCATGTGGCGCTTCTTGAAGTAAAGCCGGTCCGTATGATGTGTCACAGGTCATACCCTAATGTATATTAAAAATGAATCTTGATTTTAAAATATCGTTGGAACGGAAACCATTATATGGTTATATATAAATGTAAAACTTCCTGTTTGTTGAGTACGAAGTGATGGCTGGATTAGATGTAAACTTGTTGGTGTTTGGAATGCTTGTACTCTTTCCCCAAAGTAATTGTAAAACCAACAGAGGAATATGTGGGTCACCACGGTAAGATATAATTCCATGTACCGGTGTTTTGAAACTGATATTTTACCTTTATGAAAAGTGAAGATAACGAACAGTGATCAATCTCATAACTCCTATAAGCAATACAAAATAGATAGCTGGGCAAACACTGATCGACCCCTGGACACACCACTATGAGTCCTATATCCTGATCAGGTAAACGTAGTTATCCGTAGTCAAAATCAGTGCCAAGAACGGTCTAACAATCGGTATGAAACACGTCAGACAGCATTTGACCCAATCATAGGTAATATTGGCAAACTAGATCGTTATATCGACCATAGAATTTGCGAAATGCTGACTTTAAACGAGACTGTTGATACCCCTATACCATCAACTTCTTTGTCAGTAGCTTGCTACGATTTAAAAACTGACCATACACAGAACAAGCTCTTGCGTATCGAATCAGTTGAGAGATGGAAATTTCATGGTATTAAAAAGATAGCCTCCCACTCGCCTTTTAAGACTGATTCTATGTAACTATCAAAATTCAGTGGCCACGGTATGTCACAGATTTTTATGAAACTTTGTGTGTAACAATATTATGATAGATATAAAACAAAAAGGACATGCAAAGGTTTGACTTAGCAACGGTTGCCATGGAAACCGATCCTCTCACAACAGCTGGACAAGATATGCACATGTATGTTATATTTTGAATAATCAAAAATTAAACGCTATTGTTTATAAAAACAACAATTGTAAAAATTATTTTGAGCTAGGTTCTAGCTTTTAGAAATTTTTTGTATTTATTTAATCCTTGGAAACAATAGAAATAATTATTTTTATGATGTATAAGGGTTTGATATATGTAATTTTTAGAGAGGGATAAAATATATTTGCCCAGTCATTTGGTGTAAACTCACATGCTAGTAAAATGTATTGAATCTTACTTTAAAAAAGTACAGAAACACATTTGTGGAGAAACCAAAGGTAAACACATAAACCAGTAGTTTCCTCTGGTGCACAAACCAAAATACACCAGAAAGAGTTATTGCCCTTTGTAACACTCTCTTGTATTGGAGATATGAACAGCCTTCATTTGTTTTCAGTATGGCAGGAGGTGGAAATTGAGTTTTTATTCAATTTGTTCTTCAGATGTTTATCAATATCAGATGCTCTTTGTTCACTTAATTCACTACCACGATCTTTATCTTCAATTGTGCTAAAGGATTCCGGTTTATTTCATGGAATACAAATCCGTTTGATCTTTGCCATAGTCACCGGACTCTAGCATCCAATCGTCTACGTATTCGTAGAAAAAGTAAATGTTGTGGAATTTAACGCTTTATTGCATCACATCCGACTAAAAAAATGACCAGGGAAACAGAAGGCTTACAGACATATTCATAGAAAATATGAAAAAGCCCTGCCTGTTGCCGTGTTGGAACTTGTATTGACGTAAGTATTCTATTTGATTTAGAATTCAAATTCTAAAGTAAAAGCTGAATAAAATGTATCAGAAAATTTGGCTTTTAGTAAACATATGAGAACCCCAATTTATTTTATACTGCCAGCCAGGCTAGTCAGCTATAGTGGTATACATGTAGACTGAACATTGTAAGTAGTCCTGCCATTTACTGCATGGGTGTACAATATAGAATACTAGTTAAGTATGTCCCCAACCTAACATTCACTCAGGGAGTTTCCTATCACATTTACACAGAGTTCAGGATCTGTAAAAATTGGGGAATACTTATAAAATCATGTTTCATGTGGAAATTTTCAAAAGGACTAGGCTTAATTTATGTAATACTAAGTGATGACCCCCCCCCCCTCTCCCTCTCTCTCTCTCTCTCTCTCTCTGACTGTCAAGTTTACAATAAAAACAAACATGTGAATGCCTGTGTGCATTCTAGATAAAGATTGTTAAAATCATATATATTGGTGAGCCAGGCTACTTTCAAGTTTGTTTACCTGTGGTAACCCCCACTAATATGTGATAGTTCTAATCTACAGAAGAAATCACACAAATACTATTATGATTTAAAGTTTTCTCATATCTGTAATTATGAACTTTAGGACACTTGATTTGGAAAAATTAATTTATGAAAAATTGATGATTTTGAATTGGGTCCTGTAACTGGGCCCTCAAATTTTAATACATGTAGGTCCTGTCAACTGAAGTAAATCAAAAAATATTAAATGTAAATTGTAAATATTCAAATACTTTTGAATTCTTACTTTTTCATCCAATAATCACATATTTTGGCCAAAGTACATGACCACTATTTTATGTAATTAATGTGTGCTTTTCTGTGTTTCAGCTGTATGAGCATCATACTGTGCAAATCACCTAAAGATGGAGTTGACCAAGTTGCTGACTTTGAGGAGGTAAATATTCAGCATTAATACATACACATTGAATACATAATTTGAAATTCAAATTTGAATCCCAGTATTATAAATCCTAAAACAAATTAATAGATGTGGGGAATGTGGTACATTGGGTTTAGTTTCTTGGTTATGGAGCCTGCATGGAAACTGAATTCTCTAGAATAATCACAGGAGACCATCCATTTTTTATGCGACATGATGACTTGAAACGTTTTCATCACAACTTCCTAAAAAATGTTTATTACTTCACTTAATTAGCATACTCAAAAAGACTAGTTGTTTTGTTGTCAATGACGCACATATATATGTACACATGTGTATGAGCTCAGTATCAATTGTAAAAATGATTAATTCTAATTAGGTCAATGTTGAGAATCACTCAAGTGACCTACATGTTGCTATTTGTGTGCGTCAGTCATCATAAGACGTTAATTGAACATTAATATTTTTTCTTGATAACCACCCTTCCAATTCTTTTCAAATTTCTTTTAAGCATCTTTGGGACAAGGGGAATTAACATAGATTGTAAATCTAAGGACTCTGGATTGACGGTACTTTTAAAAATGCTCTATACCAAAATTGAGAATTTTGTTTTAGAACCAGGGTTTGATTTCTTCAATTTTATGGAGAAAACTTTTTCAGATATACACTTCGTTAAATTGTAGAGTTGGGGAAGGGGGGGGGGGGGTATAAGTGTATTTGACATTTATTTGTGTCCAAATTATGTACTTAATACTGAGGATCTCAGTAGTAGTCTGTTTTTAAAACAACAGACACCTAGAATTAAGAGCACAATGAAAGCATACATGTGATAAGGAGGGGGGGGGGGGGGGGGGGGGGGGTGACTTCATAACAATGCCTGAAAATTCTTAACAATTAAATTTTAACAAAAATTTTACACTAGAGATGCCAATTCAAGATAATTAACATGCTTTGTTTATTGGCATCTGGTGTACATTTAGCAACAAGTAGTGTTGTTCATTGTGAAACGATAAATTGATAATGTACATGTATGCGTTGGTTGTACATGTGTTTTAGGCATATCTTATTGCATGTTTTGTTGTGTTTGGTTGTTGAAAATATTGATAGAAATTAATAATGAAGAATTGCTGATATACTAAGGACATCATGATTCTGATCTAAAGAAATTGAGGACTAGTTAATATTTACATACTTTGTTACATCATGACCATACATTGCTTGCAAGAAAAACACAATCAGTGACTAAGACATTTTGTTCAGTTATACTGTTTTCAAGCCATTACACTTAATTCTTAGAAAAATTCCTTAACTGGCAATTGATTGCAATCAGAAATTGCAAATTTTCTATTTATTCCTTACTTGACACCATCGAATGACAGTAATATGATGCGCGCTCCCTGTAATCAGGGGGAAATAACTCGTATAGCATTGTGAAAAATGTAGCTCATTGATTATATTCATATACGTTTGAAATATTTTATGGTTATACAAGATTTTTTACAATAACTATTGAAAAAGACTCGAACACAATTTATGTTCATGTTATGCATAAATCTTATTAAATCATTGACTCCGCAAAATATTATGACATCACAGGAGGGTGGAAATACCTTAAATGAAGCTGAATGCTTATGAAGGAAAAACAGAAAGGGGTACCAAAATTGCGAATTTCGAAAACACAGGGTTGTGAATGTGGGTCCAAAAGAGTCATATAGTGTATAACATGGATTTTGTAGCCCTTAGAGCTATAGTGATACTTTGAATTTTTTTAAATTTGATTAATACTCAGGTAACCAATAAGGTTTGTGGACATCTTGTTAATTTATGAGTATTAACACTATCAATAGCTCTTCAATACAGCATAAACACATGTATACAAACTGTATCAAAACATAACATCCTTTAGGCCAATTCAACTTAATTAGTAAGATTATCATCCTGGGTCACCAAAAAGTATGGGGCAGACTGTGGGAAGATTTTATTTTTTAATTTTTATTTTCTGAGAAATATATTGATGACAAACAAGTTTTTGTCAACAGAAGTGCATAATTTAATGCCAGATATATAAATCTATGTTATTTCACAGATGATTTTTGAGGGGCGGGTGGGCGGGCATGATAATCTATCAACTAAGTAATTAATTAAGTGGTAAAATTACTATTCTAGCATCATGAATGATCTTGTACATGTAAATTTAGTTTAATCAAATTGAATTAGGTGTGTACTGTATGAAAATGTGAAAAATAAGATGAACTTTTCAATATTTGTTCAACACATTTTTTAGAACTTGAAGAGCAGAAGATGCATTCCATGACTCTTATGTGATATAGAGGACAAAGAAGAGCTCTTGAGAATGGAAAAAAACTGCGAGTTTTACAGTCAATGAACACACCTCACAACACAAGTCCATCCTGATTCAGTAAACTGTTCTTCTAAGGAAACACCATGACTTAGTTAAGATCAAGTTTTGGTGTCAGAAGACTAATGTAACTAAAACATTGCAAAATTAACCTGGAAGTGTCTTATGTGAGCCTACTGAATAAGGATTCATTACTGAACAGTTGAAGGAAAATCACTACTATAATGATTTTAAAAAAAGATGATTGTGTTGTTTGGATAACATTGTGATCCATGTTTTTTGAATAAACAACTTTGCAAAAATGAGTTGTTCTGTGTTAATATTATAAATTTACTAATTACTGGTATGTCAACATAGATTACAGTAACACTGAACAAACTTTAATAAATTTTAAAGTTTCATGCAGTTTCTGCAGTAGAAAATGACACCTATTGATCTTCTGGTCCAAAGGTCACCAGGTGCAATACAATACTCTGTACAATTGATGTCTGACCAGTTTCTTCAGAACCCTTTGATTGATAGTGATATTTCATACAGGGGTTGGTCACTGGTAGTATATGACCCCCATTGATTTTCAGGTCAAAAGATTAAAAATGGCAGGGGCCTCCGTGGCCGAGTGGTTGGAGCATAGCGTTCAAAATGACACTGCCTCAGTCGGCGCGGGTTCGAATCCCGCTCGCGCTGGTATTAAGTGAGAAAGTTTCCCAATTTACTTTCGGAAGGTTGGTGGTCTCTTCCCAGGTACATTGTATCTGGGTTCTCACTTTCACCAATAAACACTGGGCACCATCAGAAAACTGAAAAATTGTTGAGTGTGGCGGAAAATATCAATCAATTAAAAATGACTAGGTGCAATGTAGCTAGTACTCTATGCAATGGTGTCCCCCCAATATCTTGGGCCTGTTGTTCAATTATGATATTTCATATGTTGGTTGGTTATGAATAGTAGATGACCCTAATGATTTCCAGGTCAAAGGTCAACAAATACAAGGCAGTACAATGAACAATTTATTGGTATCTACCCAATATCTTGAGAAGACTTTTTATAGTTATTGATAATAGTTTACATGACAATACAGTACATGTAATATAGCTCGTTTATGGAAATGATTGCAAAATCTACTTGGTGTTTGGGGAGGGGGGGGGGGGTCCTACTGGATTACAGTTTATGTTTACATGTTTTTTTTTAATCACTAACTAATTTTTATTAATATGTTAAACTTCTCCATGTTTATTTTTGAAATATCAATTGCTCATATTGTTCATTTTAACTGAAAATGGTGTAGGTTGTATTATTTGTCATTAGTATGAATTTTTGGCAAGATGCCCAAATCTACAGTTTTCGCACTACAATAGATCAATTGTACTACCTTTCACCATTAATCTTTTTTTTTTTTATAAATTAGGAGTCTTTGATATGGACACCCTTTGATGACAGTTGATTATGCTGTATGTATTTTCCAAATTATCTAAATTCATCAACGAAATCCAACAAAAAATCCCGTTTTGGCAAAATGCCCAAATCTACAGTTTTCGTGCTACAATAGATCTATTGCACTACGTTTCACCATTAATCTTTTTATATACATTAAGAGTCTTTGATATGGACATCCTTTGATGACAGTTGATTATGCTGTATGTATTTTCCAAATTATCTAAATTCATCAACGAAATCCAACAAAAAATCCCGTTTTGGCAAAATGCCCAAATCTACAGTTTTCATGCTACAATAGATCTATTGCACTACGTTTCACCATTAATATTTTTATATATATTAAGAGTCTTTGATATGGACATCCTTTGATGACAGTTGATTATACTGTATGTATTTTCCAAATTATCTAAATCCATCAACGAAATCCAACAAAAAATCCCGTTTTGGCAAAATGCCCAAATCTACAGTTTTCATGCTACTACAGATCAATTGCACTATGTTTCACCATTAATCTTTTTATATATATTAAGAGTCTTTGATATGGACATCCTTTGATGGCAGTTGATTATGCTGTATGTATTTTCCAAATTATCTAAATTCATCAATGAAATCCAACAAAAAATCACTTTTTGGCAAAGTGCCAAATTATAATACATTGGTACAGCGGTCAGTAACACACTCTTTACCATAGATGGATATAGATATCATAAATAAGGAGGGAATTTTATGGGGAATCGAGATTTATGGAGAAAATTAGTTGTCTTTTTCAATTTTTTATATACCACAAGGACAAAACATGGGCAAAACGGGCTGAATTTTGCAGTTCAATTAGCCCTCATAGACTGCTGTCGGTTTCCATGGCAACGGATGGTAGAAATTCGGTGGTGGGGTTGAAATTATGTAAGATGGTGCAAGTAAAGTTAATACTGTGAAAATCAAAGAAATCTGTGACATTGAGTGGCCAGACCCTATCTGATTTCTTTGATTTTTACATAGAATTGATCTTAAATATCCTCCCACTCGTCTAAATATACATTGTTTGCATATAATGACAACCCTCAAATAAATAGAGGGGGGGCAGTGGTTATATAAATACATACATTTCCAATGTTTTTTGCCTTTGATATCTTTACCAATTTTCCTCATGAATGTAAACAATGTGCGTTTGAATCTTGAAAACTATAGTACGACTATTTTACGGCTGGAAATTCTCCTACCGGAAAGAAAATATATCGGAAATATAAGAAATAAATTACATTTTTGAAAAATACATGGGTTATGAACATCAACGCTGGCATGCTTTATATGCGCAGAAGGTTATTTTCATATATCAATTAAAATTATCTGTTTGAAACTCAATTGTTCTATCATGTTTTTGCACGTGTTTTGAAGATCTGACGGATCACCGGCCTGCTGTCCTTACTTCTATATTGATGGTGACCAGTGTGTAGGTAAGATGTTTACTATCAACAATTATTGACTTTGTTCCCTTAATTATATTGTCAAACGCACAGTAGTGTCCAGCAGATTTTATCTTTGTAACTGATAAGTGTGGACAGAATGGCTGAATTATGGGACAATTAGGGTGTAAGGTAAATTTCCTATTAATGTCTGTAATTGGAACTCTTTCTAAAGGTGTGATTAAGAGTTCTAACTTTGTGCTGGAATGTCTGTGTTTTGCATGGAGAGGTGCAGTAAGAATCCGGATGCTGAAATCAAACTACATTTTCTGGATGAGTAACAAAGTTAAATATTAGGTTCATTCCCAATTATTATCTATCTCGATATTCAGGGCTTTCCACCTTCTTGCGGAAGACCTTTTGATATTCCTCTCTTCATTGTTTCCTTCTTTCCACCCCAAGAAAAAAGTACGCCGCACAACTGATTAAAAAAACAATTAGGTCCATCATACATGTATTTGATATGACATGATATTAACATTTGTACTTGAACCTTTATTTCTTCAAAGTTATTGGATAGAAAGCAATTAAGAATTAAGTTATCAATATTCCTCGTAAACCGTAAACGCGAGTGACTTGAAACATTTACTAAAATATGACGCATAATGAGTTTTATAGAGAAAGCATTGATCTCGAAAATTATAAGTTCCTTGATGAGAGTGAAAGAAAGTTTAGAACTTTTCCTTAAAACATAAAAAATGTAGACCTCTTATTTGCAGAAAAACCGGGATCAAGCGGATTAGAATAGTTCACCTTTGACCTTTCAAATTAAGTTAAAGGACACAACGCATGTTTCTAAACTTTTTCATTTTTTCAGCAAAATTAACTCTTTTTATGCCTAAAACTACTTTAAATGTGTTTTAAATGAAATATTTTGCGTAGTTTTCGAGTTTGAAAGCGATGAAATTCAAATCTTGCGATATGCATATTTTCTTTCGCTAGTTTACGCGCCATTTTGTGTGACGTCATATGCGCCCTCGGGTTTGAAAACAGCTATTAGCCATTTCATAAACAGATTAGATTTAATCGACAAAAATCCAATTGTCACGTTAACGGCCTGTAAATAATAATACATTATGATGTTTTGTGCCGTGTTCGGGTGTACTAGTTGTCGGTAAAAAGGATTTAGACTGAGTATTTTTCTATTTTTCGAAGGAAGGTACGAGAAAAAAGACGTGGATAATTTTTTTGTTGGAGCAAGAACTTTACCTTAAAAAAAACCCACACCCAGTCACCTTTTAAAACATCGCTTGGACAGAGACCCTGATAAACTGCGAGAAAATGGATATATCGAAGCTATAAGCACTGGTAGGCCTATAGCATACATTCTGTTTTGCTCTTCAAATTCAATACACACTCGGATCAACTGACCTTCACCTTGTAAACAACATATATCGACGATACAATGTAACTTCTACCAACTGGTAGATTTACAACAACAAAAAATAAAGATACAAAATAATTGAACTTTTAATTATACAAATAATAGAATATTGTATTTCCTAACTTTAAATTGAATTATAAAATTATTTCTTTATTGAACTCGTAGCATCTTGAGTGCGTCAGTAGGCTATAACGCTGAGCTCCCACTTCGTAGTTCCTAAAGACGTGCAAATCACAATTCAAAAATATTAATAAGATTGCTTTATCAAAATAAGATAATGTGATTACCACTTTAAATTTGAATATTTTTATTGATTTGTGTGTGTATTGTCTTTTTCTTTCTTTCCGAACTGCACCCGTGACAATAGCTTGGCATAGGGCCTAGTTGTCAACAATTTAACGTATCATAATTTGTCTAATTCAAAAATAAATAATGATTGCACTGTTTATTTTAGAAAAACAGCGCCAATTACAGATGTATAAAGGAATAACATCCCCAAACAGATTGTAGACAACGGCCCATATAAACATTATTTACTCACAATTTTGCCGATTTCATACACGCTTTACTCGCTATATTTGGGTATTTACATCGTTATATATGTGCACTGGTGGCGAACACATATAAAACTCGGACAATTTATCAACATCGATTTAAATGTTGCCCATGGTAAATTAATTAGGCCCCTAAAAGTTGAGTTTTTAATAATATCTCGCAGTACTTTCACAATCCGAAGGGCGCATGTGACGTCACTGTACCACGTGACTACCTACCTAATTAACTTGGCTTTTTGAAATCGGGGCTTAGATTTAAGTCTGTATTGTGGTTAAATATCGCAAAATTTCGGCGAACGAACTATTAGAATTAATTACTATAAGCATAAAGAAGACAAAATGCATGTAATATTGTATACTTTGAAAACATGAGATGTGTCCTTTAAGGTCGAGCATTTTTACACTCTCTTTACTGTATAAAATACCCATAAGATATATATAATTATTGACTTTCTGGATAGTTTCTATGCATCACTATACGACTCTGACCTTCTTGCATAAAAACCTTGTGATCGAAACTGTCACTAAGCCGTGGGTCATAGCAGCAAGAAACCTTTCATCATGAACTTGCTTAAGGCAAATCTTAATCGATGGGATTCAAGGTCTCCTTAGAGCAGTTATTGCTCCTAAAAGTATTCTTTGTTCAGTCTTATAACTTTTACATCGTTGGTCGTGGATATGGGGACACTTTCCGCAGACCTTAAAATTGGGTCAAGGTGAAAGGTCAATCACACTCTTCTATCCCATAAGGTTTAAACAGTTTAACCTTAAAAGTCAATTAGAAGCGCGTAGAATATTAAAAATATAAAATGAAAAAAGTTGTTGACGGAAAATCGAGAAGTTGTCCACAAGGAAATAACGTGAATGTGATGGGACTCTTTCTGAATACTCAAAGACGGAAACGCAGTCATGGACTTCGTTCATATAAAAGACCAAGTATAAATGATGTCACGTTTGATTCACTTTTACCTTACGTCAACAGACAATTAGGTCCACGTCATTATTCGCACAAAACTTTACTTTGTTTCTTTGAGAGTTTTACATAAGTTATTTGAAGAAGCCACAGCTAGTCTATACTTGGATTTCTCAACACCTGAATATAGACTGAACTCTATGATTATGGATGTTCCCAAACACAGGCTCTTTAAACCACCGCGGATCATGGACGATTTTCCGTCTGAATTATGCCGCTAGTTTCTTGAAAGGTAGAAAATGCATATAGTTATTTCATGCACTTCCATTAAGCTTAAATTTACAAACAAAGGAATAGAATGCCGTCATCATAAACAACTTTCGTTATAAAAGAGTTCAGTCTTGCATTCTATCTTATTTCAAGTTCAAGTTTATATCCTGTATTTCCTACAAATATACCTCTACTATTGCATCAATTTTTTTCCACGTTATAAACAAACTTTGCAGTGCCGGAATATAGACCATCTTATACTTAATCCACCTACGTGTTCTTGTTCTTCGTTTTCTTTCAACTATAATCCATTTGGACATTTCATTGCTGGTGATGTTGATATAATTGAAAATCAAGTCATCCAAAAATTACTTTGTTAGACACCACTCTGATTCCACGCACAAGTACTCTAAAGTTGAAATAAAGAATATGCTGGAGTTCCTCATTGACAATTTCTTCCTAGTCTTTGGTGGTCAGGTCTTCCAACAATATGTTGGAATTCCCATGGTCCCGAATTGTGCTCCTTTGTTAGCTGACTTGTTTTAATATTCTTATGAAGCATAATTTACTCAAACACTTCTACGTGAGAAGAAAAAATCTCTTACTGTGGCTTTCAATGCGACATTTAGATATATCGACGTTTGATCTACATGTATTAAGAATAATAATTTTCATTCATATGTCGATTCGATATATCCCTGTGAACTCGAAAAAAATACACCACAGAGTCGTTCACTGCTGCTTCATACTTAGCTATTTCATTGAAATAGATATTAACGGCAAACTAAGAACTCAACTTTATGATAAACGGGATGAGTTCAGCTTCTCTATCGTGAACTTCCCATATTTATGTAACAATATTCCACTAATATGTTGTACGGTGTGACCGTTGAGACGAGCGAAGCCCATTAACTTGTTGCAACACGACTTTTATCCGTCTCTTCATTTAACGCGGGAAACATAATGCAGTTACAAATTGTGACGTCATATTAGCTGCATTTTTTTTTCTTCTTCTCTCAAACCAAGCAAAACCAAAATGTTTGAAGCTGTGAGAAAGCTTGTCTGGAATTTAAAAACCTTTATATGGTACTTTCTAAGCTATCTAATTATTTTAATTACGGGTTTGTCAATGAAGTATACCGCAGTGACGGCGACATTTTTTCGGAAGCATTATGGGTGATACTCATCTTTTTTCAGCTGATGAAGAGCAAATCACGTGACTCATATGTGTAATCATTGGAGCTTCGCTCTCTATCACCTGCATATGGTGTTTTTCTCTCAATTGATTCGATACGCAAGAGCTTGTTCTGAGTATGATCAGGTTTAAAATCGAGGTGGGCAACTGACAAACAAGTTGATGGTGCAGAGGATTTAACAGTCTCCATTAAGGTAGCTCTATCCTCATATGACTTATCAATATTAATGGTTAAAAGTGGAAAAACTTTATTAATTTCCACTCAATATAGTTTAATTTAATTAATAACCAAAGAAAATATATATGTTGCCACCTTTTTAAAGATGTCAGACATACAAAAACAGAAGTATACATCAACATAAGAAAATCACACATTTTCGTTAAACAGAGTAATAAAAATAGATAAAAACTTGTTGAAATGACAAAATTTAAATATCAACACTTTTTAAAACAAAAAACCCGCTAATTTATAAATATTTATAGATTAATTGTGGATATTAGCGAAACCAATGTGTAATAGACATCCAGTAGAGGAAATTCCAGAATAGGAGTTATTGTCCTTGACAACATTTTTTAAATCATAAATAATTGATTATCTATGGAAAATATAAACTTTTCAGTATCAATAGTCTACCAGAATTTTTATTATATCCAGTGAATATAATTTCTCAGAGAGAGAGATATTTCTATCATGCGCAAAGTTTAATTCATTAAGATTTTTGCAAAAACATCTGACATCAACGAGGATCGATCAACCTTAAAGTCAGCATTTTGCAAATTCTATGGTCGTTATTATATAACAATCTAGCTTGCCAATACTATCATTAGATGAAATGCTGTCTGATTTGTTTCATACCGATTGTTAGGCCGTTTGTGGTATACTGATTTTGACTACTGATTCCTCCGTTTACTTTATAAAGATATAGGGCTCACTGCGGGTGTGACCGGTCGACAGGGGATGCTTACCCTCCTAGGCACCTGATCCCACCTCTGGTGTATCCAGGAGTCCGTGTTTGCCCAACTCTCTAATTTGTATTACTTATAGGAGTTATGAAATTGATCACTGTTCGATAGCTTCACCTTTCATGTCCGTCCTCAAACAGTGTACGGAAACGGAACTTGCAAGCTCGGTCTCCTGTACTGCGCCAAACCCGCAGGTGGGCCTATTTTCTGACATTCAGTCAATAACCTATAAATAACAACCTGTTCTTGAAGAGTTATGCATTTTAGATCGTCTAACACAAAATGTGCATAAGAGGCTGACTTGCACATCTTGATTGAATGGGCAAGTTAAGTTTTGGAGCCATGGTCAATTCATAATAATTATATTATGCACGTGCACAGATTGTACCTGAATCAGGGAGGCAGTTTCATGGCAACAAGGGAATGGACAACCCGGTACATCATGGTGACCTTTGCTCGAAATCTCCGTTAGTAAGCTCTTCCACTCTAGCCCGTCATTCCTCACTGTGACACTACTGGTGTTGTAGTTGTTTGTCACGAACCTAGCTGCTCTCCTTTCCACCGCCTCTATTTTCTCGATGTTTTTCTTAGTGTGAGGGTCCCAAACAGTGGATGCATATTCCAACTGGGGTCTGATCAGCGTCTTGTAACATTTTCCCTTAATGTTGGTTGGACAAGATGAGAGATTTTTCCGTAAGAAAGCAGTGGTGTTGTTTGCTTTCTTAAAAACATTGATGGTTCCACAGTAGGTTGTTGGAGATGTTGACCTCCTAGGTACTTGGCCTTGGCGGTAACAGTCAGCGCCTTCCTATGAATGTACATGTAGTGTGGGGTGATAAATTTCTGGAGGTTTTCTAAATCCCTTTTGAATTGTCTGGCGTCCGCCTCTGAACTGATGGTCCTGTACAGGAGGCAGTCGTCTGCAAATAATCTGGCCTTGGAGCTCACTTTGAGAGGTAGGTCATTAATGTATGCCAAAAATAGTAGTGGGTCGAGGACCGTTCCTTGGGGCACTCTGGATGTAACAGGTGCGGTTGATGAGAAATGGCCCTTTAAAAATACTCGTTGCATTCGGTTGGACAAGAAACTCCGGATCCAATTGAGCAGGCATCCTCGTACACAGTAATGGTCTAGCTTGGTGATCAACCTCTCATGTGGGACCTTGTCAAGTGCTTTCGAGAAATTTTACAGCACTGCACCGATCTGGGAGTTGTTTACGATACCCATAGCGAGGTCCTGGATGGTTGTTATCAGTTGGGACTCACAGGATAGCTTCTTCCTAAAACCATGTTGGAAGTCGGTTAGGATGTTGTGCTGTTCAAAGAAGTTCATAGGATGGCTGTGGATGATGTCCTCTACCACCGTACAGCACACAGATGTCAAGGACACCGGTCGATAATTTGCAGACTTGCTCTTGTTACCCTTCGTGAATATCGATGAGACATTTGCTGACTTCTAGTCCTCTGGTGTTTGACCTTGGTTGATGGATGCCTGAAAGATCTTGGTAAGTGTTCATGTGACTGAGTGAGCCATCTCTTTCAGGAACTTGGTAGCGATCTCATCAGGACCAGTCACCTTATTTGGGTTGAGGCCTAACTGGAGTTTCAGCACGTCTATTGAGAGAAAGTGTAGTGGATAGAGCCAGAATATTCACAGATTCTACGAGAAAAGAAGTGAAAATAAATAGAGATAAAACTCATACGTAAACCAAATTTTACTTTGCTATCAAATGACCGTTGGAATACCAAGAGCTAGTAGAAACGCACGTAGGACTCAGTGACGGATCCAGGATTTCGAAAGGAAGCATGTGAAAATCAAGTATTAGCCAAAGCACTCAGCGATTTTGGGTGTCAAAAAGTCTTAAGTTTTACTCGCAATTTGTGGCAGAGAAGGGGACTAGCGACAGGGACTAGCGAAGATATTCACTGCTTTAAACGCAAATGCTACTTTTATCTAAACACGTCTCGTGTTAGTTCGAAAACATTGGTCAATAGGAACATGGAAGGGTTTCTGTTAAAAATTAATGATTTATAATTAATTGATTATAAAAAGCAGAGAATATTCTCATGCTTGAAAGGTGAGTATGGACCCCCTAAGGGGTATTTAAATAATTTTCTACACAACAACTTTGCTGTCATTCAAAATCACGTGATGTAGATATGCATTTAAAAGTCCGAGTCAATATGAGGAAACCTTGGAATTCTGGATGATCTACAAAGCACAGTTGAGGGCAAATTGATGCAATCAAATTGTTCAAAATTGCCAGTATCGATATGATTTTTATCACTTTATCAATGCGTGTTTTAAAAACCACTTGATTAAGATGTGGAAAATGAGCTGCAGTGTCTCTTTAAGGTATTCAATGTATAATGACCATATTTCATATCTAATAAATGGATGGTGGAATTTTTGTAATCATGATATCATTTTGAAGGGTTCATCAAATAAAAATAATCCATCATAGGAATTTTCAAAATTTTGTTTACTGCTTGATTTATTTCACCTAGAATTTAACATTGAAGTATATGGGAAAAACATGTTTTATTACAATATTTTAAATTACATTTTCATACAAATCTTTTGGTAGAAAGTTACATCCACTTTCTCTTAATGAAAATATGAAATAAAATTAATCATTGACCACACATATTTTTAGAAAATTAGATTTTTCTTATTTTTACAAAGGGCAGACAACTCTTCCAAAAAGTGTTATGTGCAAAAAGGTCAGCTTCTAATCATTCACCGGTCATGTGAATTTCATCTGCTTCACTTTCATCATTATTTAACAATAAACATTTATGTTGATCTAAATCCTTGAAAATTGTTCATTATCCTTTCATTATACATGGAATACCTTAAATGATTCAAAGTCTAGTAATTTCTATTTTATTTATTTCCTGGACATTAATGTATCTATAACAATATACTCGTGTTCAGATGTTGACACCCAAATGCTATAATTTCATGTTGAACAGAGTGTCCAGTTGGATATAAAACCAACAAAGGAAAAAACTGTACAGAGCCTTGTGATTTTCCTGATTATGGTACACAATGTCATAGTACTTGTCATTGTTCTCAAGAGGATTGTCACCACGTCAACGGATGCCCTGTGTTAGGTAATGAGGAAGCAAATAAATCTTACTTAATAATTAAGTTACAAATATCTATGAATATCATTCTCACTGCTTGGTAATTCCATATTAAAATGTATACCGGTATCTGTCTATTTTCATATTCTACCTAAAGGTACCACAGCGAGTCTAGTAACTACAACAGAAACCACACTCTTTAGTGACACTGGAACTATTTCAGGTTAATGTGTTTCTTTCTAATTTTATTTTCATATGATGATAATGATTTGTGTATGTAAAAAGTCATGGCTTTGATCACAATATTCTACTTAAAGGTACCACAGCGAGTCTAGTAACTACAATAGAAACCATGCTCTGTAGTACATGTAAGTAACCGATGTATAAATGTTCCATAGTCTCTTCTCTTTGACACAAATGAAGGGTTGATATAATCAATCTAGATGATAAATATTTCGTGTCTATATGGTTTTACATTTTGATATCTTTAAACGTTAATGATCCATCTTATGATTATTGATATTAACTCTCGTCAAATTTTGGAAAATCTATTTAAATCACAGATTTTACCACATTGTTTGTTTTTGGAATTGGAGCCAGCATTAAGTTTAAGAGATTTTTTATTCGTGTGAATCATCCATTAGGTATAAAATTTTATCGAATAGTTGTGTAGCGTCGACTTCACTTGTAAAACGCCAAATCAGGCATGTAGAACTAGATTTAATAGACTTCCATTTAGAATGAAAGTAGCTGCTACCAAATCTATGGATCATTTGGCCATATCTGAAAATCCACAGGCGCATTATTATTCTTATTCTATCAATACAGGTGTCAATATATTAAATCCTATATCAAGTGTGTATATTGATTTAGATACTATTGGGTTGTTATTCCTGATTCAAAATTTCAACTCAGTTCCTTTCAAAACCACATTTAATGTTATAATACATCAGACGTGCTTTGGACCAAATTCATCAGCTACAATACGCAGAGAGGAAGGACAGATCTTATATCTGTCTCTCGTATATGATATATTGGCTTAAAGGGACTGATTCACGATTTCCCCCAAAATTTTGTTTTTCCCTTTTAATGATCAAAACCTACTGTCTAATGTGTTTAAAAGATTTCGCATAAAAGTTAAGGTTATACATTATCACAGAAGCTCATTTGAAAAAGTTTGTTATTTGTTTTGTAAACAAAGATTGTGGTATGTTATTGTTTACGAAATTTTCAAAAGAAATGGATATCGATCTAAATTTATTATATCTTTAACATTTCAAGCATTCTTTGAGGGAGAATGTGTCATCAAAAAGTTAAAATTTGTAACTATTTGTAACTATGGAGATTTAAGATGCTTTATATCACAAAATTGATGTTTCACTGTTTGTTTGTATACACGAAAAGACTCGAGTCTTTGTTTACATAACACAGATTTAAGGCTAAAATATTGCTTTTATTCTTGCATTCAGAAGGCCGAAATTTTGGCTGTTGACATTAAACGAGTTATATTTTCAATGTTTAACATCATTTCGTTTTTCAAAATCGTGAACCAGTCCCTTTAACACCGATATACTGTTGGTGATTTTATCTACATTGGCAAAATTGAGTTCCTATGGTGATGAGATTTAATGGAGAGGACACAGCAAAATAGATATTGTAATTTCGGCTCAAATAAAGTTAAATGAAAGAGTATGGCGTCTACAGTATATGTAATCAGATCAGAGTAACAGCTATTTTTAAAATGTGTCGAATATACAATATTTTTTATGGTAAAATAAAGTAATGATAACGAACAGTAATCAATCTCACAAATCCTATAAAGAAAACAAAATAGAGAGTTGGGCAAACACGGACCCTTGGACACATCAGAGGTAGGATCAGGTGCCTGGGAGGAGTAAGTATCCCTGTTGACCGGTCACACTCGCATCGTTCTCCGTGTTATGGAAAGCGATCACTACTTGCGTTGTTTTACTAATATATCTATAAGACTCAGTCAAATATATCAATGGAATATTTTTATATTCCCAAAACGTAGATACACGTATACGGCATATGCCAGTAGGAAAGACTTTGATGAATATCCAGGCAACAATTTTACCCCTGTAGTATTATCTATATATCAAAATATTTATTTCCCTAAGTGCATACTGTTGTCTGGATTATCAGAAATCATTTTAGATAATAAAGAAAATCATTTACATTTGAAGAATTCTCGAGCGCGTTAATGGCGTGCATCACGTAAACAGCATATCGGGGCATACATTTCTAAATTAATAATGGAGCTAATTACCTACTATATCACAATTCTGTGGATCATTCTGTCTACACCATGAATGTGAGAATTCGGGTATGGGAATTACCATCACATTAACAGCCCACTTTTTCAAGATTTGACCGCTCCACGTTGTGCTGTGATTTCTTCTATGCTGGTGATGACCAGTATGTAGGTAAGGTGTATACTATCAACATTGATTGACTTTGTTCTCATAATTATTCATCTGAAATATCTTATTATCAAACGAAAAACAGTATTTAATCATTTTTTTAAACCACAAAAATCATATAAAATAGATTGTATCACTATTTTGATGGTGAAAATAATCTTCAAGAGAATAGAAAGTATATATTGAATTGACTTGTCGGTGTTTTGCCAGCAATCTCTAAACTTTTTAACGAGCCATTCACAAACAACTTTTTGAATATTTCAGATTCATTTTACACGCATTCCTTTTAGCTTTCAGATCTGGGTATGGAATCCACCTTGCTTAGGATTTTGGAAAATTGGAAGAGGGCATTGAATGGGAACAAGTATGTAGGGACCATCCTTATGGATCTTGAGCAACAAGGCCTATGGTCTATGGCTATCTCATCCATGATTAGCTTTCTTAAAGCTTAAAAAATATAGTTTCGGAAATGAAGCTGTAAGTCTTCTGGATAATTATTCTAGTGATAGATCTCAGTGTGTGAAAGTTTGAAAGTTTTCCCGCTCCTTTCAACCTATTTCTAAGGTGTCCCCCAAGGATCGATACTTGGACCGATACTATTTAATGCAAGGTGAAGATAATGAACAGTGATCAATCTCATAACTCCTATAAGCTATAGAAAATAGATAGTTGAGCAAACACGGACCCCTGGACACACCAGAGGTGGGATCAGGTGCCTAAGAGGAGTAAGCATCCCCTGTTGAACGATGATATTTTTGTCTTTGTTTCTATCCCTTCCATCTGTGATTGTGCCGATGACAACACTATTTCTTATTCCGATGATAATAAATGTGATTTTTTAAAAGTCCCCTTTTTTTCGAAAATGAAAACCTATCCGTTATAAATTGGTCCCATCTCAATAGAATACAGGCAACTCCTAACATTTCAATAGGAGAGAAAAGTAAAGATCTAGACTTAACTTTTCATAAAGTAATGATTGATTGATTGATTGGATATTGTTTAACGTCCCTCTAGAGAATCTTTCACTCATATGGGGACGTCACCACTGCCGGTGAAGGGCTGCAAAATGTATGCCTATGCTCGGCGCTTATGGCCTTTGAGCAGGGACAGAGCTTTATCGTGCCACAGCTACTGTGACATGGGACCTCGGTTTTTGCGGTATCATCTGAAGGACCGCCCCATTTAGTCGCCTTCTACGACAAGCAAGGGGGTACTGAGGACCTATTCTAACCCGGATCCCCACAGGAACATAAAGTAGTGAATCTGAAGTTAAATTGTTAGGGGTAACTGTTCACTTTCAATTATTATCATTATTTTCAATTCCTATATCGCTAAAATTTGTAAGCAACTGAATGTTTCGAAAAGAATAGGACACGGTTTTAGCCGATTGCTTCATTTCATAAACGTTTAGTTATTGTCCTCTTACCTGGTAAATTTGCTCGGTAAAGAATACTATGAAAATGGAGAACCTGCAGAAAAGGGTCCTCCGTTTCAAAAACCGGTATAATAATTATACATCTACCTATAATAAATTGCTTTGAAAATCGCTTCTCCCAACCATAAAAGTTATACGCCTGTGTACTCTGGCTATGGAAACTTCCATTTTTACACATATTCTCTCTCTCTCTCTCTCTCTCTCTCTCTCTCTCTCTCTCTCACACACACACACACACACACACACACACACATACACATTGTAGTAAAACATGTACTATATTGTAGCATTATATCACTCAATCAAAGAAACTTAGATCCAGAAAATGCAGATTTAAATGACAATTCCATGTTTTCCTGTGTGGATTTTATTTTTATGGACAGTGCTTAAAATTTGACAATATTTGAGTAAGCAGTGCTTGTTTTGTGTTTAAAATTTGCTGTTCTAAAGTGTCAAGGGCGTATGATATTTAGGCTTGCATACATTTATTTGCAAAATGAACAAATAATAAGATATGAAAATTAAATAAATAAGAAAAATCTAAGGATCAATCATACATGGACGAGATAAAAATCATTACAGGGTTTGTTTCGAGGGAAGAACAGCATTTGTCTTGTCTCATTTGATTGTCAGTGTTCTCGAAAATATCAACAACATAAAGCAAAAATGTGTCTATTTTCTTCAACATTGTATGCTTACTACAATATATATTGAATGGCATTAGCATGCTTAGCAAAATTTAACGTATTTTGAAAGGTGATAAACTCCATATCGATCACGATGTCAAGAATACACCAGCTTCAGGGGGCTTCACCTTCCTCCGGACCTTTCCTGTGGACGTATTGTGGCTCCCCAGATGTGAACGCTACTCCGCTTCCCACAAACCAATGGTTGTTGGGGAGCGGAGAAGACCGGAAACCCTAGCTAGGCTTGTGAAGATGACATGCTTTGATTACAGTGGTATGTTTTACCTCTAAACTGTGAATTGCTTTTCATGCAGTGAAAGAACTCGATATTTACAGACAATTCTCAGTTTATGCTGCAGCATATGCATTTAAAAAATTAAAGGAAGGAATTCTATATGTTTTAATATTGTTTAAAGATCCCACTTTTGCTGTGCTGAAACAAATCAGAGGTGTATTAAGTTATATTGTTATGCATAAACTTCGGAAATGTTTCATAATGAAGAGAAAAAATATACTATCCGATTCAAAACAACTGATAATTCAATTTCAATTTATTAATTGACATACAGTCAAAATAACAAAACGATTGATAGATAACAAAAAGAAAAGAAGAGAAGAGAAAAAAATAATGACAGGTAAAACATGTACTATAGCATATAACACATATTCATATGGTTCTTTAAAGTCCATGAATTTGTTTTCACTGCAAAAAGCATCTATCTAAATAATTACACAAATATTTCGTAATATCATAATCACATGGGTGAACAATTTCTTCAATGGGATCAGTACCACAGTATAATTTATCACTAAAAATATCATAATATTGAAATCGAAGTTTGTCGTACACAGGACAGTAAAGTACAAAATGTTTTTCGTTTTCAACAAATAATTTACAAGCATAGCATATACTATACGTTTTTCCTTCGGGATTTATCTTCCTGTTTCAATAAATGGTGAATGTGCAAGTATTCCTAATTTTCTTAGCTGTGATCTTCCACACTTTTTCAAAGGAAACTTTAAGTAATCTTAAGATTTTACTCTAGAAATAAAGTTTTCCTGGGTTAGATAATGAGATTTTATTCGAAAAATTTAACATAAACTCAAATAATGGAGTGTATGCTGTACGTCCGGTTGAGATCCCCCCTTATTGAGACGTCACCAGCTGTACATGCACATAGTTGAAATACCTCAGACTTATGGTTTGCGCCCAGAACCATAGCAGTGAGATTTCTTTAACGTGCTAACGCATTTCGCGACTCGGACCCTCAGCTTTTAAGGCCATATCCGAAAGAACCGTAACTTTCACTTCTAAATGACAAGCGTTTTGCAAAGGAGAAATCACTGCCTATTTTAACCGCACGCGCGGGGCTTAATCTTACGACCTCTCTCTTTACTTAATTATTACTCGCATCAATTCAATTAATGAGAGCAATAATTGATTTGATGTGAGCATTTTAATTAATTGAATATATTCAATTCATGAGAGCAATAATTGATTTGGTACACGCATAAATCCAATTACAGTTCTTGTGAATTAAATTGATTCGCGCATCAATGTAGTGGAATTATTGCTAGCAAAATTTAATTTGTAGCACGGTATTAAATGATTTGATGATCTCTAGTTTAACATCACTCTGAAGACTAGTTTAACATTACTCTGAAGACATTTTTTTTAAATCGCTTAGCGGTTGCTTCCCTTATATGTGCAACAGAAAGTGAGAAAATGCAACGGACCACACCAGGATTAGAACCCGGGCCCCCTGAATTATCTACTCAAGTGCTCTACCATCTGAGCTATCTGACCACCGGCGATCAAACCCGGCTGACCGTTACACTCCTTCCTCCTTCCGTCTTCACACCTTTAAGACATCATCCAGGATCGCAATACTTTGGTAGGCATTTTCACCTGATAGTTCCAGGAGCTATTCTACAGCACTAAATGTAACAGGAAGGACAGATTTTAATGAAAATCCTGGTCACGACACCAAATATTACAGGAAAGGAGATTTGTAATGCAACGGCCCAGACCAGGATTCGAACCCAGGCCCCCTGAATTCTGTAGTCAGATGCTCTACCAACTTAGCTATCTGGCCAACGGTGATCGAACCCGGCTAACAGCAACAAATATTACCACTGAGCGAATTTTATGATTTATATACACAATATCTGGAATGATTGATTTCTTAAAAACTTCTAATCTACATTTGGGTAAAGAGAAATGCGAGGAATTTTGAGTGTTATAGAAACAGTATTTTTGATGCAAGGCTTTAAGATAGGATTGATTGATTGAATATTGCTTAACGTCTCTCTCGAGAAGTTTTCACTCATTTTAGACCTACACTCTGTGCTTAGCCACTTACGGCCTTAAAGCAGGGAGGAATTTTTATCGTGCAACGCCTGCTGTGACACAGGACTTGGGTTTTTGCAGTCTCATCCGAAGAACCGCCCCATTTAGTTGCCTCTTACGACAAGCGAGGGGTACTGAGGACCTATCCTAATCCTGATCGCTATGGGAACCTTTGAGAGAGGTTGGAACAAGATAATTATAAGCTTTGGACATTGTTAAAAACTTAGAGTGGACTCTTCATCATTCCAAAGGAAATTCCATTCTGTTTACAGTTACACAGTGTAATGAGTGTCTGGAAGCTATTGAAAGGTCTCGCTGCATATAACTGAACCTTTTCTAATTTTTCAATATCGGACTTTATGCACCCAAACTGCATATTCTAGTGACATTTTTACAAACAAGATATATATTTAAGATAAAATAATCTCTAAATGCAGTGAATTTATGCTATTTAAAGTGGCATTAGCTGTTATTTTGTCACCAAAAATTTAATTCAATGAAAATTGCTCTATATTACATATTTCAGTAACAACACCAGTATTTAGTTATTTCAAACACTTTTTCATCTCAAAGCAGGCAGTCTCGTGGGGATCCGGGTTAGAATAGGTCCTCAGTACCCCCTTGCTTGTCGTAAGAGGCGATTAAATGGGGCGGTCCTTCGGATGAGACCGCAAAAACCGACGTCCCGTGTCACAGCAGGTGTGGCACGATAAAGACCCCTCCCTGCTCAAAGGCCATAAGCCCCGAGCATAGGCCTAAATTTTGCAGCCCTTCACCGGCAGTGGTGACGTCTCCATATGAGTGAAATAATCTCGAGAGGAACGTTAAACAATATTCAATCAATCAATCAATCAAAGCAGGCACATGAATGTGTAATTTTGGTGATTGAATAAGTATTGTCTTGCAAGACAATTATTCTTCCTTAAATATATTTCTTTATACTCTAAACCTACGAAAAACAGTAACATTTTATTACTATATTACTACTTTGATTTATTAAATGACCTTTTCTCAGAGAATGAAATTCCGAGTTATTGTTTCATAAATCAATACTCTAATTCACTAAATGATCAATTGTCAAGAGTTAGTATTCCAATTTAGTAAATGACCCATTGTCAGAGATTAATACTCCAAGTCTCCAAGTTATAATACTGAAAAATACTAAATGAATTCCGTCAAGATTGATACTCCCAGTTCACTTAATGATCTGTAATCAAAGATTAATGAAGTTCATTAAAAGAAATCTACAAAATCTGCAGTGGAATCCAAAAGAAAGATAAAAACCTTCTTATATATAAGATGTGCAAGTTTTAATATATATTCACAGATTTGAGTTCATGTGAATAAGTCAAGACTTGCTGTAAATGGGCGATATACTATGTGCTCATTTACTGACAGGTGGAGGAAATAAGACCCAACATCTGTTAGTTTGAACAGCCATCGATTTCACATTACTAAACATACAAGCAACTCCACATGTAATACCAGTATATCAAGGAGGTATACTTCATCATCATAATGACTGATTTCCTTTTAAAACATGAGTAAAACTAAAAATACCAGCAATATTTGAATATTGAATATAATCACTTTCCAATCTTATTGCCTACCTTAGTTGACTGCTGACCTGTAGATCATGGGTTCGAATCTGACTAGAGTTGGGCATTTTTTAAAGATTACTTTCTACTAAAATTGCATTTTTTCACTAAATAAAGAGAATTTTAAAGTTTTCACTTTAAAAACATTATTGTACATATTCTCCACTCTTCATCCATATGATTTTTTCTGGTGTGTTATTCCTCCTTAACTGGCATCAAAACCAGTTCTACGTTTACTTGATCAATGTATAGGGCTCATCGCAGGTGTGACCGGTCGACAGGAGATGCTTATTCCTCCTAGGCACCTGATCCCCTCTGGTGTATCCAGGAGTCCGTGTTTGCCCAACTCTCCATTTTGTATTAATTGCTTATAGGAGTTATGAGATTGATGAGTATGCAAGATGAAGATAACGAACAGTGATCAATCTCATAACTCCTACAAGCAATACAAAATAGATAGTTGGGCAAACACGGACCCCTGGACACACCAGAGGTGGGATCAGGTGCCTAGGAGGAGTAAGCATCCCCTGTTTCTATTTCAAATACATCTATCAGTGTACCTTTCAATGAATTGTCTTAAACATTTTATGTGAAATTAGAAAAATTAAGATGACTTTCATTGTGTGTAGTAAAAATAATCCTGCGTGTAGATTGTGTGTGTTTGGGGTGGGGGTGGGGTTACAACACTAGATAAACAGCAAGCCATGTGCACCAGGTGAGGGTTGTTCATGTTGATTGCATTCTTTTTCAATTTCACAATTCCAATGCTTTTTCCTTTGATATATTTGCAAATTGTACTGATAGCCGTTTCCCCATAAATGCCTGTCTGAATAATGTTGTTATGAATATAGTGTGTCTACAAAAGTCCGACAGAAATGAAAGTAGAATGCAAATATACCAAATTTTCATTTTTGTAAATAAATGAGCATATGAACAACAGCGTTTCACTCCGGCATACTTTTCATGAGGCGCTTCTTGAAGTAAAGCCGGCCCGTATGACGCGTCACAGGTCATACCCTAATATATTTTAAAAATGAATCTTGATTTTAAAATATCAATGGAACGGAAACCATTATATGGTTATAAATAAATGTAAAACTTCCTGTTTGTTGACTACGAAGTGATGGCTGGGTTAGATGTAAAGTTTGTGTTTGGAATGCTTGCACTCTTTTCCCAAACTAACTGTAAAACCAGCAGAAGAATATGTGGGACACCACGGTAAGATATAATTCCA
Source organism: Ostrea edulis (assembly GCF_947568905.1). NCBI lineage: Eukaryota > Metazoa > Mollusca > Bivalvia > Ostreida > Ostreidae > Ostrea > Ostrea edulis. Next base: position 34,690,287 of record NC_079164.1, read on the forward strand.
TGTACCGGTGTTTTGAAACTGATATTTTACCTTTATGAAAAGTGAAGATAACGAACAGTGATCAATCTCATAACTCCTATAAGCAATACAAAATAGATAGCTGGGCAAACACTGATCGACCCCTGGACACACCACTATGAGCCCTATATCCTGATCAGGTAAACGGAGTTATCCGTAGTCAAAATCAGTGCCAAGAACGGTCTAACAATCGGTATGAAACACGTCAGACAGCATTTGATCCAATCATAGGTAATATTGGCAAATTAGATCATTATATCGACCATAGAATTTGCGAAATGCTGACTTTAAACAAGACTGTTGAAACCCTTGTACCATCAACTTCTTCGTCAGTAGCTCGCTACGATTTAAAAACTGACCATACACAGAACAAGCTCTTGCGTATTGAATCAGTTGAGAGATGGAAACACCGTATGCAGATGACAGTGGAATATTGCTACATAAATATGAAAAGTTGACGATGGAGAAGCTGAAATCGTCCCGTTTGTCACAAAGTTGAGTTGCATCATTTTGCATTACTTCAACACGGGCGATGATTCTGGGAATTGGTATTGATTTCTTCCTAAATGACGAGATTTTGCTAATTTTTCTTCTTTGTTTTTCAATTGGGGAGGGGATTAACTTGTCAGCAACATTAGTTTATTTATTTCTTTTTATAAATACCTATCGATGGCTTTTTGTCATTTTATTTTTGCATTAACCTAAGGACTGTAAGAGTACATAAAATTGTGATTATGCTACAAAAAACACGTCAAACTTTCTTTAAAATGACTCGTGTTTTTCAGAAATTGTTAAATTAAACATAGATATTATATTTAAAGGGAGATGAGCAAACATTCTCCAACAATTTACATACTTGTACATGTAATAATTGAATATTTTCAAGGTTCTATAGTGTTCTCTGCGATTCTCCGTTTTGTAGAACCCGTCCATACGTAGCGGGAGTGAAAATTCACAACACACAGTGGTGAATACTGTATTCCACCTTTGTTCTTTACTCTGTAAATCACATTTTATTCGTGAGAATTTTATTTGATCAATTTTGCATGATTATATAGTCATTCGAAAACATTTAGTTCTCGCGAATAAACTCTTAGATATGCAAGACTTAAGAAAAATGTAACGAGTCACGAAAGTTTTATCTCGTGAATTAATATATCATCGTATCCTCGCGAAATTAAGGCCTTGCGAAACAAAAGTCATCTATGATAGTTTCAAAGAACTCACTTTTTTCATCATGCTTTCATTCAGGAAGCTGAGATTTATTATATGGTTCATACTGTGTTTACCGATCAAGTTTCATTTTCGAAAGTATCTACTCATTCAATAACCACATAAAAATAGCAAACAAGAAATCAATTTCATGCAAGCGTCACAGTGAGTTTACATGTACGTTGGAGTAATGTCAATTTTCTGGAAGTGTATTTTTGACTTCTACATTGAAGGAGAATTAGGCAATTAAAAAGAAAGAAAAAACTGGGGCCACAATACTTGTTATTGAGCTACAGCAGTCTAAACATGACCTTTTTGCACATAAAATTTATTCAATTAAATTTGATTTATCCGTTGGTGTCAACTTAACATACGCTTCACAAATCAATAATTACATAAAATAGATACATAATCATGTCTTCTAACACTACAGATAAAAAAAATTATTGCCGAAAATACTGAATTTTTAAACAAAATTCGTCGGAATTATTTCAACTTTTATAAGAAACTGTGTTCTGTTTGGAAAACTGTATAAACCAAATTATCAAATTACTTTTATTTGAACCAGTTCCAAGTCTCAACTATTTGTATCATAAATTATAAAACTGAAATACATGTATAGGAGTTTAAAAATAGAAGATATATTGGATGAAACAGAAACTGTAATATCACGCAGATTTATAAATTTTTGATTAATCAATCCTCCCAACAAAATGTAGTCCCTGCCAGACCCTTTCAAAATTAGAATTGACACACATTTTTAAAGTTTCTTTTTTAAATTTTAAGAGAAGATCTTGAATTATGTGAAGTTTTAGAAATTAACATTACTCCTAATATGTCCTTTCAAACTCTCAAATTTGATGTCAGAATTTTTGGGTATCGCAAGTGCACAAAGGTCAATTATTTATTTCCATTACTAGTATTAAATGTTTTAAAGTTTCATTTTAAATTCCAAGACAAGATCTTAAATTATGTGATGTTTTCGAAATTAAAAAGTGGGGGTTGGAGACCAAATATTTAAATTATTGGCGAAAATACTTAATTTTTAAACAAAATTCAACTGGATAGGGTTCAGAAATAGATGTTTAATATGTAGCACCAAAGGGATCAGTATTGAACCAGTAAATACACTGTACTTAGTTGTAACATCCTGCGCAGTTGTGATAAATTCGCATTCTCACCCAAATATAAATGGTCTGCATATAACATACATTTTCAAACTTTTTGCCTTTGATAGCTTTACCATTGAAATGATAGCCATTTCCTAATAAATGTGAACGATGTGCGAATGAATTTCAATATACTAATTTACGATAAAGTATATATATACGACTGGAAATTCTCCGACCGAAATATAATTAGAATGTAAATATAAGAAATAAATTTCATTTTTGAAACTGCATGGGGTATGAACATCAATGTCGGTATACTGTTTTTGAAGCGGTACAGGCAATTTCTATGAATATATCAATTAAATTTATCTGTTTGAAACTTAATTGTTTTATCACGTTTCTGCACGTGTTTCAAGATCTGACAGATCACCGGTCTGCTGTCCTTACTTCTATGCTGATGGTGACCAGTGTGTAGGTAAGATGTTTACTATCTTTGTTCCCTTAATTATTGACAATTGGTCGTGAACAGCAGACTTATCGGATACAACTTATCTGTGTAACTGATACGTTGGGTCGGAATAGCTGAATATGGAACATTTAAGGTTTAAGGTTATTTTCCTCTCAATGTCTGTAATTAGAATTCTTTCTAAAGTAATGATTTAGGGTTCTAACTTTGTGCTGGAATGCCTGTGTTTTGCAAGTTAAAGTGAGATACGAATCCGGATGCTGAAATTAAACTACAGTTTCTGGACGAGTGACATTGTTAAATCATTCTCAATTACTACTCATCTCGATATTTACGGCTTTTCACCTTCCTGTGAAAGACCTTTTGATAATGTTCTCTTTATTGTTTCCTTCTTTCCACTCCAAGAAAACATTACGCCTCAAGACTTATAAAAAACAATTAGGTCCATCATATTTTGTATAACATGATCAGAGATTACCATTTGTACTTGAACCTTGACGTCTATAGCAGTATTATTGGATCTAAAGCAAGTTATCAATGTTCTTTATAAAGAATAAACGCTGGAGACATCAAACATTTACTAAAACACGATGCATAAGGATTTTCATAAAGAGATCGTGAAAATCTAAAGATCTTTGATGAGAGTGTAAGAAAATTTAGGACTTTTACGTAAAGCATCAAAACTCTAATACAGGATCAACTGAAATGGAATGGTTCACCTTTGAACATTGAAATTAAGCGAAGGTCAAGTGTTTTTATAGTTTCTTTATTGTACAAGGCTCCCTAAATAATTTCAATGCATCACTACCACTCGGAACTTTGCCCCTTCTTGCACAAAAACTCTTATTGACACTAAGCTGTGTGTCATGGAGACAAGAACCCTCCAAGCATCAACTTGCGCAAGGTACGTGTAAATTTTAACTGAATCGAATCGAGGTATCCTTAGAGCAGTTATTGCTCCTAAAGGTACTTTGATTCTTTGTTCAAGCTTACGACTTGTGAAAATTTCCTTAGACTTGGTGACCTTGAATGAAAGTAGGTCAAGATCAAAGGCCAATGTCGCTCTTCTCTCCCATAAGATTTAAGGAGGTTAACCTTGAAATTCAATTAGAAGTGCATTGAACATTAGAAATGTTGTGAAAATCGAGAAATATATCCGCCCTCAATCATCGCGCAGAAACGGAACTTGCACGCTCGGTCTACTTTACCGCGCAAAAACCCCATGTAAGCTTTCCTCTCGATATTCAGTCAATAACCTATGAATAATAACCTGTTGAAAAGTTATACCTTTTAGATCATCTAACAGGAAATGTGCATCAAAGGTTGACTTCCATATTTTGGTGGGAATGAACAAGTTGAGTTTAGGAAGCAGGTTCAAGACCTAATAAGTATATTATTGCACAGATTATACCTGTGAAAAAAAATTCCACATTTTGCAATTGAATTATACATGTCATTTTCCATGTGAGTGATCAAGTTATTTGCTTGTGACAGTATAACTATCTCAGCCCCTAAATCCTTACGTAATGAGCACTCAATTCAAAGTATTTTAGATGTTGTTATATAAATATATCAGAAACCCACGGTCTGTCTCGCGTTAGGTAGCAAGATGGACACGAGACAGAGTGTGGGTTCCCGATGATGATATTGTATAATGCCAAACTTTTACAACGATGCAACCTTGCATAAGAATGCGTGAAATCTTCAGATGTGATAAAAGCTGATTATCCTCTTTCCTTATGGTTACAGGTCAAACTCCATTAATGAATTAAATGAATACATAATCAATTTTCAAAATCTTTTTTTTTTCTATTATAATTCTATTTCACGAACATTAATATATCTATAACAACACATATATATGCTCATATCTTGACACCCATGTGCTATAACTTTATATTGAACAGAGTGCCTTGCGGGATATAAAACCAACAAAGGGAAAAACTGCACAGAGCCTTGTGATTTCCCTTCCTATGGTACACACTGTCAAAGTACTTGTAATTGTTCTCAAGAGGATTGTCATCACGTCAATGGATGCCCTGTGTTAGGTAATGAAGAAGCAAATAAATCTTACTTAATAGTTAAGATACAAATATCTATGGATATCATTCTCACTGCTTGGTAATTCAATTTTAAAGTGTATCTTTTTTTATTTTCATATTTCCCTTTTAATGATGATAGTAATTTGTGTATGTAAAAAGATTATTGCTTGAAGATAACGTTTTCTCCCATAATATTATACCTAAAGGTACCACAGCGAGTCTAGTAACTACATTAGAAACCACGCTCTTCAGTGTCGTTGGAACTATTTCAGGTGAATGTGTATCTTTTCATATTTTCCTTCTAATGATGATCATAATTTGTGTAAGTAAAAATGTCAATGCTTGAAGATGAGGCTTTTTTCACAATATTCTACCTAAAGGTACCACAGTGAGTCTAGTAACTGCAACAAATACACCGCTCTGTAGTAAGTACTCGATGTATGTTTTATAGTTTCTTCTCTCTTTGACACAAATGAAGGGTTGTTATAATCAATCTAGGATGACAAAACAATCATAATTGGTTTTTGTATGGTTATATTTTACATTTTGATATCTTTAAACGTTAATGATCCATCTTGTGATTGCTAATATTAAATATCATCAACTTCTAGAAATCACTGGTTTTACCAGTTTGTTCGTTTTATTGATATGAAAGTTTGGAATTAGAGCTAGTATTAAGTTTAAGATGGGTTTTTTCTCTCGGTATGAATCATGCACTAGACACACATTTTATCCATGCAATTTGTAGCGTCAATTGCAAAATATCAAATAAGGCATGTAGAACTGGATCTGATAGACTTTTATCCAGAGCGAAAATGAAAATGCTGCTATCAAATCTATAGGCCATTTGATCACATCTGAAAATTCATAGGATCATGATTATTCTTATTCGAACAATACAGGTGTTAATATATTAAATCGTATATTGATTGGATAATTCCCGTTTCAAAATGTTGACTCAAATTCTTTCATACCCACATTTGTTGTAATACATAAATTGTATAACGTGCTTTTGGATCAGAATCAGCAACCACAATACCCAGAAAGGAAGGAGAAATCTCATACCTGTTTGTGTATACAGTATGACTCAACGATATACTGTTGATAATTTTATCTATTATGAAAAGTTGTTACCAAGTTCTCACAGCCTTGATAGTTAAAGAAGAGGAAACAACAAAATAGATAGTTAAATTTCAGCCCAAGTAATATTAATTGCAAAGGTATGGCATCAGAGATGAAGATAACGAAGAGTGATCAATCGCATAACTCCTATAATGTAAAACTTATACAGTACCAATTTTGATGCACCAGATGCGCATTTCGACAAATAATGTCTCTTCAGTGATGCTCAACCGAAATGTTTGAAATCCGAAATAACTATGAAGTTTTGGAGCTAAATATAGTCAAACACAGCGTGCCAAAAAGTGGAGCCAAATTTGTCCAAGGATAAGAGCTATGCATGAGGGAGATAATCCTTAATTTGGAAATGAATTTCTAAATTTTATAACAGCAATTAAATATACATCCGTATTTTCAAGCTAGTAACGAAGTACTTAGCTAGTGGGCTGTAGAGACCCTCGGGGACTAACAGTCCACCAGCAGAGGCCTCGACCCAGGGGTCATAATGTAAAACTTATACGGTACCAATTTTGATGCACCAGATGCGCATTTCGACAAATAATGTCTTTTCAGTGATGCTCAACCGAAATGTTTGAAATCCGAAATAACTATGAAGTTTTAGAGCTAAATATAGCCAAAAACAGCGTGCCAAAAAAGTTATAAAATAGAGCGTTGGGCAAACACGGATCCCTGGATATATAAGAGGAGGGATCAGGTGCCTAGGAGGAGTAAGCATCCCCTGTCGACCGTTCACACCCGCCATGGTCTCAATATCTTGATCAGGTAAACAGAGTTATCCGTAGTCAAAATCTGTTAGCCAAGAACGGCCTAATAATCGTTATGAAACACTTTAGATAGCATTTGACCCAATGATAGGTTGTATTGGCAAACTAGATCGATATAATGACCATAGAATGTACGAAATGCTTATTTTAAACGAGACTGTTTGTCAGTAGCCTGCATCGATTAAAAAACATACGCAGAACAAGCTCTTGCGTATCGAATCAGTTGAGATATGTACACACCCTATTCAGACGGTAATGGAATATTTCTACATAAATATGGGAAGTTGACGATGCAGAAGCTGAAATTATGCCCTTTCTCATAAAGTTATGTTGTTAGTCTTCCGTTATTATCTATTTTCAATAAAATATCTAAGTATGAAACAGAAGTGGACGACTCTGTGATGTGTTTTGATTTCATTTGAGAAACGTTTTGCGATTTGAAATTTACTAAAAGTTCTTTAGAATGTTTTAGAATCCACATTTGATATACTCCACTTCTGGCTTATGTAGTTGCACAGTACGTTTGAAGTTTCTCCTTCACAGCTGTTAATATTTTTGTGAGGAGGAAAGATAGGGGCTTGGTAAAACATTTACTGTATCCAGTAATGTATCTTTGTTTTTAAGGGGATTTTAGTAAAGTTTAGCAATTCAGTATAGGTATGGTAACTCATATTCAATCGACCCCTATGACTGAGATATTAAATGTGTCTAAAACTGAAGCATGGTTTTGAAGAATTTCATCTTTGGAGAGGGCAGTTGGAGTATAAGTACGATTACCAAAATTAGAATTAATGTTCGTTTGAAATACAGTTGTAATAATGAGCCTTACAAACAAAAACGATGTTCATATAAACTTTGTCAGTTGGAACCAAAACATATTTCTCATGTAACCTATCTAATTCTTTTATCACTTCTGGTTTACAAAACACAGATGAATAGATGGTATGTACTTTTGTTTTGATGTGTCTAATGCGGGATTTTAATATTCCTCTCACACTTTTAATCCATCCTGATAATGTATCAAGTTCTTCTTTTTCATATTTTGCCCATCGCCTGGCATAATCTTCGACGGAATTCATAATAGAGATGAAGTTCTGTCGCCAATTGAATGATCGAGGTTCTCTGTATTTAGGACCTTTTAAAATAAGTGATTTGAGGTCCTCATTTTCAACTATATCAACATCACCAGTAATGACATGTCCAGCAGTTGAAAGAAGAACAGTTAGATATCTAAACTATCAGAGTAATTCCTATTTTAAAAATGTGTCGAATATACAATATTTATATGGATAAAGTGAAGATAGCGAACAGTGATCATTCGCATATTAATTCAATAAAGAATACAAAATTTATAGAAGGGCAAACACGGACTCTTGGGCATACTAGAGGTGGGATTAGGTACCTAGGAGGGGTAAGAATTCCTGTTGACCGGTCACACCTGCCGTGCGCCCTATATTCATCGTCGTAAATCACAGGTTATTGTTTCATTTTTGTGTGAAATAGAATGAAACAATAACCCGTGGTTTGCGATAATGGCCCTATATTATGCAAAGCGATTACTATTTTATATCTATTTCTTGAAACGATATAATAAGTTGTTTTACAAAATTAATACATGCATTTCTATGATTCAGTCAAATATATCAATGAAATATTCTTATACTTCCAAAATGTAAATATATTACTAGAAAAAACCTTGATGATTATCTGAAAGATAATTGTACCTTTGTAGACGTGTCTATATTATTAAAGTATTCATTTCCCTGAGTATGTATTGTTGTATCAGAAATCATTTTGAATAATTCGATATATCGAACTGACCTCGAAATAAAAGACACATCTCAGTCATCCACATCTGCTTCGTACTGAGATATTTTATAGAACATCTATTTTAACGACAAACTAACAATTCAACTTTATCACAAACGTGATTACTTCAGCTTTTCCATCGCTAATTTCACATATTTATGTGATTATGCGATTATTACCTATGTATGGTGTCTATGTCTCTCAACTGATTCGATACGCGAGAGATTACTCTGTGTATGATCAGTTTTTAAATCGAGGCATGCTACTGACAAACAAGTTGATGTTACAGGGGTTTCAACAGTCTTGCTTAAAGTCAGCATTTCCCAAATTCTATGGTCGTTATAACGATGTAGTTTGGCAAACAACCTGGTATTGAGTCAAATACTGTCTAGCATGTTTATACCAATTGTTAGGCCTTTCTTTTTACTCTGATTTTGACTACAGATTACTCTGTGTACCTAATCGAGACAGGGGGTTCACGGCGGATGTGACCGGTCAGCAGGGGTTTTCCATGCCTCCTAGGCAGCTTTTCCCATCTCTGGATATATCGAGGGATCGTGTTTGCGTAACTCTTAATTTTGTATTCCTTGTAATATTTATGAGATTGACCACTCTTCGTTATCTTCAATGAAATGACGACTTGTGGGCTACTCATTCCTTTCTTAACAATCTCCTTACTATTAACAATATCTAGCTTGATCCTATCATCAAAACTGTCCCAAGTAAAAGAGTAAACTACCCTGCCTAGGGTCAATATATACACAGACTGCACTCTGGGATGATCCCAGGAGTATGCCCGGGACTGATCCCAGTAGGCATCACAAAACAAGTGAACCATGCCCGGGGCTGATCCCAGCAGGCATCAAAGAACGAGTGGACCATGCCCGGGGCTGATCCCAGTAGGCATCGAAACGGAACGAGTACTCTGAGCTGAACTCAGGAGCAATAACGTATTCTTGGGACTGATCCCAGCAGGCATAAAACTTCTGTTAGTCTAAGAAAACACTATATAGTGGTCAAAATCTATTAAAAAATTAACAAACTACCAATGTACAGTAAGTTATATATGATGATAAAACTGTAGTATATGCCGTAATAATAAGCAAAATCAAACATAGACTTGGGGGTAGAATTCCCCAGGTATGAACGCCAAATAAATAAAATAAACAATCATTTACATCTGTGATATGAGATTGATCACTGTTCGTTTTCTTCACCTTTCATCTGAAGGATTCGCGAGAGCATTAATCGTTAATGGCATGCATCACGCTGATATTCGTAAAACAGCATACTGAAGTATTCGGACATACATTTCAAACTAATAATGGAAGTAGTGAACTATTATATCACAATTATCTGGATCATTCCCTCTACACCATGAGCGTCAGAATTCCGGAAAAAATTACCATCACACCAACAGGCCAACATTTCAAGATCTGGCGGTTTCACATTCCCCTGTGCTTTCTTCTCTGCTGATGTTGACCAGCGTGTCGGTAAGTTGTATACTAGCAACAGTGATTGACTTCCTTCCCATGATTATTACTCAAACAAACACCACTTTTACTATTTTCATGAAACAAAAGCAAAAAACCTACAAAATATTAACATAAAATAATTTAGTTTATATCATTATTTCGATTGTCAAAACAATATTCTAGATAATAGAAATCATATTAATAGACATGCCGGTGTTATAGAGCCAGACTTCCCCCATAGTGAGACTTCCCCCAGGGGGAAGGCTCACTCTTGAGCCAGCCTTCCCCCCGCGGATGTCTGGCTCTAGAGTGAGCCTTCCCCCGGTAGTTTTGCTCTAGAGTGAGCCTTCCCCCAGCAGACTTACTCTAGAATAAACCTTACCCCCAGGGGGAAGACTCATTCTAGACCCATAAAACCCTCTTGAAGTCTCGCTCTAGAGGCACACCACCGCTTTCATCCCCTCCTGCGCAAACTATGAAATAAATTTTATAGTTTATCGGATAGGGAATTACTTACCTACCTACCTATACCTACCTACTTTCCTATTTACCTACCTACCTTTCTCTCTACCTACCTACATTTATCTCTCTCTCTACCTACCTACCTACCTACTTACCTACCTATCTACCTCTCTACCTACCTACCTACAAACCTACCTACCTATACCTAACTACCTATACCTATCTACCTACCTACCTTTCTACCTACCTATCTATACCTACCTAATTACCTACCTACCTCTCTACTTACCTACCTATCTGAAGTTGTGCAAGTTTAAAAGCATAACCGATATTTGTACGCAGATGAGAAGAAAACATAAATTCGAATTTTCCTCATTTCATTCTTCAATCTTCTAAAACTAACCAAGGCATAGGTATTGTGTGGGACAAAGTTCAAGGTCTATGGGTCAAACAAAATGACTTATTAATTCCAATGTGTTTTATTCACCGTTTTCTTCTAGTGAGTTTAATGAACGACTTAAGCAAAATCATTGAATGCCCTGCTGAAAAAGGTCTTAGCATCTAAACAATCTCCATAAAGTGATAGTAGTTTACCAGGATTAAATGAAGGGGGAAGTCCTGCTATGGGGGAAGTCTGACTCTACAACTAGTGATGGAGTAGGTCTTTCCACGGGGACGTCTGGCTCTAGAGTGAGACTTCTCCGGGGGTTCTCCTGCTATAGAGTGAGCCTTCCCCCAGGGGGAAGGCTCGCTCTAGAGCCAGGCTTCCGGGGGAAGGCTCACTCTAGAGCCAGGCTTCCGGGGGAAGGCTCACTCTAGAGCCAGGCTTCCGGGAGGAAGTCTCATTATGGGCGAAGGATCACTCTACAACACCGGTAATCTCGAAACATTTTGAAGGAAAAATGATTTATGGGAAACATCAACTTCAAATTTCAGGTGTAGTATTTCTCCTTAGAATTAAAAAGATTTCATACTGTGGCTAAAGAGGGTTTTAAATTCTTCCTCTTATCACAAATTAAGATGGTGTATAATATCTTTCATTTAACGTAGTAAATATATGGGTGTGTAGGGGATGTGTGGGAATGGGGACTCTTACAATACGAGGGCGATTCAATAAGTAACCAGCCTGACTTATTTCCGGTTGAGATCCACCTCTTCTTTTTCGATGTAATTGCCCTCTAGTGTGGTTGCACATAGACCAACGGTGTTCAAGTGCCATGAGCCCAGAACTGAAAAAATCAGGGTCCTTTCCATTGACCCACTCCTCAACTGCCGTCACGACTTCTTCGTCAGACCGGAAATGAAGTCCACGAATATCCTTTTTCAAGTTTGGAAACAGGAAGAAATCGCTAGGAGGTAGGTCAGGCGAATAGGCAGAGTGTGGTTTTAATTCATACCCGTTTCGCTCTACAGCATCCATTGCAGCTTTGCAAGTGTGGACTCTCGCGTTGTCCTGTTGCAGCAAAACCCCGTTAGAGAGTTTACCTTGGCGTTTTTCACGGATGGCGGTTCTCAGCTGGTCTAGCAAGTTTGCATAGTACACTCCAGTTATTGTACTTCTCTTGGGTAAAAAGTCCAACATAATAACGCCTTTTGCGTCCCAAAATACTGTGGCCATCACCTTGCCAGCAGATAGTTGTGTCTTGAACTTATTTAGCCTCGGGGACCCAGGCCCTACCCACTGACGACTCTGAGCTTTATTCTCTGGCTCATAATAATGAATCCAAGTCTCAACTACAGTCACCAGACGCAAAAGAAAATAATCTTTTGATCTACAACGCTTCAACGAGGCGCTGTATACTGATGCTCTGGTTGCCATTTGCTCATCGCTAAGGGATTTGGGGACCCAACGGGCTGTTAGCTTACGCATACCTAAACAATCATGTAAGATTGTTGAAACACTACCATGTGAAATGCCTAATGCCTGCGCTATCTCTTTCAACTGAATCAGCCTCTCAGAGTATACCAGATCCTGAACTTTCTTACACATTTCTTCGTCGGTGGCATCCAGTGGGCGTCCACACCTGGCTTCATCTTCTAAAAACGTTCTACCGCGATTGAATTCCCCTACTCAGAATTTAACCTGAGCATAAGATGGTGCAGATGACCCATAAACATCGGCTAACTTGCCGTGTATTTCCTTGCCTGTTTTACCTTTTAAATACAAATACCAAATTATAGCACGGTACTCAACTTTAAATGAAAAGCATACCATTGCATTACCAGCCATGTTTGACATTCAATATATCATTAAAGAAGTGCCTCGATACGCGTACAATTTTGTACCCAGGTATAAAACATGTATTGAAACAAGGCATGAAAATCATTACCGTCTCGGCCAAATCGGAATTGGGATAGGCTGGTTACTTATTGACTCGCCCTCGTATATGTTCACTAGGCGAGGGTTGTTCATGTGTTGCATTCATTTTCAATTTTTCGTATTTTTGATATATACATTTTTCCAATGCCTTTGCCTTTTGCTGTTGTAACATTAAATAGTGACCTCGTTGAAAAACGACCCTAGGGGTCATTTTACAACAGAGGTTTGAACAATTTTCAACGTTCAAAATTGATCCAGACCGTTAATTAACTACCCCCCCCCAAACGTGAAATTTTGACCATTGTTAAAAATGACCCTTAGAGAACGTTTCTGACGGGGTGAAATTTCAACACTGAAATATGACCCTAAAGTGTACAAATGTTTTCTGTACAGTCAATATCTCAGACAAGTGGTAGGTTATATTTCAGCATTGAAAAATGACCCCAAACATATACACAATGCATCTTTGATCCCGGGGAGGGGGGTGAATTTTGACGGGACGAATTATTCATTTTCAGCATGGTCTAGGTCAGACTAATTTTCCATTTTAAACAGCGGCTTAGCTATTAACGTTATCAAGTAAAATAAAGAAATAGTAAGGGGATGTGGATTATGAATATCCTTTGATTTTCACGCATTGTATTGTATAATTATTAGAAGACTCTGTTGGAAGCAAATCAAGAATTAGAATGGGGAGTCTGGAGGGGGGATTTACATACAGTATTTTATTACAGTCTAAAGTAATAAGTTGCCGGGGCCATGGGGTCCTTCCCACAAGAAATTATTGAGAAATGACGTTAAAAATGATGCAACGATAAGACACTTTCGGAGGATTTTGATATTTTGAATATCATACCACAACAAGGAATTTCCAAATTCCGCCTCCCCCCTCCCCCCCCCCTCCAAAATCAAATCGCCTTCCTCTTAGGAACTCTTTAAGTAAAACACAACCAAGTACAACTTAGAGTGTGTCCACTACAAACTTCCCTTTTAAAACTAATGTTATTTGTACCCTCTCTTCTTTTTTCTTTCCCACTTAATTAAGTTTTGTCTACTCCCAAGTACCCACGATACGACTAATTGTGTATGCTGTTCAGTACTTCTACTAGCTCTGAATCGCCCAACACCAGCTTGCCGTTTTTTAACAAAACGCTTGACTCGTCAACCGCAAATCCTTTGCATTGCCTCCTGGAGTTTCTTTTCTGATATACACTGCTTATACGACTTGGATATTTTCTGGTGCTTATATACTGTTTTATTTCTTCGATGGTGCTTAATGTATGATCCCCAAACTGAAAATGAGGAGTTTTTTGCGCCCTTTTCAGTAAAAGAAAACCGTCACATCGAAAGTTCTCTTCGCAGCATCTTTGATATGCCATTCATAGAAGAGAGGGGTGAGACTATAAGGCCATAGTAAATCAGAAATATTTTGTTTTACGTCCGATGGTGGGTAACTTTTGAAAAAATTGTCAATGAAAACAACATAAAATTAAAATTCAACATTCGTAAAAATCCAGATATCCGGTCTGTTTAAGGAAAGTCCGTGCTTTTACGTATCCGGTTTTAAATTTTAAACACCGACTAGAAAGTTCCAGTTATAACTTCTTTGTCTGATGTTTGTAGTTTACGAGAACTGTACGAGTCAAATTTAGCATTCAGATGTGAATCTTAGATATATTTACTATGAATTATTATAGTGTCAAGTCCTCACTAGCTCCAATGGTACAAAGCAATGTAATATCTACACTGATCTCTAAAAGGCTCATAGATTGCAATCTAAGCCTGAACAAGTTAAAAATCATACATAGGCGTGACCCTCACAGTGGAATTCAAACTGTTTTTAGTGAGTTTGTGTTTGGTTCAAAGAAACCCAGAATTATAAATCCTCAGAAAATCATCAGTAAAGTTGTTGAATATTTGAACTCTTCTTCACAAGTATTTTCAAGAAACAAAATTACTTGTACATGAGCTGTACATGTTACACTATATTTATTTTTTCTATAAGTATGAGATAGCATGTAGGTATTGTTATGTATGATATGATTGATAGCCGAACAAAAAAAGAATAACACACACACCAAAAGAAATTGTGAGAAAAAGGAAAGGGTGGGGGTGCCCCCCCCCCCCCCCCCCCCCATTCCTTGTGTTCTAATTGTCTGATAGGACAAAATTTTCAGTATGTTTTACATATATATATATATATTGTCATATGCTGTTAATCTTGATTTTAAGACTGTATTTGCTGTTACAATATACTATTTTCAAAGTGTGCAAAGAATAATTGTAAAACTTAAATTTAAAAATGGGGGTTTACGTATTCAAGAGACCATTTTGCAAAATACCTCTGGTCAGCTATGGTAAAATATGTTGTTGTTTTTTTGTTAACCTTAGATATAATTCTAAATATTTTTAAAGAAAAACTGGCATGTAAACAATTTAGATTTTGAGAATTTTTCAAAATTGCGATATTCTGTGATTTTTTTCTGAAGGATGTGAGCAGATTAAACAGCAATTGTGTATGTTTTCAATTGAATATGTTTAAAAATTCTCTCAGTAAATGAATAGCTATTGGTTTTTATATATTATAGCATAATATGATGTGCTTTGGTGCATATTTTTAATAAAACATGAGATTATGCATTCTTGTGTTAAAATTTGGCTTTTGCATTTGGGGGTATATGTACTCTGTAGCACATAGTATAAAAATAAACCCGCAAAGGTATGTCTAATATGGGTATTTTAGTTAGTTTATGAGTTGTTAAAGTTATTTAAATGAAAAAAACATTTGATTAACAGAAATTTCTAATAGTATTTACCTACCTTAAGATTAAATCGTGATCACTATTCGTATTATAAAGAAAATTAACAAAATCTTTGTTTACGTGGGATTCATTTTAACATGTTAAGGGCAACATTTCAAGGAAGATTATGGGTGAAGGAGCTAGGGGAGGGGGGGGGCTGCCAATATCCAATATTTTGGCTAATATTAGTAAATAAATGAATTTAAACGCTAAAATTCATGAAACAAAATTATAATTTCCTGTAGTTCCTCATTCTGCTTGTACATAATGTATTAAGTGATTTACGAGATGAATATTGATCCTTAATATATAAATGATTATCAAAATTAATGTCGATTATTATCCTTCACAATAATACAGTTAATTTCATCGGTCGAGGGCTGGTCACGTGAAGGGAGACGATTCGTGATGTCTCCCTCATGTGCAGGGTGACAACTGTGGTGTCAACCTTTAGAAGATAACTTCTATTATAACCACGTTTGAGAGCAATTATATTTGCTTAAATCGCAACCTCTCCACCTCTTTTGAATATTCCCGTTTCTCCTTTGAGCAAAGATGTTTTACCATTTCATACATGTACACATGTACCTATGAATTTGATTTTCTTAACATTGACAGTGTAATGCCCTTTGACAAATGTATAGCCCAGAGGGGATTACACTCCAAATGAAGAGAGACGAAGGGAAAGGCAGAGTATATTCTTTTTATGGAGTAGAATTTGTTTGCCTGGGTAATAATGATCCCCCGCGCCTCTCAGGGTCAACTTTTAACGTTAATCTACGATCCCTGAGGTGCCTATCTAGTGTTACACTGTTTCCTTATGAATGCATTGCAACTGTAAATAAGACGCGTATGAAGTCCGTCTATTCTAACGGCTGGAAATTCCGACAGAAATGAAAGTAAAAATACATGAGGGTATCAACTACAACGCGTCACGCCGGTGTAACATTAAATAGTGACCTGGTTGAGAAACGACTCCGGGGTCATTTTTTGAACGGATGTTTGATCAATTTTTAACGTTGAAAGTTAACCCTCCCAAGCTTGAAAGTTTGTCCCTTCTGAAAAATTACATTTAGAGATAATTTCTAATGGGGCCAAATTTTAACATTGAAAAATGACCCCAAATTTACAAATTGTTTCTGTGCAATCCATATCTCAGTCAGGTAGTCATATTTCAACATTGAAAAAGTTCCTAATGTACAGAAGCTTTTCTGTACAAAATGTTTCTTTATATTATGTTACTAACAACTAAGCAGCTGTTAAAAGTGATCCCATTTAACGTTAAATTTTTATCGGGGTCAACTTTTAACGTTAAAAAATGACCTCTGGGGTCGTTTTTTAACAGTGTCACTATGTGATGTTACACTGGCATACTTTTCATGAATTAATCTGATGTGACGCGTCGCGGGTCACACCTTCATGTATTTTTAAAATGAAATTTGATTTTTAAATATCATTGTAACGGAATCCATTACATGGTTATATATAAACGTAAAACTTCCTGTTTGTTGAGTACAAAGTGATGGCTGGGTTAGATGTAAACTTGTTGGTGTTTGGAATGCTTGCACTCTTTTTCCAAAGTAACTGTAAAACCAACAGAGGAATGTGTGGGCCACCACGGTAAGATATAATTGTATCACATTTACCAACATTTTGAAACACATATTTTATACCTTTATGTTGCATGATCTGTATTTCATTAAAAAAAAACAACCCAGGATTTCAGCACTGGCGATGATTCTCTCCACTAATGTTGATATCTTCTTAGACGTCGATATTTTGTTTGTTGTTACTTCTTTTTCTTCTTTCTTAATAGTTTTTTTTGGGGGGGGGGGGGGTTATCTCGTCAACAACATGATATCATTTGATTTCTTTTTATATAGTCCTATTGATATATACTCCTATTGACACTTGCTATTTGATTTCCGTATTAACCTAATGACTGCATGAATGCATAGTATATATCGTCTTTGATTGTGCTAGAAAATACGCCAAACTTTCTTTAAAATGACTTGGTAATTCATATGGTCTTCTGATATTGTTATAACATAGGCAGTATATTTATAGGGAGATGATTAAGTATTCTTGAATAAAATGAACAAAACGGGTTATAGATGGATGAAAGTTTGTTAGTTTGATTTTTAAGATATATGCACTATCATCAATGTAGTCAAAGAATTTACATACTTTTACATTTAATAATCAAACATTTCCATGGTTCTTTAGTGTTCTCTGTGGTTCTCCGTTTTGTAGAACCCGTCAATACATAGCGGGAGTGAAAATTCACTACACACAGTGGTGAATACTGCATTCCATCTTTGTTCTTTATTCTGTAAATGACATTTTATTCGTGAGAAATTTATGTTTCATTAATTTTGCGTGACTAGTCATTCGCGAAAATTTAGTTCTCGCAAATAAAAACGTAACGAGTCGCGAAAGTCTTACATCATGAATTAATATAGCATTATATCTTCGCGAAATTAAGACCTTGCAAAATAGAAGTCATTTATCGTAGTTTGATAGAATGCAAATTTTGATCATGCTTTAATTGAGGAAGCTGAAATTTATTATATGTTTTACTACACTATATGTTTACAGATCAATTTTTATTCTCGTCACAGATGAGTGATTTTTATGAAAGTTGGGGGGGGGGGGGGGGGGGGGGGCTTTGTGAAAAAAAAAGATTTCTTTCACTTTCTGCGGCCTGGTAACTTTGACGATTGTCTCAAATGGATTTCTTGTTTGTTATTTTTATGTGATTATTTAAATAGTAGATGCACATTATTTTCACTATCATTATTCTAACAAGAATTGTAACACTTAATATCATGGTTGACTGAATTTAATATTATTATACTTTATCGAGTTCTCTGCAATTTGTATTGTGTGAGATCTATGAGTCCATCAGACTTGCTGTATCCATTTAGGATAGATTGAATTAGAAATTGTGCTCGTATTTCATGGTATTAAAAAAATATCCTCCCACTCGACTTTTAAATATCCTCCCACTCGTCCAAGTATACATTGTTTGCATATAATGACAACCCTCAAATAAATAGGGGGCCAGTGGTTATATAAAAACATACATTTCCAATGTTTTTGCCTTTGATATCTTTACCAATTTTCCTCATGAATGTAAACAATGTGCGTTAGAATCTTGAAAACTATAGCACGACTATTTTACGGCTGGAAATTCTCCTACCGGAAAGAAAATATAACGGAAATATAAGAAATAAATTACATTTTTGAAAAATACATGGGTTATGAACATCAACGCTGGCATGCTTTTTTATGCGCAGAAAGTTATTTTCATATATCAATTAAAATTATCTGTTTGAAAGTAAATTGTTTTATCATGTTTTTGCACGTGTTTTGAAGATTTGACGGATCACCGTTCTGCTGTCCTTTCTTCTATATTGATGGTGACCAGTGTGTAGGTAAGATGTTTACTATCAACATTCATTGACTGTGTTCCCTTAATTATCGACAAACACACGGTAGTGTCCAGCAGATTTTATCTTTCTAACTGATAAGTGTGGACAGAATGGCTGAATTATGGGACAATAAGGGTGTAAGGTAATTTCCTAATAATGTCTGTAATTGGAACTCTTTCTAAAGGTGTGATTAAGAGTTCTAACTTTGTGCTGGAATGTCTGTGTTTTGCATGGAGAGGTGCGGTAAGAATCCGGATGCTGAAATCAACTACATTTTCTGAATGAGCAACAAAGTTAAATATTAGGTTCATTCCCAATTATTATCTATCTCGATATTCAGGGCTTTCCACCTTCTTGTGCGAGACCTTTTGATATTGCTCTCTTCATTGTTTCCTTTTTTCCACCCCCAAGAAAAAAGTACGCTGCACAACTTATTAAAAACACCAATTAGGTCCATCATATTTTATATGACATGATATTACCATTTGTACTTGAACCTTTATTTCTTCGAAGTTATTGGATAGAAAGCAATTAAGAATTAAGTTATCAATATTCCTCGTAAACCGTAAACGCGAGTGACTCGAAACATTTACTAAAATATGACGCATAATGAGTTTTATAGAGAAAGCATTAATCTCGAAAAGTCCTTGATGAGAGTGAATGAAAGTTTAGAACTTTTCCTTAAAACATCAAAACTTTAGACCTCTTATTCGCAGAAAAACCGGGATCAAGCGGATTAGAATAGTTCACCTTTGACCTTTCAAATTAAGTTAAGGTCGAGTATTTTTACACTCTCTTTACTGTATAAAATACCCATAAGATATGCACATGTATTGACTTTCTAAATAGTTTCTATGCATCACTATACGACTCTGGCCCTTCTTGCATAAACACCTTGTTATCGAAACTGTCACTAAGCCGTGAGTCATGGAAGCAAGAAACCTTTCATCATGAACTTGCGTAAGGTAAATCTTAATCGATTGGATTCAAGGTCTCCTTAGAGCAGTTATTGCTCCTAAAAGTATTCTTTGTTCAGTCTTATAACTTTTACATCGTTGATTGTGGACAATATGACACTTTCCTCAGACTCGGTGACCTTAAAATTGGGTCAAGGTGAAAGGTCAATCACACTCTTCTATCCCATAAGGTTTAAACAGTTTAACCTTGAAAGTCAATTACAAGCGCATAGAATATTAAAAATATAAAATGAAAAAAAGTTGTTGACTGAAAATCGAGAAGTAGTCCACAAGGAAATAATGTGAATGCGATGGTAGTCTTTTCCAAATACTCAAAGACGGAGTCATGGACATCGTTCATATAAAAGACTAAGTATAAATGATGTCACGTTTGATTCACTTTTACCTTACGTCAACAGACACATCATACGTCCACATCATATTCGCACTAAACTTTACTCTGTTCCTTTAAGAGTTTTTGAAGAAGCCACAGCTAGCCTGGATTTTTCAACACCAAAGTATAGACTGAACTCCATGATTATGGATGTTGCCAAACACAGGCTCTTTAAAGCACTGCGGATCATGGATGATTTCCTTCCGAATCATGCCGCCAGTAGATTAAGCTCAAATTTACAAACAAAGGAAAAGATACCGTTATCATAAGCAACATTCTTCGTCATAAAAGAGTTCAATCTTGCATTCTAACTTATTTCAAGTTCAAATCTACATCCTGTATTTCCTATAAATATACTTCTACTATTGCATCCAAACTTTGCAGTGCCTAGATATAGACCACCTTATACTTAATTAATCCATCTATGTGATCGTGTTCTTCGTCTTCTTTCAACTATAGTCTAGCTGGACATTTCATTACTGGTGTTGATATAGTTGAAAATCAAGTCATCCAAAAAATTACTTTGTTAAACACCACTCTGATTCCACGCACAAGTACTATAAAGTTGAAATTAAAAATATGCTTGAGTTCCTCATTGACAATTTCTTCGTAGTCTTTGGTAATCAGGTCTTCCAACAGTCTGTGTGAATTTCCATGGACACGAATTATGTTCTTTTGCTAGCTGAGCTGTTTCTATATTCACATGAAGCAGAATTTATTCAAAAACTTCTACGCGAGAAGAAAAATCTCTTGCTGTGGACTTCAATGCATCAGTTAGATTTGTTATACTCATTGACTGTTGACCGGGGAATATTCTGCTCTATTTCTATTGGCTACGCAAGTCACGTGATTCTCGATCTGCTGCTTTTACATAATGGCGAGGTTTACAAATTTTAGTGATGATGAAATACAGACTCCATTAGATGCAAGGTGAAGATAACGAACAGTGATCAATCTCATAACTCCTACAAGCAATACAAAATAGATAGTTGGGCAAACACGGACCCCTGGACACACCAGAGATGGGATCAGGTGCCTAGGAGGAGTAAGCATCCCTAGATCAAACGGGAAGCAGGAATACGAAAAATGTTATCAACGTTGCGAGGAATATTTTCGAACAATATATTAACAAAATACTTCGACGCAATTACAATGATATACAAGACATAGATCCAAGTTCTGAAATTTTTTTATTGCACCGTCAGACATCACAATGGAGAGACTTATGCGAAGAAAACGAAAATGGAGGGTGGTGGCGAAAACAAACATCAGGAAATTATTTCCGAGGAAGATATAAAAAATCGTATTCAACCGATACTTTACCGACTAAAGACCCTAAAGCTCTGCAATTTAAGGTGGATTTGAACTGATGATGTTTTTGTATACCCGCGGAAGAGAAAACCTTTGCAATATGACCAAAGAAAATTTTGTAGTATTTAAAAAAACAACACAGATGCTAGTGAGAGGAGACATGTAGTAAACGTAAAACCAAGCCTCACTAAAATCACCAGGGTGGAACAGATGATGTGGATAATGGTGGCGGTAGGATGTACGAAAAACAAGGTAAGAAACTAATAAAAATTGATATGAATCAATGTCATTTTAACACGTTTCACAGGGATTTGATGTTGGCATACCTATTCTACTGTCAGCCATAAAATAGAAATTAACAACATTTTCCAGATTATATATTGCGGCATGTATATTTTACACTTGAAACCAATATCAATTTGATTCCAGGAAACCCACGCTGCCCTGTTCTAAGCTTCGAGAAATACCTGACGAAATTAAATCCAGGTTGTAATTTCTTATGGCAACGGCTCAAGAGTTTTAAAGCTGAAAGTGAGGATCCATCGATTTGCTTTGACAACAAGGTTCTGGGCAAGAACTCCCTCGGCCAAATGATGCAGAATATAAGTAAACAAGCAAGTCTTTCTTAAAGGACACAACGCATGTTTCTAAAAAAAAAAATCATTTTTACAGCAAAATTTAACTCTTTTTATTCCTAAAACTACTTTGAATGTGTTTTAAATGAAATATTTTGGGTAGTTTTCGAGTTTGAAATCTTGCGATATGCTAGTCTGGCGCATGCCTGACCCAATTTCTGCTACGCTACATTAGGTAGTGTAGCGGAAATTGGGTCAGGCATGCGCCAGACTAGCGATATGCATATTTTCTTTTGCTAGTTTACGCGCCATTATGTGTGACGTCATAAGCGCCCTCGGGTTTGAAAACAGATTAGATTTAATCGACAAAAAACCAATTTTCACGTTAACGGCTTGTAAATAATGATACATTAAGATGTTTTGTGCCGTGCTCGGGTGTACTAGTTGTTGGTAGAAAGGAATTAGACTGAGTATTTTTCAATTTTTCGAAGGAAGGTACGAGAAAAAAAGACGTGGATAATTTTTTTGTTGGAGCAAGAACTTTACCTAAAAAAACACACCCAGTCACCTTTTCCAAAACCGTTTGGACAGAGACCCTGATAAATTGCGAGAAAATAGATATA
The DNA here is from genome assembly GCF_947568905.1 of Ostrea edulis. Classification (NCBI taxonomy): domain Eukaryota; kingdom Metazoa; phylum Mollusca; class Bivalvia; order Ostreida; family Ostreidae; genus Ostrea; species Ostrea edulis. Next base: position 34,713,201 of record NC_079164.1, read on the forward strand.
TCGAAGCTATAAGCACTGGTAGGCCTATAGCATACATTCTGTTTTGGTCTTCAAATTCAATACACACTCGGATCAACTGACCTTCACCTTGTAGCAACATATATTGACGATACAATGTAACGTCTACCAACTGGTAGATTTACAACAACAAAATTAAAGATATAAAATAATTGAACTTTTAATTATACAAATAATAGAATATTGTATTTCGTAACTTTAAATTAAATTATAAAATTATTTCCTTATTGAACTCGTAGCATCTTGAGTGCGTCAGTAGGCTATAACGCTGTGCTCCCACTTCGTACTTCCTAAAGACGTGCAGATCACAATTCAAAAAATAGTAATAAGATTGCTTTATCAAAATAAAATAATGTGATTACCACTTTAAATTTGAACATTTTCATTGATTTGTGTGTGTGTGTGTGTGTGTGTTGTCTTTTTCTTTCTTTCCGAAATGCACTCGTGACAATAGCTTGACATAGGGCCTAGTTGTCAACAATTTGATGTATCATAATTTGTCTAATCCAAAAATAAATAATGATTGCACTGTTTATTTTAGAAAAACAGCGCCAATTACAGATGAATAAAGGAATAACATCACCAAACAGTTTGTAGACAGCGACCCATATAAACATTATTTACTCACAATATTGCCCATTTCATACACGCTTTACTCGCTACATTTGGGTATTTACATCGTTTTATGTGTACGCTGGTGGCGAACACATATAAAACTCGGAAAATTTGTCAACATCGATTTAAATGTTGCCCATGGTAAATAAATTAGGCCCCTAAAATTTGAGTTTTTAATAATATCTCGCACTACTTTCACAATCCGAAGGGCTCATGTGATGTCACTGTACCACGTGACTACCTACCTAATTAACTAGACTTTTTGAAATCGGGGCTTAGATTTAAGTCTGTATTGTGGTTAATTATCGCAAAATTTCGACGAACGAACTATTAGAATTAATTACTATAAGCATAAAGAAGACGAAATGCATGTAATGTTGTAAACTTTGAAAACATGAGATGTGTCCTTTACGTGTACAGTGATTACTGCATTCGGGCAACCTTCATAACTCTTCTGGATGAAAGTGGCTATGGAGGGAGACATATTATGACTGCCTCAAAACATAAATCGGAAACAAGTTTAAAACATTACGTCTCAAAAGCACGGGAGAAAAAGAAACGCGAAATGTCTAATGCATTGGCAGAACAAGTAATCCCACAGACAGCACCAGCTCCAGAAGTGATCACTGCCACAAGCTCTGATAATGTGAATTTAGAAAATGTTGACTTTCTAAAAATAGATAGTCAGGAATTAAACAATATGATGATCTCTGTGCTTGAACAGAATTCAACCGCTGCACAGTCTACCATTCCTGAGCCTAGCGCCGTCAGTAACCAAATCACGACGTGTGTTTCGAAAAAAAATGTTTGTCCAAAATACAGTTTTAATAACTATTCAGTTGTTATTAATGATTGTGGTGGGAAAAACCTAAAAGTTCAATAACTAATGATTACAAACACACCCTGAAATTTCAACCCCCAGAATAGAATCAGCTTCTGTAATTTTTATTCACGTTAAAACTATACTTCGGTAATGATATTTGGCATGTTTTCTTTTAAACCAGTAGATACGCTGGTAAACGTACATAATCCACAAAGCATGTGTTAGTAAAAACAATCTAAGCTTACGGCTTCGGGCAACAGATCCGTCCTCGGGTCAAACAAAACACCTGTTGTCCTCGAACCCAGTCAATAACTGTATAATATCGACGACGTTATATCTATTAACAAAAAGACACCACAGAGTCGTCCAACTCTGCCTCATACTTAGATATTTTATTGAAAATATATATTCACGGCAAACTAACAACTCAACTTTATAATAAACGGGATGATTTCAGCTTCTCAATCGTCAACTTCCCATATCTATGTAGCAATATTCCACTATCACCTGGATATTGTGTTTGTTCTCTCAACCGATTCAATACGCAAGAGCTTGTTCTGAGTATGATCAGTTTTTAAATTGAGGCAAGCTACTGACAAACAAATTGATGGTGCAGGTGTTTCAACAGTCTCGTTTAAAGTAAGTATTTCGCAAATTCTATGGTCGCTATAACAATCTAGTTTACGAATACAACCTATCATTGGGTCAAATGCTGTCTGACTTGTTTCATACCGATTGTTAGGCCGTTCTTGGCACATTGATTTTGACTACGGATTACTCCGTTTACTTGATCAAGATATCGGGTTCACGGCTGGTGTGACCGGTCGACAGGGGATGCTTCTTCCTCCTAGGCACCTAATCCTACCTCTGTTGTATCCAGTGTTTGCCCAACTCTCTAATTTGTATTGCTTATAGGAGTTATGAGATTGATCACTGTTCGTTATCTTCACCTTTCATGTCCGTTCTCAAACAGTGCACGGAAACGGAACTTGCAAACTCAGTCTCGTTTACTGTGCCAAACCCCAGGTGGGTCTATTTTTTGGTATTCAGTCAATAACCTATAAATAACAATCTGTTCTTGAAGAGTTATGCATTTTAGATCGTCTAACACAAAATGTGCGTAAGAGGGTGACTTGCATACCTTGGTTGAATGACCAAGTTAAGTTTTGAAAGCATGGTCTATTCTTAATACATGTAAGTATACTATTGCACAGATTATACCTGCGAATAAAAATTATCATTTTGATATTGACCTGAGTGATTAAAGTATATCTGTGACAGTAGACTTTTTCTAGTTACTCTGCATCGGTGATAAATACTCGTATAAGGATACATCAGACACATAAGGCTACACTCAATCCAAAGTGCTTCAAAATAAAAATTAGAAAAAAAGAAATGTTTATTCAGTATCATCATCATCATCGGCATTTTGATTAACGTGCAGGATTAGGTGCATCTTCCACAGCAGTGGACTCCCTTCCAAGTAATTGGCTTGCTGCACACATGGCAGACCTAACATTTGACTTCCAGGCATCTCTGTCCAATGAGTTGACATCACAAAGTCCCCACACACATTGGTCTTTTTCTAACTGTGCTTTCCAGGTCATCTTTGGTCTCCCTGGTTGTCGTCCTCCCTCTTTTTTCATATTAACGACATTATAGATTGCCCCACTGGATCTAGCAACATGCCCAAACCAGCGTAGACTCTTCTCCCGCAGAATAGCGTCGAGGTCATCGATCCCAAGTCGTACCAGTAGCTCGCTTGATCTGACACTAGCCATGTCTTCTGGCTTTACCCTGCAAAACTGTCTTACCATGGCTCTCATTTCGTCGTAGGCGAAGGAGGTCTGGTTTTGGCAAGGACCACGTCTCACTTACATACAGCATCGCGCTAAGCACATATGTACTGTACAACCTGCCACGGGTCTTATAGGAAAGATGACGGGAAGAGAGGACATGCAGTAATTCCCTGTATATGCATACAGATATATGTACATACCAATAATAACCTATGAGAACTGGAGAGCTTATTTTCAATGGGGTCCTTTGATGCACGGATGTTGGCGCTAGGGGGAGGAAACCGGAGTACGCGGAGAAAACCACGTGTCCGAGTGGGCGACAACTATACCCTGTCGCAATCAACCACTGTCGATCACGTGCATCTAATTCGGGTTGCAGCGGCGAGAATGAAGAGCGTTACGTTTACGCTACCCGTAAACCTTGTTAGATGTTATGTCAATTATTTTTGAACAATATACAATTCCAAATGACATCAAATTGACAATGATACAAATTTGCAAGTATGGTGCACATAAAACACGCGTAAAGTCTTCAAATATGATAAAATATCAATATCATCTTTCGTTATGGTTACACGTTACAGACAAAACAACTCATGATTCAAAGAGACACTACAGCTTATTTTGCGCAATGACAATTTTCACAGAGCTTTCTCAAATTTTGTTGCATAGTTTAATGTATGAACTTTGCGAAAATAACATCTATCTAAAGTTGAACATCCTCGTTTTAACGCAAAAATTTATACTTTTTGATGGCCTATACAAAAATCATTGCGCTTCTTCCTTTCGGTCTTCAGACGCATGCGCATAGACGGTAAACAGTGAAACGTCATTTCTCCTTCTTCTGAAGTGAAGGCCGCTACTACGGTATTGTCTCACTTTAGTTAAAAATCATGTGCGCTAGAGGGAGTCTATGCCACTATTTACAAATTCAAAATCTGGTAAAATCATGCACTGCTACTTATGTTGTTTCTAATCCCTGAATCCTGGTATTAAAGGACTGTAGGGTCGTGGCCATGACGGTACGTGTGACAACTGGTTCCATATCCTGATGGTAGTAAGATAGAATGATTCCTTGAAAATGTTAGTACGGCAGAATGGGATCCTGTATCGGTGTTGGTGTCGCCTGTGGCTGCTCCTGTTTGGCTGAATTGGGGAGGTGGTTTCATGGCAACAAGGGAATGGACAACCCGTTAGGCCATGGTGGCCTTTGCTCAGACTCTTCGTTGGTGTAAGCTCTTCCACTCTAGCCCGTCAATCATCACTGTGACAATACTGGTGTTGTTGTAGTTGTTTGTAGTTGTTTTTGACGAAACTAGCTGCCCTTCTTTGCACCGCCTCTATTTTCTCGATGTTCTTGTGTGAGGGTCCCAAATAGTGAATGCATATTCCAACTAGGGTTTGACCAGCGTCTTGTAAAATTTGTCCTTGATGTTCGTTGGACAAGATGAGAGATTTCTCTGTAAGAAGGCAGTGGTGTTGTTTGTTTTCTTAAAAACACTATCAATGTGATTTGTTGGAGATGTTGACCCCTAGGTACCTGGCCTTGGTGGTAACAGTCAGCTCCTTCTGACATATGGATGTAGTATGGGGTGATAAATCTCTGGAAGTTTTCTAAATCCCTTTGGAATTGTCTGGTGTCGGCCTCTGAACTGATGGTCCTGTACAGGAGGCAGTCGTCCGCAAATAATCTGGCCTTGGAGCTCACTTTGAAAGGTAGGTCATTAATGTATGCCAATAATAGTAGTGGGCCAAGGTCCGTTCCTTGAGGCACTCTAGATGTAACAGGTGCTACTGATGAGAAATGGCCTTCCACCAATGTACTCGTTGCATTCGGCCAGACAAGAAACTCCGGATCCATTTGAGGAGGCATCCTCGTACACCGTTGGTCTAGTTTGGTGAGAAACCTCTCGTGTGGGAACTTGTCAAATGCTTTCGAGAAATCTAACAGCATTGCATCGATCTGGGTGTTGTTTTCGATGTCCATTGCAAGGTCCTGGATTTTTGTTATCAGATGTGACTCACAGGATCGCTTCTTCCTAAATCCATGTTGAAAGTCGGTTAGAATGTTGTACTGTTCAAAGAAGTTCATAAGGTGGCTTTGGATGATGTGCTCTACCACCTTACAGAACACAGATGTCAAGGACACAGGTCGATAACTTGAATGCTTGCTCTTGTTACCCTTCATGAATATCGGTGAGACATTTGCTGACTTCCAGTCCTCTGAGGTTTGACCTTCGTTGATGAATGCCTGGAAGATCTTAGTGAGTGCTGGTGTAACTCAGTGAGCCATCTCTTTCATGAACTTTGTAGCGATCTCATTAGGACCAGTCGCCTTATTTGGGTTTAGGCCTAACTGGAGTTTCAGCACGTCCAGTGAGAGAAAGTGTAGTGGATAGACCTAGAATTTTGACGAGAAAAGGGGTAAAGATAGAATGAGATAAAACTCATACGTAAACCAAAACTTACTTTGTGATCAGTATGACTGTTGGAAAACCAAGAGCTAGAAGAAACGCACGCAGGAATCAGTGGCGGATCGAGGATTTCCAAGTACTCAGCGATTTTGGGTTTCAAAAAATCTTAAGTTTTACATCGCAAATTGTGCCTCCTCTAAATCTGCCATTGGGATTAGCAAAGATACCCACTGCTTTAAAAGTAAGTGCTACTTTTATCTAAACACGTCTGGTGTTAGTTCAAAAACATTGGTCAATAAGAACATGGAAGGGTTTCTGTTGAAATAATGATTTATGATTAATTGATTATAAGAAGCAGGGAATAATCTCATACTTGAAAGGTGGGTGTAGACCCCCTAAGGAGTATTTAAACAATTTTCTACACAACACCTTTGCTGTCATTCAAAATCACGTGATGCAGGTATGCTTTTAAAAGTTCGAGTCAATATGAGGATACCTTTGAATTCTGGATGATCTTCAAAACACAGTTGAGGGCACATTGATGCAGTCAAATTGTTCAAAATTGTCAGTATCTATATGATTTTTATCACTTTATCAATGCGTGTTTTAAAAACCACTTGATTAAGATGTGGAAAATGAGCTGCAGTGTCTCTTTAAATGATTCAAAGTCTAGTTATTTCTATTTTATTTATGTCCTGGACATTAATGTATCTATAACAATACACTCGTGTTCATATGTTGACACCCATATGCTATAATTTTATGTTGAACAGAGTGCCTAGCGGGGTATAAAACAGATAAAAGAAACACCTGTACGGAGCCTTGTGATTTTCCTGATTATGGTGCCTACTGTCAAAGTACTTGTAATTGTTCTCAAGAAAATTGTCATCACGTCAACGGGTGCTCTGTGTTAGGTAATACAGAAGCAAATAAATCTGAGTTATATTTACCGTACACCTATACTTATGGATATCATTATCGGTGCTTGATAATTCCATATTAAAATGTATACCGGTATTTGTATATTTTCATATTCTACCTAAAGGTACCACAGCGAGTCTTGTAACTACAACAGAAACCACGCTCTTCAGTGCAATTGGAACTATTTCAGGTGAATGTGTATCTTGCTATTTTCATATTCCTTTTTGGTGATGATGATGATTTGTATGTAAACATGCCATTGCTTGAATATAAGGCTTTTTACACAATATTCTATCTAAAGGTACCACAGCGAGTCTAGTAACTACAATAGAAGCCACGCTCTGTAGTACATGTAAGTACCCGATGTATAAATGTTCCATAGTCTATTCTTCTCTCTTTGACACAAATGAAGGGTTGATATAATCAATCTAGGATGATTGTCTATGTGGTTTTTCATTATGATATCTTTAAACGTTAATGATCCATCTTATGATTATTGATATTAACTCTCGTCAAAATCTGGAAAAGTTATTTAAATCACATATTTTACCACATTGTTTGTTTTTGGAATTGGGGCCAACGTTAAGTTTAAGAGATTTTTTATTCGTATGAATCATGCATTAGGCATACAATTTTATCGAATGAATGTGTAGCGTCGACGTCATTTGCAGAACGCCAAATCAGGCATGTAGAACTAGATTTAATAGACTTCCATTTAGAGCGAAAATGAAAATGGCTGCTACCAAATATATGGATCATTTGGCCATATCTGAAAATCCACAGGCACATGATTATTCTTATTCTATCAATACATGTGTCAATATATTAAATCCTATATCAAGTGTGTATTGATTTAGATACCACTGAGTTGTTATTCCTGATTCAAAATTTCAACTCAGTTCCTTTCAAAACCACATTTAATGTTATAATACATCAGACATGCTTTGGACCAAATTCCTCAGCTACAATACGCAGAGAGGAAGGACAGATCTTATATCTGGCTGGCGTATATGATATATTGGCTTAACGCCCATATACTGTTGGTGATTTTATCTACATTGGCAAAATTGAGTTCCTACAGTCGTGAGATTTCAAGGAGAGGACACAGCAAAATAGATATTGTAATTTCGGCTCCTATTTTTAAACTGTGTCGAATATACAATATTGTTATGGATAAAACAAAAGTAATGATAACGAACAGTAATCCATCTCAGAAATCCTATAAAGAATACAAAATAGAGAGATGGGCAAACACGGACCCCTGGACACACCAGAGGTAGGATCAGGTGCCTGGGAGGAGTAAATATCCCTGTTGATGGGTCACACTCGCATCGAACCCTTTGTTATGGAAAACGATCACTACTTGCGTTGTTTTACTAATATATCTAAGACTCGGTCAGATATATCAATGAAATATTTTTATATTCCCAAAACGTAGATACACGTATACGGCATATGCCAGTAGGGAAGACTTTGATGAATATCCAGACAACAATTTTACCCCTGTAGAATTATCTATATATCAAAGTATTTATTTCCCTAAGTGTATACTGTTTTCTGGATTATCAGAAATCATTTTAGATAATAAAGAAAATTATTTACATTTGAAGAATTCGCGAGCGCGTTAATGGCATGCATCACGTAAACAGCATATCGGGGCATACATTTCAAAATTAAAAATGGAGGTAAGTAGCTACTATATTACAATTCTCTGGATCATTCTGTCTACACCATGAATGTGAGAATTCGGATAGGGGGACTACCATCACATTAACAGCCCGCCATTTCAAGATTTGATGGTTCCATGTTGTGCTGTACTTTCTTCTATGCTGGTGTTGACCAGCATGTAGGTAAGTTGTATACTATCAACATTCATTGACTTTGTTCTCATAATTATTCCTCTAAAATCTCTTATTATCAAACGAAAAACAGTATTTTATTATTGAAAAACAACAACAAAAAACCCACAAAAAATTATGTAAAATAAATGAGAGATTGTACTGATCACTATTTCGATGGTGAAAATAATCTTGAAGATAATAGAAAGTGTATATATCAAATAGACTTGTCGGTGTTTTGCCAGTAATCTCTAAACTTTTTAACGAGCCATTCACATACAACTTTTTGAATATTTCAAATTCATTCTACACACTTTCATTTTAGATTGCAGATATGGGTATGGAATCCATCTTGCTTAGGAAAATTGGAAGAGGACATTAGATTGGAACAAGTATGTAGGGATCATCCTTATGGATCTCAACAAGGTCTATTGCTATCTCATCCATGATTAGCTTTTTTAAAGCTTTAAAATAAATATGGTTCTGGATAGTTATTCTAGTGATAGATCTCAATGTGTGAAAGTTGGGAAGTTTTCCTACTCCTTTCAACCTATTTTAAGGTGTCCCCCAGGGATCGATACTTGGACCGATACTATGCAAGGTGAAGATAACGAACAGTGATCAATCTCATAACTCCCACAAGCAATACAAAATAGATAGTTGGGCAAACACGGACCCCCGGACACAGCAGAGGTGGGATCAGGTGCCTAGGAGGAGTAAGCATCCCCTGTTGACCGGTCACACCCGCCGTGAGCCCTATATCCTGATCAGGTAAACGGAGTTATCCGCAGTCAAAATCAGTGTGCCAAGAACGGCTTAACAACCGGTATGAAACACGTCAGACAGCATTTGACCAAATGCGAGGTTGTATTGACGAACTAGATCGTTATAACGACCATAGAATTTGCGAAATGCTGACTTCAATCGAGACTGTTGAAATCCCTGTACCATCAACTTGTTTGTCAGTAGCTTACCTCGATTTAAAAACTGACTATACCCAGAACAAGCTCTTGCATATCGAATCAGTTGAGATATATAAACGCCATATGCAGGTGATAATGGAATATTGCTACACAAATATGGGAAGTTGACGATGGAGAAGCTGAAATCATCCCGTTTGTCATACAGTTGAGTTGTCAGTTTGCCGTTAATGTCTACTTTCAATAAAATATCTAAGTATGAAGCAGAAGTGGACGACTCTGTGGTGTCCTTTATTTCGAGCTCACAGGGATATATCAAATCGACATATGAATGAAAGATATCATTGTTAATAAACAAAACGTCATCGATATATCTAAAAGTCGAATTGAAGGTCACAGCGAGAGATTTTTTCTTCTCACGTAGAAGTTTTTGAATAAATTTTTCTTCATATGAATATAAAAACAGGTCAGCTAACAAAGGAGCACAATTCGTGCCCATGGGAATTCCAACACCAAAGACCACGAAGATATTGTCAATGAGGAACTCTAGCATATTTTTTATTTCAACTTCAGAGTACTTGTGCGTGGAATCAGCGTGGTGTTTAACAAAGTAAGTTTTTGAATGACTGATCACTAGATATGGATATTTCCGTTTTCCGTTTTTGTTGAATGATATGTTTAAATGATATTTATGTCTTTGTTTCTAACCCTTCCATCTGTGATTGTGCCAACGACAACACTATTTCTTATTCCAATGATAATGTATATGATTTTTTAAAAGTCCTCTTTTCTTCGAAAATGAAAGCCTATCCGTTTTAAATTGGTTCCATCTCAACAGAATGAAGGCAAATCCTACCACGTTTCAGGCAGTTTCAGGAGGACAGAAAAATAAAGATCTAGACTTAACTTTTCATAAAGTAGTGAATCTGAACTTAGATTGTTAGGGGTAACTATTGACTTTCAATAATCTTTTTCTTTAATTCCTACATCGCTGAAATTTGTAAGCAACTGAATGTTTCAAAAAGAATAGGACACGGATTTAGCCGATTGCTTCGTTTTATAAACGTTTAGTTATTGTCCTCTTACCTGGCGAATTTGCTCTGAAAAGAATACTATGAAAATTGAAAACCTGCAGAAAAGGGTCCTCCGTTTCATATACCGGTATAATTAGTATACATCTACCTATGATAAATTGCTTTTGAAAATCTCATCTCCCAACCATAAAAGTTATACGCCTGCGTACTCTGGTTATGGAAAATTCCAGTTTTACATCTCTCTCTCTCTCTCTCTCTCTCTCTCTCTCTCATCATAAGATAACATGTTTTCCATTGTAGCATTATATAACTCAAAGAAACTTAGATCCAGATAATTCAAATTTATATGACAATTCGATTTTTTTCAGTGTGGATTTTATCTTTATGGGCAGTGCTTAAAATTTGACAATATTTGAGTAAGCAGAGTCTGTTTTATGTTTTAAATTTGCTGTTCTACAGTTAATAATTAAAAGCAATGTCAAGGGCGTATAATGTTTCGGCTTGCATGCATTTATTTGCAAAATGAACAAATAACAAAATATGAAATTTAAAAATTGAAAAAAAAATCTAAAGATCAATTATACACTGACGAGATAAAATTCATTACAGAATTCGTTTCGAGGAAAGAGCGGTATTTGTCTTGTCTCATTTAATTGTAAATGTTCTCGAAAATATCAACAAAATAAAGCAAATGCGTGAATTTTCTTCAACTTTGTAATGCTTACTACAAGATGTTTAAATGCTTATCAAAATTTAATATCTTCTGAAAGGTGATCAACTCCATACCGATCACGATGAATACACCAGCTTCATATTCAATTCATGAGAGCAACATGCATAAATCCAATTATAGTTCTCAGGAATTAAATTGATTCGCACATCAATATAGTGGAATCATTACTCGCAAAATTTAATTTGTAGCTCGGTATTAAATGATTTGATGATCTCTACTTTAAGGTTGATCGATCCTCGTGTGATGTCATAGGTTTTTGCAAAAATCTTTATCAAATTAAACTTTGCGCATGAAAGAAATATATATCTTCAGAGGAATTTTATTTACATAAAATAAAAAATTTGGTAAACTATTGATATTGAAAAGTGTATATTTTCTATAGATAATCAATTCTTTATAATTAAAAAAAATGTTGTCAAGGGCAATAAATCCTATGCTGATATTTCTTCTACTGCATGTCTATTATGCATGATTTCCCTAATATACACAATTAATTTATACATATTTATGAATTAACAGTTTTCTTAAACTTTTGACATTTAAAATTTTTCATTTCAACAAGATTTTATCTATTTTAATTATTCTGTACAACGAAAATGTGTGATTTTCTGATGTTAACATATACTTCCGGTTTTTTTTTTATGTCTGACATCTTTAAAAATGTGGCAACATACACATTTTCTATGGTTATTGTTTAAATTTAACTATATTGAATGGAAATTAATAGAGTTTTTGCACTTTTAACCATTATTATTGATAAGTCACATGAGGATCGATCGACCTTAACATCACTCTGAAAACTAGTTTAACATCACTCTGAAGAGAGTCTGTTTTAAATCACTTAGCGGTTGCCTCCCTTATATGTGTAACAGGAAGGGAGAAAATGCAACGGACCACATCGGGATTCGAACCCGGGCCCCCTGAATTATCAAGTCAGATGCTCTACCATCTGAGCTACCTGGTCACAGGCGATCAAATCCGGCTGATCGCTACACTCCTCTCTCCTTAAATGTCTTCACACCTTAAAGACATCATCCAGGATTTTAATCCTCTGGCAGGCCTTTTCACCTGTCAGTTCCAGGGGCTGGTCTACGGCACCAAATAAAACAGGAAAGATAGATTTTAATGAAAATCCTGGTCACGGCACCAAATGTTACAGGTAGGGAGGAAATGCAACGAACCAAACCAGGTTTTCTGAATTCTCTAGTCAGGTGCTCTAGTAACTGAGCTATCTGGCAACCAGTGATCTAACCCGGCTGACCGCTACATATATGACCACTGGGATAATTATATGATTTATATACACGGAATCTGGAATGATTGATTTGTTAAAAACTTCAAATCTACATGTTGGCAGAGAGAAGTGTGAGCAATTTTGATTGTTATAATTTGAAACAGTATTTCTGATGCATGAAACTATGTCTTCAAGATAGGATTAATTGATTGATTGAATATTGTTTTATGCCCCTCTCAAGAATTTTTCACTCATATAGAGACGTCAACATTGCCAGTGAAGGGCTGCAAAATTTAGACCTAAATTCTACGCTTACAGCCTTTGAGCAGGGAGATATCTTTAACGTGCCACACCTGCTGTGACAAGCACATTGGTTTTTGCGGTCTCATCCAAAGGACCACCCCATTTAGTTGCCTCTTACGACAAGCAAGGGGTACTGAGGACCTATCCTAATCCTGATCCCCATGGGGACCTTTGAGATAGGATGGAACAAGATAATTATAAGCTTTGTACATTGTTAAAAACTTAGAGTGGACTCTTCGTCATTCCAAAGGAAATCCCATCCTGTTTACAGTTATACTGTGTAATGAGTGTCTGGAAGCTATTGAAAGGCCTCGCTGCATATAACTGAACCTTTTCTATTTTTTTCAGTATTGGACTTCATGCATCCAAACTGCATATTCTAGTTGTGGTCTTAGAAAGGAGATATACATTTGAGATAAAAATAATCTCTGAATGCAGTGAATTTAAGCTATTTAAAGTGGCATCTGCTATCATTTTGTCACCAAAAATTGAATTCAATGAAATTGCTCTATATTATATATTTCAGTAATAATACCAGTATTTAATTATTTCAAACACTTTTAACCTCAAAGCAGGTACATGAATGTGTAATTTTGGTGATTAAATAATTATTGTCTTGCAAGACAATTATTCTTCCTCAAACATATTTCTTTATACTCTAAGCCCACGAAAAACAGTAATATTTTATTGCTATATTACTACTTTGATTTATTAAATGACCTTTTCCCAGAGAATAAAATTCCGAGTTATTGTTTCATAAATCAATATCCTAATTCACTAAATGATCAATTGTCAGGGGTTACTACTCCAATTTAGTAAATGACCCATTGTCAGAGATTAATACTCCAAGTGACTGAAAGACATGTTATCAGGCATAATACTGAAAAATACTAAATGGATTTTGTCAAGATTGATACTCCCAGTTCACTTAATGATCTGTAATCAAAGATTAATGAAGTTCATTACAGGAAATCTACAAAATCTGCAGTGGAATCCAAAAGAAAGATAAAAACCTTCTTATATATAAGATGTAACAGTTTTAATATATATTCACAGATTTGAGTTCATGTGAATAAGTCAAGACTTGCTGTAAGTGGACCATATATTGTGTGCTCATTTACTGACAGGTGGAGGAAATAAGACCTAACAACATCTGTCAGTTTGAAGGCATTGATTTCACATACTAAACATACAATCAAATTTCCATAGTAAGTAGTACCAGTATATTAAAGAGGTATACTTCATCATCATAATGGCTGACTTCCTTTTAAAATACATGTATGAATGAAAATATAAATATCAGCAATATTTGTCTATTCCTTTTAAATCTTATTGCCCAGATATAATTTTTTTGGGTGCGATATTCCTCCTTAACTGGCCTTAAAACCTGTTAACAGTGTGGTTTGGTCAAGTCATACACACTCTGATACTGTGGAATAGAAGACTCACACTATTATCATTTTCTCATAAATTATAATTGCATCATAAAATTACAAAATAAGACTACACTACCTATAAAATAGCACATTAAATTACTGTATCAGTGTTTATACATGGTAATAATATATCAGTGTGCAACATGTTCAATCCACTCTGTTGCTCATCACACAACCCTTCAAGAATATCTAGGCTATTCTAATGTAAAACACTGTATGGCATCAAAATATGCACATGATGTATTTTGTTTGAACAATCTCCAAATGTATGACTAAATTTTACTCTGTTCCATTAAAATGATATTTTCTATATTCAAACTTGATACAAAATGTTTACTTGTTCTATTATGATTTCAAATCTAGAAGTATAAAAACATATGTACATGTATATACAACATATTTGAATCCCAGTCACTTCATAAATCCATTGTACATACACTTTAATGAGTAACACTTCAAATCTTTTTTGAAAATGTCCATAGCACTGTGTATACTTAGTGTGTTTTTTAAAATGCCAATTTTTTCTTCTTTTTCTTTGGTTCACTCTTCTTTCTTTCTTCATCCTCTAGTTTTCTTTCCAGTGCCTGTCTTCTTAGTAGTTCTGAGTCCTTGGCTGGAGAAGATTCAGTGGAGCTGCTGCCTTTAGTGGGACTTTTCTGTGGAGAATTGTTTGCTGATTTAACAGGACTTCTACCCGTGAGTGATGCTGGGAATCTGTTGGTTTCCCACGAGTTTACAGAGGGTGTGGTCTTTTTATCCTCCATGGACTCTTCTGTGCTATCTGCTGCCTCCGGTCTCATTAAATATGCGTAGCGAGTCATTATTTGTCTGTACAGATCCTGATTATCTTCAGAAAACCCCGATGATCCGAGCTGCTTTACTTCCTGTTCAAATTCTTTTGACATAATCATGTTGTTCTCGAAGGCAGTGCTCACAAACACGGCAGTTTCAATATGCTTTCGAGATGTTTTAGCCCCCTGCGATTTGTAGTCATCAATTTCTTTATCTTTTGCTTCAATAACTTTTACCAATTCTTTATTTCGACGAGTTAATTCTCCTACCATACCCAACAATGGTACATTGAAGTTATCGGAAATCATTTCATGATCAGCTGTCTCGCATTGAAACTGCCAGACAAAAGCCATCCCAGCCATTTCTGAATCGACGTTTATAACAAGCTTACTTTTTTTCGGCGACACCGATAGCCTTGTTTTATTTGATTGATTCTCCAGACAGATTTGTATTTCATCCAATATTCTCGTTGGTGTTGCCTTTACACTAGGATTAAGAGCTACAGTTCTTTCTTCCAAATCCTCTCCCTCAAGTTGCTCAAACCAAAAGTTCACGTTGTCTGTGATCAGCAGTTCATAAGATGAGTGTGTATATTTGCATTTGAATAAGTACAGTTGATGGACAATGGTAATAGGTTGCCACGGACATGCTTTTAAATCTGGTTTCCATTTTCTTCTCCACTCCACTTCTGACATCTTTGCAAATTTACTTTCGTTTAACTATTATATAAAGCTAGCATCGATAGTCTCGTAAATAAGGGTGGCCTATTTTCCGGAATGAACAAAATACTTCATTTATTTATTAGATAATTGTATTCCAAAAGCATTACTCAATATACATTCAGTGAAATACAGGCATAAAATATTATTAGATGATATTTAAGTAAAATATTTCAAAACATTTTTTCCATATAATGTTTTACAATACTGACATTAGTCATAGCTAAAATTTTGCATAATGGCGGGAGAGAATGAAAGATGGAAAAGCGCCTGAAGGCAAGAGTGATGTGCTGTATATAGATTACTTTGACAGGTATAAAAGTAGGTCATTATATACATATGTCATTTAATACAAAACACCAAGCAAACATTATCATGTGAGTCATGTTTGGTTTTCAGGACTGGTTTCGAGGAATAAGAATTAAAAGCGAAAGTAGAAAGTTGGGGGGGGAAATATGGAGTAAGTGTATATTGTTAAGATAACAATGTAACGACTCTTTAGATTTGTTCAATACTGGTACTTGGTGTTATGAATTGTCTAAATCAGGTATAAATTTATTTAGTTGCAGGAATGGACATTAACATTTTATCTTGAACTTGCCCTCGGGCAAGTAAACTCAAAACTTTCACTTGTCGGAATGAGAAACTTTGTTGTCCGAAATATTTTTATTCTAATAGATCTACTCTTTTCGCTCTTTGTGTTACCAAATGTAAGAGCTAGGTTACAACTGTGAATTATACATAGCCATTTGATAATGATTTCATACAAGTTTATTTGTTGCCTATAAAACTAATCTCGGTTGAGATTTGGCTCGACTGAATATTTGGACCGACGCCTTCACCGAATCTCGGAGCAGTCCTTCATAATTCATGTCTGGAAATTTACTCTCAGCTTCGGCCAGTTCTAGCAATTCATGTGCACTTATTTGACACTGCTGTTCGCTTCAGATAAGTGATTTGACTATCAAACTAACTCTCTATCACTATTAATTTTGTATTGCTAACTGTATATGTATAAAAATCCCAAAATGAAAATAGGCACTAAATTTTCCGTTTAAATGAAGACTTAGTGTTAAATATTATATAGGATCTAAAGAGGGCACACATGTCAAATGTTCATAAGGGCACTTTTCGTCGCAGCAAGACAATTTCGTGGCACTTTCATTGTATCATACTATGATAGTAATAGAATAATCATTTAGCCTCTTTAGAAGTTAATACCTGCTGCCTTGATTTTAAACTTTTCAATCAACCTTGTGAAGTAAAGAACAATTATTTAATTTTTTTTTTTAAATTCTAAAGAGAAAAAAGGGCATGGTGCAATTAAAAAGGGCATGGTGCGGCGCCATGCTAGTTTGCTTTAGATTTAACACTGAGACTTCCATGGCACAATATTTGATCTCTTGGAATTGAAGAGTTCCTACAATCTGCTTTATCTAGTTACTGATTCATTGTTTCTCTACATACCTACTTGCATTTCGCTAATTTAAAAAACAAACTATAGGAACTTTAAAATTTTGGGAGATAAAATTTTGTGCCATAGAAGTCTTCATTTGAACGGGAAAATAAGTGATGGTTTATTTTATGGAATTTACATACTTAGACGGTAAGTAATACAGCATTAATAGTGATACAGATTTGGTTTGATAGTCAACCAACTGATTTGAAGCGAACAGCAGTGTCACCTAAGTGCACATTAATTGCTAGAACTGGTCAAAGCTGAAAGTAAATTTTCAGACATGAATTATGAAGGACTGCTCCGAGATTCGGTGAAGGCGTCAGTCCAAATATTCAGCCGAGCTGAATCTCAACCGAGATTACCCTAACCCTAATTGGGCATTATTGTTATAGTTGAATGCTATTGATGGGAATAATAATAAAAAACAAAACAACAACAACAGAAAAACCCACCAAATGTCAAAGTTATAGATAAGAAAATTACAAAGGCAAAGGTAGGGAATTAAAATTCTTCATTGCAAAAAAGCGGACAAGGGGCATAAACTTGTGGAGATAATTATTCATAGGTGAAAGGTGAAGATAACAAACAGTGATCAATCTCATAACTCCTATGAAGAATACAAAATAGAGAGTTGGGCAAAAACAGACCCTTGGATATACCAGAGGTTGGATCAGGTGCAAAAGAGGAGTACAGTGATTTTCAAAGACCCATTTTAGGTCCGAATATCAGCCCTTTCCCCTCTCAAAAATTTCCAATTTTTTCCCAATATAACTTGCATTTTTCCCAATAATCAATACTGCGTGGCGAAATCCATATTTATTAAAAAATAAGTTCAATGTGAATTAGTGATGAAACAATTGTCGCCGATGATCGATTGTCGGTCGTTCAGAGACCTACGATGCTACTAATCGATTACAAAATAAAAGTCGCCGACATCGTTGACCAAATCAAATCCGGAAATCACTTCAACTTTGTTCAAATTTTATTTTCTGTATGTCAAACCCGATAAAAAATAAGCAAAGAAAATGGCGGGAGATATGAAGGACGGTAACAACAATGACATTCAACAGTCAAATAAAGGAGCCTATCTCTGATATCTTTGATACATCGAGATTATAGATAAATTCCATTACTTGATATATTGGAATTTTGATTTATATACCAGTGAATAAATGAAACAAAGAAGAATTCAAATGTTGTTTCCATACATTTAATGGTTCTGTTACATCTAATTTGAGGGGGAAACACTTAAATGCCAATTCCGATTATAATCGATTATTAATCGATTACATGTGTCCGATTATTGCCGATAATCGATTGTGGTATTAGGTCCGATTGCCCATCACTAATGTGAATAGTTTATGTACGACATGACAATGACGCATCAATTCTAGATGACTTAGATTGAATAGTCGAAAACTTTAAAAGCTTAAAGAAAAGAAAGTTAAATATGTAAAATAAAAGAAGAATGACATCAATTTGTGTTTGATTTCTTGTTTGATATGATATAGCATGTTTACAATAATGTCCAAGTTTTCCCAATTTGATCAAAATGTTGACAATTTTTCCCAATTCGAAAGCCACAGGACCCTTTTGAAAAGTGTTGAAAAATCATTGGAGTAAACATCTTGTTGACCGGTCACACCCACTGTGAGCCCTATATCTTGATCAGGTAAACAGAGTAATCCGTATTCCTAATCAGTGTGGCAAGAAAGGTATATCGGTATGATGTGCAATATAAGTGTATATGATTAATAGGGCTGGGACGATTCAGGGTTAGCTCGATTCGGTTCGGTTTCGATTCAGAACAGCACGGTTCGGTTATTTTCGATTCGGTTCATGTTAGATCCAATTTATCTAATGACACCACAAAAATTAACAATTTTAATGAGTAGCATATTTGATTTGATTTAATTCAAGTTATATAACTATATGTTGTCATTTGTAAATATCATATCTATTCATAATGGCATTTTATAACTTTGATAGAAAAAAGAAAACACTGACAGTCTATCAAAATTTGTTATATTAATGTGCTGCATAAGTTTTGGATTATTAAACAAATCTATAGTGAATCTAAAATGTATATGATATTGTTTTCATTGATATGCAAAAATTCAACAATTCTATCAATTGAGAGTCTTTGAAAATCTCTCCTTTATTGATTTACTTCTCTCATGTTAACTGTCAAATCTGTGTCATTACTTACGATGTTGATTTCACTCCACCACTGACAGAAATGCTATATGTTATGTAAAGATAAACTGCAATGATCTTACGGACCATATTCTGTTGGTATCTGAGTGGTGAAAATGCTAACTCTTAACACAGTAGTGATTTAAATCTCCGTTGCATAAAAAACCACATGTTTTCAACATCACTCGGACGCCATATTTGTTGTTTTGGTGTAAGTAAAATCTAAACCGAACCGAAATCCGGAATTTGTAATCGGTGCATCGAATCGAATGGTATGAATCGCGGTGCACCGAAATTTTCGGTGCACCGCACAGCCCTAATGATTAAAAATAAAACGTTTCAAAAGTGTAACAAATTAGATTTTAGTCAATAAAAAAAAATTGCATAGATGCTATCAATACTGTGAATTGTATTATGGATAAGGAAATACAAAGTACTGGTGATAGCACTGAATTTCTGACATGAGGTAAATACCATTCTGCTGTCAGCACCAATTAAACCCGTAAATTAGGATTGTCACGCTGCCGAAAACTCACATTTTGTTTTTAATTGAAATTAATATTTATTCTCCACATTGCCTTTCTTTTTGAAATCATTGTCTTTCTGAATGTTACTTCGAGAGACAGTTATAAAGCTGCCATTTTCTCACAATCCTGACTAAATTAGGTTGTCCATTGGATATTTGTTATTTAGGAACGGACGGCTTACTGATATTTAAGTTACGATCTGGTATAAAGGGGAATATAAAGTCGTGGATTCTTTAAAGATAACTAAAAATATGGAACTGGACTTTATTTTCCAACATTTAATTACCAACCTTAATGTAGTACCACCCTCCTGTGACATCATAAGATTTCACAAAGTTAATGATTTGATAAGATTTATGCATGACAGGATCATGAATTTTGTTGGGGTCTTTTTCAACAGTTATTGTAAAAAATCTTGTTAACCATAAAATATTTTAAAAGTCAGAGTTATAATATAGATAAATAATCAATTATATGTTTCAAAATATTGAATCCAAGGGCAACAACCCTATTTTCATTAAATTATTCATCAATTCCATTATGCAATAGACTTCCTTTATTTTTCACAAACATTTCATATATTTTTTCAAGAGACAGAGTTTCATAAAATTGTTATGAATACTATTATATTGTTTTAACCATTTTTTTTTTTTTATCAAATTTTGATAATGCTGTTTATCATATTTATGGAAAATTGCAATTTCTGACATTGATAACAGGTATATGTGTGCTAATTGATATCAAATTTATGAATACCGCAGCATACTTATTTTATAATTTTTATTTGTTACAAAGATATATTATTAATTTGAAGAATCAACATGATCAAGAATCAAATATAAGATTGAACCTATAATTCTAGAGGGGTGGAATTACCTTAACACTTTTTATCAAGGATACGGCATTTCTAAATATACTAAATATTGTAATGATTGGTTGTTTGTTATACGTCTGATATGGAGACATCACTAGTTGTAGTTGAAGTACCACAAATGTTATGCTTAGTGCTCAGGGCCATAGCAGTGAGGGTTCTTTAATATGCCAACACCTGCTGCGACTTGGGACCTTCATTTGTAATGTCATATAATCAAAAGACCAGTGATTCTCACATCTAAATGCCAAACGTTTGGCAAAGGAGCAATCCCTACCTGTGTTCATGTCGTAGATTTCATAATTTGACTTGGCCATGGCACTAGTGGGGCTCGAACTCACGACTTCAAGATTATGAAGTGAACACACCACTGACCTACCGTGATTGTAATGGACTAATAGCTTTGTATTTACTGGGTTACTGGTGGGGGCATTCCTGTCCATCCAAATTTAAAAGAGTACTTTTGAAACTGCTTAATGATTTGTAAGTGGGCACATGTAAAGTTTAAACACCTGTAGTCAATAATCATTTTCAGCATGTGACAATTTTTATTAACGCCTTAATCTTATCTTAGATATTTGCTGCTCAGCTGACCTCAGACCAGTCACCATGGAGATGTGGAACTGCTCAGACCAGCCTCAGTTTCATTTGAAGAGGATTGGTCCCACCCCCAACAGACCCAGGGTGGTTAACATCATGGAGTAAGTAATTCTTATTACTGATTAGAAATCTAGATCAAACTCTGATAAGGCAATGGATTTCTAACACAAATTTGAATTCTCAACAGACTGAGCTAAAAGTGTATATATCTCACAGTAATAGTAACCTAGCTCTTCCTACACGTATCTGTTAGTTTGCATATGTTCATCCAGAATTGTTTTGGACTTCATATTAAGAGTACCATTTAAGACCTTTGAAGGAGTTGCCAATTAGGGGATGATACTATGCAAAAGGATTTTCTGTCATACGTCAAGGTTCTGTAAATTTTTCAATGCTTCACCATTAATCCCATTTTAAGACATGTATAATTACATTACATATGTCAATCTCGAAGACTTTTAGCATTTTTTCCCATATGCATTTCAATCAAAGAAAATTTTAGCTGACCAGGACTACTATACAGAGAGCTGGTGGAGAAAGCAGCTTTGTGAAATAATTCCAAGAAACCCCTAAGTTATTCAAACTCAATAGATTCCCATGGGGGTCTGGGTTAGAACAGATCCTCAGTAGGGCTGGGACTCGATAGACTCCCGTGGGGGTCCTGGTTAGAATAGGCCCTCAGTAGGGCTGGGACGATTCGGGGTTAGTTCGGTTCAGTTTCGATTCAGAACAGCATGATTCTGGGTTATTTTTTATTCGGTTCATGTTAGGTCCAATTCATTTGATCTAAATGACAGTCAGCACCAAAAAATTAACAATTTTAATGAGTAGCATACTTATTTAATTTTATTCAAGTTTTGTATAACTATGTCGTCATTTGTAAACATTTTACTGTCTGGCACATTACAGTACACAACACAAGTTTTATGCGTGTTCCACGCAACACGGTGGAACAAATTTGCCTCAAACACAGTGGACCTTTGAAATTGTCGGCACTGTTGAAGTCCTACTTTTTCCGCGCAAGCTAGACATTGTTGTCCACGGAGGATCTCGGTGGATGTCACCTGTACCTCCGTAGATGCCACCTTGTACCTCCATGTGATAAAACAAAGAAATAATTTCCGAAATGATTCACCCAAAAAAACATTTTCGCTTGGCCAGCATGCATGCCCCTACCCCATTCATTATTTAGAAATTAGCTTTAAATCATTCAATTCTTGTAATTGTTGTTTAATGATACGTTGGTGTTTTCAGTATATATCCGTATGTAGATTGCCCTGCAGACCTTCACACCTTTTTATGAAACGTCCAAATTCTCGACATCCTGTATATAAACACCTGCGTTATTCCCACCACTCATCGGTACATTGTTTCACGGCACGTGCAGCACATTTTCACCAAATAAAAGAAGGGCTATGAACAATGACAATCACATGCCAGTAATTTCAATTTGATAAATAGCAGCTCAAAGAAATGTGTACCATAAACAGTGGTTTATTTTTAACGTAAGGTTTCCATTGTAATTAGGAATAGGTGATTAAGGTCTGCTATATACATGTTTACATTGGAGATGAATTTCATTATGTATTCAACTGTGATGCAATGTGAGCAAAGAATCCAATTTTTATCACCTAAACAAATAAAAATTAAAGATATCTTTACTTTTAAACAAACCTTTAGAAAACTCTGTACTTTCATTAAGAAAATAATAAAATAAAATGTGCTCCCCTACCTAGAATGCCCATACTTTACATTAATAATAACACGGCTTTTCTCTAACTTGATAAATATCTTTCTATACCATTGCATAATGGTGATGAGATCCAATAAATTGAATTGAGTACATGTAGTCTTGAAATATATCACAAAGTATTCAGTTGACAACGATTGAAATAAAAATGCAGACGTTTTTTCATTTATTCAGTGACTCACAAACTTGCGCGTCTTCTTAATGAAAGTTGTAAAACAAACGTACTAGGTTTTGGTCAGTTATAACATAATACGGGGGTAAAATTCATCTCATCTCTGCTAGCAATGGGTTTTGGGTCAACTGTGCCTTCGTGGACGAATAATTTTGGCTAGTGAAAATGGAAAAAGATAGTCCGCTTGCATAAACATGTATTATGAAGGTTAAATCGAAGAATTATCCAGTAAATCCAATGATGTTGTAGTATAGCTTGTATTTAGTTTATTTTTGACTGAGAGGGAGATAGACAGCTAAGCAATAAAAAAATATCAAAATGAAAGGGGATGGATAATTAAACTTCCCGTATCTGCATACATTCATGAATATTATATGTTTACCAATGCTCTCTCTCTCTCTCTCTCTCTCTCTCTCTGTGTGTGTGTCTGTCTCTCTCTCTCTCTGTTGCTTTCATTATCTAATGCATCTAAATTTTAAAATGATTTCATATAGCAATTAAAGATTTTAATAATCGATAGCGTATATGGATAAAAGCAAAAATCGTTAAGTCATTTCTGTTTATATTGATATTAGTCTTTTTTTCATGAACTAGTGTGAAATATATTGGGTCCGTGCAGGATACCTGTAATCTTAGACTAGATCTGATATCACGCCTGACCCAATATATTTCACACTTTTCATAATAAGTCAAAACCCAAACTAACTAACCGTAACAGCACATTGGTCAGAGAGAGAGAGAAAGAGAGCATATCGTAATTATTGAATATCCCTATTACATGTTGTACATGTATGCTTTTCTAATTCGCATTCAAAACAGGAATTGTTTGCAAGTACGCATTATTTAAACATAGAATTTAAGAATATTTTAATGAAGAAAGAAGATTAAAAGAAAGATTTCAAAACCAGGTTTTCTCAAAAACATGATATATAGTGTTTGGTATCATTGGAATTGGCTCAAAATGCTGGAAAACAATATAAGTATCAGGAGGGTGGGGGGTATTGACATTTTTTTCTTTTCTTAAAAAATATCTTGATTATTTAGCCTGCGGCACATTTTCACATCTCCTGTAAGGCGCCCCGTGGCCAGAACAAAGCTCCTAGAAGCTGTGTGTATTCACAAATAACACACACCCTGGAACACAGAGAACATGATGTATCTCCGTGGATTTTCCACCTTGGTCTTTCCACGGTGGGGTGTATAAAACTTGTGTCGTGTACTGTATATCTATAACTGCATATTATAACTTTGTTAGAAAAAAGAAAACATTGACAGTCTATTAAAATTTGTTATATTAATGTTCAGCATAATTTTTGGATTTTTAAACAAATCTATCGTCAATTAAAAATTTATATGATTTTGTTTTCATCTATACATGTCAAAATTCAAAAAAATTATCAATTGAGAGTCTTTGAAAATCTCTCTTTTATTGATTTACTTCTCTCTTATATTAACCATGTTAACTGTCAATATATTTAATCTGTGTCATTATCTACGATGTTGGTTTCACTCCAGCACTAACAGCTTGTAAAGATAAACTGCAGTGATCTTACAGACCACATTCTGATGGTATCTGAGTGGTGAAAATGCTAAATCTCAACACATTGACGATTTGGATCTCTGTTGCATACAGTCTAATTAAAATTAGATGTTAGATCGGCCCACATCTTTGCTACACAAAGAGATGTTTGTGTAACGAGTATGTTAGCGGATCTAACATCTAATTTTTATATGCAAGGTCTGAGATATCAGCTCTTCTGTGAGGTACGTTCAGTATACTGTTAAATGCTTGGTAGGGTACAAGCATTTGGAACTCCTCGAATGTCTCGTGCACTCAACATAGATCTCGGATGTAATATGGTGGCATCCATGAGTGAATTTGATGCATCGCCAACTATGACGTCACACCCTACTGCACTGTTAGGTACGTCAACTATGACGCCACACCCTACTGCACTATGTTAGGTACGTCAACTATGATGTCACACCCTACTGCACTATGTTAGGTATGTCATAGCTAGCAGTACGTTAAATTTACTCTTGGATGCCATCGTATTACATCCAAGATCTATGTCGCGTGTACAAGACATACGAGGAATTCAGATTGTGGGTACAAGATGTATATATATATTATAGACTAGCTGTGTAAATATTAAAGAATAAAAGTTCTGAAAGCGTAAATTTTGTTATATCGGCCATTGGTATACATTAAACTGACCTTATGAAGAATAATATTTGTTTGAATTAGGCCATTAAATTAAATATTCAATTTTTTTTTATTTCCTCTTCTGCACGAGTGATACTTTGATCTAGGAAGATGGTGATTATCGATTATTGTTTGAGCTATCTTATTATCAAATAATCAAACTTACTAAAATTGTGTGCCCCACCAGTTTGGGTGGTTGCATGATGTCTAATAATCATCCTTTAGGCAATATATGAAGGCAGCGATAAGCATTTGTACCCACCGCGTGTGGACGATAGTATGTTTTGCGTCTCGCTGTGCGTAAGAGTTCCACAAAGGGAAAGAACTATTGGGCAACTTGGAAATTGCGTATTAAATTGTGTTGCATAAAAATCCACATGTTCTTCACATCACTCGGATGCTATATTTCTTGTTTTTGGTGTATATAAAATCTAAACCCAACCAAAATCTGGAATTTGTAATTGGTGCATCGAGTGGAGTGGTATGAATCACGGTGCACCTGTAGTCCTCAGTACCCCTTGCTTGTCATAGGAGGCAACTAAATGGGGCGTTCTGATGAGACCGCAAAACCGAGGCCCAGAGTCACAACAGGTGTGGCATGTTAAAGATCCCTCCCTGCTCAAAGGCCCTATGCACCGAGCATAGGCCTATGTTTTGCAGCCCTTCACCAGCAATGGCGATGTCTCCTTAGAGTTGAAAGTTCTCAAGAGGGACGTTACACAATATACAATCAATCAAACTCAGTAGAAACAATTGACTCTATATGATTCATAATTGGATAGAAGATTCATGACCAAGTGTTTTGCTCTTAAAGATTTTGAATGATATGGAAATATTTCTGTTTGCAGTTTTTATAAGGTTACCAGTATGATTGGACGAAATGGCCTCCAAGTGGATTTTTACATAGACTCGGATGACAAAATACAGTCTCAGATGATCTCACGATGTCACGCTCGAGTTGTTCGGCAGCCAAACAATGACCACAAAATGTTTGATGATAGCTTGAATGGAATCTTTGTGAACCATATTAAAATTCGAGGTATTGCCATATCCTTTGTCATCACAATCTGCAGTGTTTTACACACTGGCTAATTGTTGTAACAGTGTTTTTATCTAAAGGTTGATTAAATTATCAATTTTCAGGCTGATTAAGGTAATAATTTTTAGCCGAGTTGCAACGAAGTTGAACTCGGCTATTGGTTTGGTGATGTGGGTGGGCGGTTGGGCGTCAACAATTGGTTTCCGGATGATAACTCGAAAAGTTTACAATATAATCAAATGAAACTTTGATATATTGTTGGGTACCAGGTAAGGAAGACACCTATTAATTTTGGAGAAAAATGGTCAAAGGTCAAGGTCACAGTGACCGAAAATAGAATGAAAATTTCAGAAAAATTTGTTTTCCGGATGATAACTCAGAAAGTTTAAATCCGAATCAAATGATACTTAAAGATATTGTTATATACCAGGTAAGGAAGACCCCTATTGATTTTGGAGAAAATAGGTCAAGGTCAGTGACCGAAAAAAGATTTAAAATTTAAAAAAAAAAATTGGTTTCTGGATGATAACTCGAAAAATTTTAATTTGAATCAAATGAAACTTGGATATATTGCTGGATACCAGCAAAGCAAGGCCCTATTGATTTTGGAGAGAAAAGGGTAAAAGGTCAAGGTCACAGTGACCGAAAATAGATTGAAAACTTCAGACAAATATGGTTTTTGGACAGTAACTCGAAAAGTTTAAAACTGAATCAAATGAAACTTGGTTATATTGTTGGATAGCAGGTTAGGAAGACCCCCTATTGATTTTGGAGAAAAAGGTCAAGGTCACAGTCCTGGAAAAAGATTAAAAACTTTAGAAATATCTGAATCTGCATGATAACTCTAAAAGTTTAAATCCGAATCAATTGAAATTTAGAGGTATTGTTGGGTGGGTAAGGTATCAGGTAAGGAAGGCCACTATAGATTTTGGAGAAAATAGATAAAAGGTCAAACTAGATTGTTGATACTAGGTAAGGAAGACTATTGATTTTCGGGAAATCAGCCGAAATGTCAACCGAGAATAAAAGAAAAAGAAATTGTGTACTAGTATGTTACTTCAGAATTTGGATGACATAATGGATTAAATCCAGTCTATTACTTTTGTGAAGGAATCTACCCAATTTAGAAAGAAGTGTTATGTACATATATATAATGATGGACATTTATAAATCAGGTAATTTTATTTACTGTAGCAATTCTTTGCATGCTTTGCACAATTTCCTTTCATTGAAACATGCACAATAAAACCTAGCTAATTATTATTTGACAGAATTTTTTTTTCTCTTCCTTTATGTGTTTACAACTTGACTTCCCCCTCTCTACTATTACTATCTCCTGAGGTATAGCAATTCAACTACAGTAAAACTCGAATATAGCGAACACGGATATAGCGAAATTAGGCTATAGCGAAGTGAAATTGATTTCCCCGGCAAATTCTCTATATATTCTATATAAAAATTCTGCGTCTATAACGAACAAGGATATAGCGAATTTACGGATATAACGAAGTAAATTTCTATAGGCCTTTCCGAAAACGTGAGTTATCTCTCTTTGTATTCTTACATTTAGTGTGAATATGACAACTTCCGGGTAGTAACACAGTCAGACTGTGCATATATTATATATATAGTTAAAGTATGGGCGCTGTTCAAAATCGAGAACAGTTGAAATAATTTGTACGAGAGAGTAAGAAAATGTTAATGGAAACAAAAAAAAACAAAAAAAGAATTTCTTGATCGAGTCAGATGTGATTTTCGGGGGAGGGGGATTTTAAAAATTAAATTGGAAATCACCCAGACATTCATTTGTTTACATATGTCTCCAATAACGACTGACATAATTATTTTGTAGGCAATTTTTTATTATTATAGATATTTAAAACGTCGAGTGCGTGTGGTGCAAAGATCTTGCATAACACACACCCCCCCCCCCCCCTTTTTTTTTTAAATTTTACTCATCAATCGAAGGAGATGGACATTTTCAGAATCTAGAGATGTCAGTCCGACATACCTAGACGTACATCGTGGCAGAACTTTCATCGCTGAATGTACTACATTGATATTGAACTTCTGATATTTAATTATAAATCTAACTGTATTAAAACACGGGCTAAAGATCCTGAGAAAATGTAAGCAAAATATGATATATACTAATTTCAGTTATAAAACACGTGAAATCCTGGAAAATGGGGAGGGGTGTAGTTAGAATAATCTAACTGCGTCTCGGTCTCGGGACAGGCCTGTCGTAGGAAATTACCTCAGTTTAACGATAGAACATCCTATCGGGGAGGGGGGTGTCCTCCTCTACTTATACAACATTAATTTTCTATTATTTTTACATGCAAAGTTGGTTATTTTCACGTGTATGAAGTAAACCTATGCATTGAGATTTTTTATTAACGTTAACATATTTGTTGGCGTGATTACTGTAAAATTATACAGCAATATATTCGTAGCCTTCTGCACTGTTGATAATGACGCTTCTCGAATATACTACCCGGAAGTCTTAACCTACTGTTACGCAAGCGCACTACGTTCCGGATCAAGGAAAGATAACTCATGTTTTCGGATTGGCCTATTCCCCTTGAATTAAAAATGAACGTAAAAATCACCTTTTATAACGAATTTTTCGTTTGAACCTCGGTGTGATTTTTAACAATCTTGACATGATGCTTGACATAAAGGATCCACACTTATTACAAAATTTCTGTTGTATTTTTTCAAAAGGGGATGTTAACACATAACAATGCTTACAAATATGTTTATTTAGAAATTTATTAACAAAAAGGGGAAAAAAACAAGAAGAAAAAACACAACACAGTCAACAATTGACCGGTACTTTAAAAAGACATAGACTGTTTGTATGTATTACACATAATTTTGTTGACATTTTTCTTTTAACATGTGCTTGTGTGATTAAATAATCCATCAATATAAATTATCATATATAAATCAGTGTGTACATATCTCTTTTAAAAATATTCCTTCTTGGAAATATCTAGGCTTAGTTTCTCTTAGAGACAATGCAAACGCAAGTATATCAATTGTTGCTTTCTATTATAACTGATATACATATAGAATAAATAAGTTTTATAACAAATTCGTTATATCTGAATTATGAATTCGCTATAAACGTATAGCGAATTACGCTTATAGCGAATTTTTATAAAGTGTCCACAGAAATTCGCTATATCAGAGTTTTACTGTACTACAATACAAAAATCACTTCGCTGTTTCATTATAGGAAATAAATGAAATAAAATCAGGAAATCATTATTGTGCATTATCTTTTCTATTTTCATAATATGAATGCCAACTCATCAATGAATTTTGTGAACAGGTAAATGATTTGATGTTGACTTTCCAGGAGATTTAAATCCTCTTGATAACCAAATAAATAGGAACTGCTTCAAAGGAAATTCCAACACCACTGATTAAAACTGAAAATTTGTATTCATAAATAGAACTTCAAACAATTCCTATTGTATTCTAATCAATGTGTATGAGTTCTCAGCTTTAATTAGCAGTTATAAATTTTTCCTCTGAAACAGTTCCTATTGTTTTCAAATCAAGAGGATTTTAAACTCCAGGAGATACAACACCAATTCATTTACAGTCAAACCTGTATTAAGAGACCGTCCAACGGAGAATGGAAAAAAGGTCACATAAGACAGGTGGTCTCTTAATACAGGTTGCCTAATTTCCGCAGTTAATTGATAACATTTCGCAAATAATTTGTAGAATGGAGAAAATTACTACATGTATTTGGAATTTATCATTAAGAATATCAAGTACGGTTTAAATAGTTGTAAAATAAAATTAAAAATACACTGTAGTTAAAAATCTAGGCTGTGTTGTATCATAATTTATTATTCATAAAAAAAAATACATTTAATCTGTTTAAGAATGATAAACATGCATTTCATATTACACATTTACATGAGATTTAAATCTCATTGATGAACTGCATGTAAATTTTCTAAAACTTATAAACACTTTGTTGTAAAGAGTATTTATGTATAGCCTACTTGTACAGTGTAACTAAAAAATGCAAAGCTTTGGTAAGAAAGCAAATGATGAAGTGTTGTGTCTCCTTTTGTACAATACATGCTGGAAATATGTTATTCAATTTGAGAAACATTAAATAAATCACAATATCCCTTATACATGCACAGCAAATCTTTTAAGCTTTGAACTAATGCAGACAACTTTCTTGAACTCGGACGTGTCAAATACTCGGGACATGTCGAAGTGAGCTGCTAGTTCCGGTCATTATTCTGGAAACCTCGAGTATCTCATGCAGGAAAACTGCGAATAATCCGTTTAAAATTTCAGTCCTTAAGCACAATATTTACTTGATTTATATCGCAATCGGGCAATTTTTTCACATTATGGTATAACAAGTGGTAGATTTTCATTTCCGATCTAGCGTACCCGGCACTTCTTAAAGTTTGTCGAAATTCAGGCCTTCAAATACACCGGCCTTGATTCCCTGATCCATGATTTTGTTAAATAAACAACAACTTGGTTTTATTAATTAACCACACACGACCCTGCATGTTGACAGATTAGGTATAATAATTAATTCAGAGGGCCTACTAAACAAGATCACCGCCAAACTATGCGTTATAAAACGAAAGTGGTTAGGGGCGATAATTCCCAGAATAGCCGTGCATTTGAAAACGAAAATGTTAGGGGCAATAATTCCCAGAATATTCGGCTCAACCAAAATCGAAAGTAGTAATCACGGTGTAATTGAAAAATGAACAGTCGTTAAATAGAGGTAAAATTTCGTGAAAATACACGAAAAGGTTGTAAAAATCATGGTCGTTGGTCGCGTCAGACAGGTGGTCGTTTAATACAGGTACAATATATAGAGTAAAGTCTTGGGGGGAACTTTTTATGGTCACATACGACAGTGAGTCGCTTAATACAGTGGGTCGCTATGGCAGTTTTGACTGTACCTGTTTTTAAAATTCATTGATGACGTAACTGGCATTCATATAGGAGTATTAGAAGAGGTAATATACAACAATGAAGGATCCCCATTTCCAAACTCCTTTTAAAAATTTATTCACAAGAATTTATTACATTATATCATAATGGTTGCTCCTGACTAGCGAATATCCATATTTTTCACTATCACTACAGATATTTTAAATGTAAAGTTGATTGTTTTCAATATAGCATCAGAAGGAGGCTGGGGGCATTATGTTTTAAAAACATTTCTTACCAGTGTGCATTTCCACAGGCTGCTTAAAGTATCAATTTTCAGTGTGCATTATTGGATGTTTGAATGTACTATACCATAAAATCACTATTTGACTGTAAAATGAAATAAGCAGACTAGAATTTAACATTTAGAAGATCTTCGTTTTGTATCACTAATTATATGGGCAAATGCATATTATTGGAAAAAGGAAGGTACGTAAAATTGTTTGTGTTTCAAAAACAATGTAGACAAATGTAAAGAGAGGTATATTTTAGAATTTTGTTGTAGGCAATATCACGTTATGTGAGGGGGACAGAGTAACATTTGGTCACCCTGTGGGGAGGGACATTCCATATGGGACGATGGAGAGACAGGTCAACAACCATCACCAGTTTATCGTAAGTTACAACAGGAAGTGATCAACATGCTGATATACAGTAAAACACGGTTCAGCGAACCGTCCATGGCCAGCAAAAAATAGTTCGTTATAGCCAAACTTCATTTTTATCTAAGAACATTTTTTGTTATTTTCTTTTCACAGGGGATTGAATATCACTTCGCAACCAGTATGAATTTGTTCTAAATGTGTTCGTTAGAAGTGTGTTTTACTGTATTATTATTAGTTTCATTCATTCAAGGTTCAGTTCAAGCAATTTTAAGCTGCACTGAGTAAAAGTTACATATTGTCATGTTATGGATAGAATACCAACTGGAGTGGGAGTAAGATTGACAACAGTTAGTTGAAAACCTCTCACATAACTCCATACAGATATTTAGATAGTCTTTGAAAATGAAATAGAGATATTTTATACCAGTATGATATGTATTTAAGACCTATTTTCAGTTTGAGAAGTGCTGTTGTGGACCAAAGTATACCAGTAAAAAGAAAGTGAGTTTATCAAGTTGTGCAGTCAGCTTTAAAGTGTATTTATCTTAATGGCTAGTATGTGAAAAGTAGAAAATCTTGCAGTTGGAGTGAACAAAATTGGAAATTAAAGGAACAATATTTTCTCACAGAGTCCAAGGAAAGGTCAGTTTGCTGTTCCAAAGAAACCCAATTTCAGGAAGCTGGCAAACAAGAGAGAGAGAAATCAAACCAGGACCTTTACTAAAGCTGATGTTCAAACTCTGGTAAGTGAATTGTGGATAGTGCTAGTGACCTTTTAATCATGGATTATACTTGAAAATCAATTCATTGGCATGTTTTTCAACAATTATCAGAAACAATGTTATTTGCAAATGAAATCTGAAAATTTTAGTTCTAATTTTTGCTTTTAGAAGAAGAAAAAGACGAATTGCTAAAATGTAATTTTAAAGCAAAGTAAAAGCTTTGAAAATTAGGATCCATAGCCAATCATATATGGAGTGAATCCAAATTCGGAAATGATATTTTATTCAAAAGAAAATGGTTCAATAACAAACAGTCTCTATTAACCCTCTCCATGACTTTAAGTCCACACCATTTCATAAATACTTTCCAAAAAATTCATAGTTGACGTAATGTTAATTATGTGTCAAATTTTCAGTTAACAAAATCGTACAAAAATTGTGTATTTTATTGCTTCTTGATCATCTGATTTTAATCTAAAATGGAGTTGATGTGCTTTTCGATTCCATTCTATTGAATATTGTTTTTCAGCCAATTTCTATTTAAACATTACAGTTTAGTTGTTTAGACTGATTCCTTTCAAAAAATTTCTCTGATTTCTGTTTGTCTTTGTATTGCATGCATCGTTCTGGCGTGGGAACTATGTGATAGACTAGCTCATTGTAAAGGGCTCAAAATTTTGGAAAATTTGTGTGGTTTTTTTTTCAGAAGAAAGAAAGTG
The DNA here is from genome assembly GCF_947568905.1 of Ostrea edulis. NCBI lineage: Eukaryota > Metazoa > Mollusca > Bivalvia > Ostreida > Ostreidae > Ostrea > Ostrea edulis. The sequence goes on from NC_079164.1 coordinate 34,746,661, forward strand.
AAGCCATGGCTGCAGCAGGACCTGAAGAAGACAATTCTCTGACATCAACAAAGACAGAAGACACAGAAACTTACAAAGCTACAACCTCCAGGAGAATGGAGGTGTCCGGCGTGGAGCAGCCAGTGGAAGAGAAAGCATGTCATCAGAGTGTAATAATGGAGGTGTCTGGCGTGGAGCGGCCAGTGGAAGAGAAAGCATGTCATCAGAGTGTAAGAATGGAGGTGTCCAGTGTGGAGTGGCCAGTGGAAGAGAAAGCATGTCATCAGAGTGTAAGAATGGAGGTGTCTGGCGTGGAGCGGCCAGTGGAAGAGAAAGCATGTCATCAGAGTGTAAGAATGGAGGTGTCCGGCGTGGAGTGGCCAGTGGAAGAGAAAACATGTCATCAGAGTGTAATAATGGAGGTGTCTGGCGTGGAGCGGCCAGTGGAAGAGAAAGCATGTCATCAGAGTGTAAGAATGGAGGTCTCCAGTGTGGAGTGGCCAGTGGAAGAGAAAGCATGTCATCAGAGTGTAAGAATGGAGGTCTCCAGTGTGGAGTGGCCAGTGGAAGAGAAAGCATGTCATCAGAGTGTAAGAATGGAGGTGTCCGGCGTGGAGCGGCCAGTGGAAGAGAAAGCATGTGATCAGAGTGTAAGAATGGAGATGTCCAGCGTGAAGCAGCCAGTGGAAGAGAAAGCATGTCATCAGAGTGTAAGAAGGGAGGTGGAGCGGCCAGTGGAAGAGAAAGCATGTCATCAGAGTGTAAGAAGGGAGGTGTCCGGCATAGAGCAGCCAGTGGAAGAGAAAGCATGTCATCAGAGTGTAAGAAGGGAGGTGTCTGGCATAGAGCAGCCAGTGGAAGAGAAAGCATGTCATCAGAGCTCGAGTGTAAGAAGTGAGGATAAAACTCACCATGAAGCATCTGCTACAGGAGAAGAAGCAGTAATATCTACCGCAGGGCCTCAAACAAACGACGGAGAGCTCACTTTGTCGAGTAACAGTGTAGAAACCACATTATGTAACGCAGACCAGCAGCCCAATTACAAACAACTTGTTCCATCTAATTGTGAAGGTGAAACCTCACCGTCTAATGGAGAACCACATCCTGTTGACAGACAATCAGTTCCATTGAGTCCTAATGTGGAAACATCACCTGACAGAGATTTGGAATTGCCTAATGTTTCTTGTCTGGAGAGTTTTCAGTCTGTAGCAAGAGCAGAATCATTGATTACTGAGATTTTTCTGAAACCTAAGAACAAAATTTCAGCTGAATCTTTTGCTGCACATCGTACAAGCAGTGTAAATACAAATCAACACGTCGCATCAACACATGCTGAATTGAGCAATGTACCGGAGAACTTTTGTAATCTTCAGACTGAGGACCAGGAGAACTTGAATGTGGCACAAATCTGTTCCCAAACTGAGTCTGCAACCGACAGTCAAACAGACAAATTGGAAGGTGTGAGTGGAATGATTTCTATAGAAACTTTGTCCAAGTGTTGTTCAGATTCTCCTGAGAATGAAGTGAGAGAGAGAATTAGAAGTTGTGATGTTTCAGGAGACAGTAGGGGATCAGTGATGAACCATACACAGCCACTATGTCAATCGGCTAGTGAAGGCAGTCTGGAAAACAATTCAGACATTCAAGTGGTGGTTTCTGAATACAGTGGTGAAGAGAACAATACAAAAATCACAACTTCATCATGGGGTGAGGGTGCGACTCCCTCTTCTGAAAATAGTTCAGAAAGGTCCAGATTCATTTTGTCAGATTCCATAAATTATTCATATGATATACAGGAGACTAACAATGAGGCTTTATTTCATGATGGTGATTATGATGATGAAAGTACTGAAATGGAAGATCAGGAGGTTGTTGTTGAAGATGGAAATTATAAGGAAAGTGAGGATGCTGTGGAATTGGAGAGAAGTATGTGTGACAGGTTGGTGGAAGATGTCGTCCAAACATCAGAGAAATCTGTGACAGACAGGTTGGAGGAAGATGTCATCCAAACATCAGAGAAATCTGTGACAGACAGGTTGGAGGAAGATGTCGTCCAAACATCAGAGAAATCTGTGACAGACAGGTTGGAGGAAGATGTCATCCAAATATCAGAGAAATCTGTGACAGACAGGTTGGAGGAAGATGTCATCCAAACATCAGAGAAATCTGTGACAGACAGGTTGGAGGAAGATGTCATCCAAACATCAGAGACATCTGTGACAGACAGGTTGGAGGAAGATGTCATCCAAACATCAGAGAAATCTGTGACAGACAGGTTGGAGGAAGATGTCATCCAAATATCAGAGAAATCTGTGACAGACAGGTTGGAGGAAGATGTCGTCCAAACATCAGAGAAATCTGTGACAGACAGGTTGGAGGAGGATGTCATCCAAACATCAGAGAAATCTGTGACAGACAGGTTGGAGGATGTCATCCAAACATCAGAGAAATCTGTGACAGACAGGTTGGAGGAGGATGTCATCCAAACATCAGAGAAATCTGTGACAGACAGGTTGGAGGATGTCATCCAAACATCAGAGAAATCTGTGACAGACAGGTTGGAGGATGTCATCCAAACATCAGAGAAATCTGTGGCAGACAGTTTAGTGGAAGACATCCAAACATCTGATAGAGATCTAACAGACAAGTTGATGGAAGATGCCCAACCATTGGAGAATTCTAAGACAAACAGGTTGGTGGAAGATGTCGTCCAAACAACGGAGAAATCTAAGACACACAGATTGGTGGAAGATGTCCAAACAACTGAGAAATCTATGACGGCCAGGTTCGAGGAAGATATTGATCAAACATCAGGGAAATCTGTGACTGAAAGGTTGATGGAAGATATTCAAACATCAGAGAAATCTGTCACAGACAAGTTGATGGAAGATGTCCAACTATCGGAGAAATCCGTGACAGACAGGTTAGTGGAAGACGTCCAAACATCAGAGAAATCTGTGACGGACAGGTTGGAGGAAAATGTCATCCAAACATCTGAGAATTCAGTGACAGACAGTTTAGTGGAAGATGTCCAAGCATCAGGGAAATCTGTGACAGACAGGATGATGGAAGATATCCAAACGTCAGAGAGACATGTGACTGAAAGGTTGGTGGAAGATATCCAAACATCAGAGAAATCTGTTACAGTCAAGTTGACGGAAGATATCCAACCATCTGAGAAATCTGTGACAGACAGATTGGAAGATGTCATCCAAACACAGGAGAAATCTGTGACAGACAGTTTAGTGGAAGTTGTCCAAACATCAGAGAAATCTGTGACAGACAAGTTGACAGAAGATGTCATCCAAACACAGGAGAAATCTGTGACAGACAGTTTAGTGGAAGATTCCCAAACATCAGAGAAATCTGTGACGGAGGTTGTTTTATGTAATCCTCCACAGAAGCTGACTTTGTATCAGGAGGATAAAACTGAAGAAGAGTATGAACAGAAGGCACTTTTACCTGGAAAGCATGACACTCTTGTAGGTGATAAAACAGGTAAGTTAAATGTGTATGACAAACTCTTAGGGCTATTCCAGACATAAATACATGGGGGGGGGGGGGGGGGGGGGGGGGGGGGGTCAGGAGGCACCTTTTGTATATACCAAGCACCCATATAAAAAAAAAAAAAATTGCCCCATGACCCATCAAATTGATAAAACTCATTTTACAATGACCCATCTAATTAAAAAAAAACCTAACCAGACCCACCACAAAAATATTTTTAAAAATGAAAACGGTACAAATCTCGCGAGGTTTTCGGGACAAACATTCTAGTAGTGAATGACGCGGTAATGCCTGTGCGACATTGTATCACAGTAGTTCTGAAGAAACGATGTCACATCAACAATCAAAGGCATCTATGGCGGGAATGTTGGAAAGATTGGGAGTCCAAGCGATGCTATTATCATGAAATGGGTATGGATATGTTTTTCCACGAATCGTTCATCTTCTAATGGAGGCCTCTATATCACCATCACACTGACTGATAAATATAACGCATCGGTACCCTCGCATAAATCAACCAAGGTTTGCCTATTTTTATTAGAAAACGGAATACCTATTGATTTCAAAATATCCCCAAGATCGATGCAATGTAAACTGTAATAATCTACAAAGTTCGCTGCCATCACGTCCCAAGGGACCCTACTAAACGCGCCTCTAATTTGAAGAGTGCTGTAATGGAAATAGAAAGTTATGCGCTACAAAGAGCGACAACTCGAATAATTCTATGTTACTTCCGATTTCTGATTTCGAAAGCAGCATTTCAAAAACACGTTTTCAATTTTCCCTCTGACGTTTTGTAACCAACACGACAAGAGCAACAATAAAAATATTCTGAAAACTTAACACCCACGTGACACAAAATTAAAAAACAATAGAAACTACCCACTACCCATAATGAAAAAAATTTGAACAGTCCAACCACGGACCAAATAAATTATGAAAAAATACGACCACCCACACAAAAAAATATCGTTTGCCACCCGACCCCCCCATTTGATCATTTCTGGAACAGCCCTTAGGTAATACTACAGGTAAATGTAATGTGGATTACAAACTCATGTTCCTGTGATATTAAATTCTGTGGGTTCATTAATTTTCTTGGGCATCAAATTTCAAGGTTTTCTTCAAAAAGTCATAAGGGGTCATCCATAATTGTCAACCATTTTCCAAAGCGTGCAAAAGGCACGCTCGGGGGGAGGGGGTAAAAAATCGACAATTTTACCGTACGCTCTTTTTTTCTCTTCCGGATTTATTTCATAAAAGTATTAGTCATGTTACAAAAGTGTAATGCCTATAAAAAAGACGACAAGATAAGACAGAAACATCTTCATTTTTTTCTATAAAAATCTATTATGTACACAAGATTTGCACATTTATAAAACATATCATTCATATATAACAAGAAATAGGGGGTACCAATATTAAAGAACTCATTGTTTGAACTAAATTGCTCATAAACTCGATTGTCGACCTTCTTGTTGGGAATTTAAAAATGGTTGATGTACACTTTTTGAGGGGGGGTGGGGGGTCTCAAAAAGTGTGCTTTTTGCACACTTTGGAAAATGGTTGACAATAATGGATGACCCCTAAAACATAATTTTGTTGACATCAAACCATCATTTTTCTGATACAATAGACTGATTGTGTGGCACATCCACAATAACAACAAAAGTTTGTATTCTATGAAAAAGAATGAGAACCACAAACCAGTGTTCAATGAAGCATATTAACTGCCCGATCTTATTTTTGAAAATTTTGTCTACACATAAAGAGTGTGATAATTTTACATTGCTTTACTACTTCAGAAGCAGCTGAAGAACAGCCTGACAGCAGAAAGTCTGAGAGTGGACTAGTTACAACAGTATCTCCAAGGAAAGTGACAAGGTCCACCTTTAGATTGACAGACTCAGTAGACTACACCATGGATGAATGGGAAGAGGATGAGGAAGATTTAAATGTGCAGGGAAGTGAACAAACTGATGAGGCAAAGGAAGAGTGTGGAGGTGAAGAAGAAGAGCGAAGTGGGAAATGTAGAAATGACCTAGATCAGGATTGTGGAGTTTTGGTTGCTGAAGAAGTGGATGATGAAAACGTGAAGAAGGAAAATAAAGCTGATGAAGATATAACAATTCTCAGTGGAAATCAAATAGAGGACATGAATGATGAAGTGATGAATGACAAGGAATGTAGACAGAGTGAAGAAATAGAAAGTGAGAGAGGTGGAGACAAAATGACTGTTGAAGAGACTCGAGGAGAGAAAGAGAACAATACCGAAGAAAGCAGCATAGCAGAGGAGATGATAAATGATGAGACCCCACAAACCAAGGACACTGATGATTTGTCACGGAATGCTGGTGCAGGTAAAATGTTCTTAATGACAGACAGGGAATAAACAAGACGTGTGTTATCAATAATCTCTAATATATGATGCATGTTTTCTACATACTTAAGTAATAGTTAAAACGCCAGTAGGCTTTAATAACTGCAATAATGTAGCATTGTATAATTATTGCACTCGCATTTGCTTAGATATTTGCATTGTCAATTGTCAGGGGCATAGTGCAAACACATTATAAAAGTACTGCATGCAAGTAAAGCCCCTCACCCCCTGTCCTTCACCAATATTACTCGTTTCCTCATTGATAACTCAAACAGGTTATTTCTAATTAACTTACAAGTTTATATTATTTTGTGCCAACCCCTCACTTCCCCACCATGTGCACTTTCACTAGCACACCAAGACGAAAACAAATAAGACTAGAGAAAATTGATTATCTGGTTCTCTGGCCAATTTTTGTCCGTCCGTCCGTTCGGGGTTTTCTCTTTATAATTTCATTTCCCTTTCACATATCATGCTGAAACTTGCTGTGTAGCTTCTTTGTGGATCACTCTAGATCATACTGCAATTTTGATCCATTTCAACCTTTTTTCCTGGAGTTTTGCCCCTTTATTTAGAAATAATTATTATATGGAGGGTACATAATTTGTTGACAGTACCATTAGTTTGTAACAGAGAAACAAATCTTTTTCTCTCATATCTACGTATGTAAGATACAGATATTCTATGAAAGAAAGGTATGTAAGATATTTCTATCTTTCATATCACGTGACATTTATCTTACATATCCCGTGACGTCATAATCAATACACAACTAGCTTGCAACTTACCTCGCTTCGATTGACGAACACTAGCGTCTGCAAAGCTCTTGTACAAAAAATGACAGATTGTAATGTCCCTGATAATCTCCAGGTGTATGTGACCGGACACAAAAATACACATTCCTTGAACAATTACTGCACACTCAACAACAGTCACAAATTCCTCATACACCTATGTCATCCGGTGCATTATGCCAGTTCACAGAAACCCAGCCCACACGGTCTATTACTTCTAGGCCTACCTCCACATTCACTCCACATTCACTCTGTCAATGTCTACTGTCCGTTTCTCAGGTGAAATAAGTACCTTCAATGTCCATGAGACTCGAGTCCTTGTACGCTTGAAAAACGAAAGTCTAGCCATGCCCATATTCACCAACAAAAACCACTTGGAATTCCTCTTCACACACTCGTCGTTAAATAACTGCTCAATTAATATCAATATCAATGCTCCTCTAAGAAAAAAAACGTGCAGTTGTGGATTCATATTCTGATTAGGTCTGTCAAAATGTTTCGCGCTGATGACTCGAGTTACGTCACGCATCACCCTGATTATTGATTTATTCAAAGAGGAATAACTCTAATACAATTCACTTATACACTCGTCGGCCGATTTTTTGTCGGCAACATAGTTGCCAAAATGAAGGTCGTAGAATTCGATTCTAGTGTTATTTTTAATGTACAGCGAAAAATTAATTAATTGGAAAATTCTCAAAATGGCGTTGCTAGGCACAAGGAAAACGAAAAACTTTAGAAATATGAGAGAAAAATACTCTCTTATGAGTTGCCATGAAATATTATGGTGATTCCACCCTCGGGTTTGCAAAAAAGCGGTAAAACCCTTGGCAAAGCCTCGGGTTTCACAGCTTTTTGGGAACCCTCAGGTGGAAACACCTTATATTTTATGGCTACTCATAAGAGAGTCTTATAATCCTCATCACAACTGATTATCAAGACCAAAAAAAAACTAAGGTGATCTGTTTTGCAGACTTTGAAAGATGCAATTATTGCATGAATGTAAGTGCAATCCTTCTAGTTTAGCTTGCTCTCATGTCTTACTTTGATACATTTTCTCATGTCTTGCTCTGGGGTTTTTTCCCCCCTTTTTTTATGGTAGTACATAGTTACTTTCCTTATTTGCATTATTCCTTGATAGCAAAATTTGACTGGCAACAAAAGTTTTTGAAAGCTGTAAGATAATGGACTTCATGGAATCGATGGTTTTCTTTAAGGAAATGTGAGCTGTGAAGATAGGGATGTAGAAGAGGCTGTGGAGGAGAAGGCTGAATTCAGGCTACAGTCCTCATCTCCACATTCACAACAAGACAGCTGTGAAAAACCTTCTCAGATTCCAGACTTTGGCACACAGGAAGTTTCTTTTTCCAAAGTGGGATCGAGTAATGGTGTGGTTAATGAAGATGAGGATCAAGCGAAGGAGAAAGGTGTTGAAGATATTAATAGGAAACCAATGAAGAAACTGGAATTTCAAGCAGAAGACCAGAAGTTTCGTAACCAAAACCAGAGTGAGCCAGTAGAGGGAAATTTGAATGTGGATATTAATGAAACACTGCCTGCTGAGAATCAGTCCATTTTTCTATGTCAGGGATCTGAATCTGAAGATATGGTCATGAATGAAAGATTGGAAGAGAAGGAAAGCAATGTTTTTGATGATACACTTATACAGAAAGATGGACTGCAGGATATAGCGAAAGAAAAAGTGCTCGTAATGGATATATTTGAAAATAAGGAAGAAGTCGTGGATATGCAGAAAAATGAAATAGAAATTATGAATATCCAAGTCTTGGATGTATCTAAAGAGGGGGGACAACTTTCTGATATACAGACAGATGAAGGACAAATTCCTCATATACAGAAAGATGAAGGACAAATTCCTCATATACAGAAAGATGAACAAATTCCTGATAAACAGAAAAATGAAGGACAAATTTCTGATATACAGAAAGATGAAGAACAAATTTCTGATATACAGAGAAATGAAGGACAAATTTCTGATATACAGGAAGATGAACAAAATCGGGATATACCAATGGACAAATTTATGGATGCACAGAAAAATGGAGTTCAGATTATAAATATCCAAGATATAGATTTACAAAATAATGATGATGAAAGTCAGATTATACAGAAAGATATACAAGTAGAACAAGTTGAGGAGAGGAAAGCAGATGTGGTACATTTAATGGATACACAGAAAGATGAAGTACATAGTGAAAAAAGTAACAAACCTGTCCAAGGGATGGGAAATATTGTACCACCCACGAAAAATGACACGGAAAAAGGAGTGATGGAATTGAACACGGAGGTATTGGAGGACGAAGCATCCAGTAAGGAGAATGCAGTGACCGAATCATGTCCAATCTCGACACTGTCTTCAATGTCCAGCTTTTCTCAGAGTGATCTTGTATATACCTTTGACATCGATCCAGATCAGTTGAGCTTTTCCACTGAGGAACCTGGTTCAGCAGGCAACAGTTTGGAGAAGTCATTGGATTCACATGCTTTAGGTAATCTCAATAATGTCAGTGAGGATAGTTTAGATGAGGTCAACACGAAACCTGAACGTGAAGATAACGATGTGCAGACATGTGATACCGGGGTAGACCAGAACGATCAGGAGTTCAGTGATATTCCTCACCAAGTGTGTTTGAAGTCAGAAGAGAAACAAGTTTCTGAAGAAACAACTGAAGTTATACCTCCTGAAAGGAACTTAAATGTGAAACACAACTCTGATGGGAAAGCTACTGTCTCTGACATGTTTGAAGATGAGTTAGCTTGTAGTGGTGAGGATCTCTATTTTTCTCAGACAGAAGAAGCAGAAGCATTCAACTTGGCTGAGAGTAAAAATCAAATCAATACTACTCCAGAAACAGTTCACTCAGGTGTGTCAGTTGAATTGCTGGAATATTCTGCTGAGGAACTGCAGCAGAATTTGGAAAAAACAAGCAGACGGAAAAGAAAGATGGGAGAAGGCAACTTCCCTTCACATGGAGAGAGTGTTCCAGGGAAAAAAAGGAGACTCTCAGATGAAGAGCTAAAACCAGTAAAGACAATCATATCCAACTACTTCAGAATTCAAGAATACTGGGAAAAGGAGAAGGATACTGAAAAGAAAGTCAGACGAAAAAATTTAGTGGGGAATCTTGTCAAACATTTCTTTCTGACACAGCAGTCTCAAGACTCAAAGAAGCAAATTAAAGCAGAGAAGAGTTACTCCACATCTATTAAAGATGTTGAGTTTGGAGAAATTGATGTTGCTGACACTATTTGTGTAGTTGATGATAGAGACTGTAGCACTAATAATGAGAGTAGGCAGAGTGGTAAGAGCGAGGCTTCAGAAGAAATTGTGGAAATGTTGGGTCTGTCACAGGAATCTACTGCAACATTAACCAGTTATCAATCTGAAACCTTTCCCATTTATCAAGCATCTATTGACCCAGGTTGTGGTATAGCAGTGGAAATTAACAAACCCAAACCAGCTGCTGAGAAAAGTGAATCTCAGCCTAGCACAACAGGTTGTGATGCACAGACTCAGGCAAATAGTCTGGAAATTGACCTTGAAACTACCAATGTGGGGGGTCAGGGTCACTTATTAGATGACCTATCTCTGGAACAAGAAAATGGAGACTTAAGTCAAGTGTGCATGAATGAAAACAATAATCATAATGATCCACTGGAGGCATGCATGGACAACAAAATTGACAGAGGAAGATCAGACTCAACAGAGTCCGATGCTAGTGAGAAGAGTGAATTACTTTTGGAGAAAGTGTCTTTTCCAGATGTAGGAGTAGATGATGAGGAAAGTTGTGATAGCTCACGAGACGAAACCCTCTCGGAAATGGAAACTGACAATGGGAAGAATTTCTTTCTTGGAAAGGAAAATTTCCAACAGGACAATGTGGCGCCAGTAGAGGAAGGGTTTGAAGCAGTCAACACTGAAGGTTCTCCGCGTAGTCTACAGTCCACTAGTAGTATTGATTATTCTGCTGGAGTTGTGGATTCATCGAATGACGTACTAAATCATGACTGTGAAGACACCGAGAAACAAGCTGACACAGAAGAAACTGTGATAGACGATGAAATAGGATCTGTAGAGGACGTTACAGAAAATCAGAATCGGAAAGTTCAGAGTGAAAACAAGAATAAGAATGAGGTAAATGGAGAGGGGCAGAAGTTTGAAGATAGTGTTGAAATGAGTGAAACCAATTCTGAGAGTGTTACCGGACAGTTGTCCCAGAGCAGCGAGTTTGACTCGGAGGCTATAGAAATTCTCAGCACAAAGTCCACGAGTGAAAGTGAGTTAGAACTGCTCTATGGGCAATCTCCTGATCAGCTTAGCAAATCAAAGAGCAGTTTTTCAAACTTAGATCATAATGACACAACACAAAGTAAAAAGGATCCTGTGATGTTAAAAGATGTCATTGTAAAGGTCCCAAAGTTGGAAATCAGCCAAATGTATCAGGAGATGTTAAAACAGCAAGACAGATCAAATGTTGAAGTGATCAGGGAAGACTCTAGCACAGATACTAGGGTGCACACTTCATTTGAACAAGACAGATCAAATGTTGAAGGAGGGAAAGAAAATTTCTTCATTACACCTATTAATGATGTTATCAAAGAAGAGAGCTCAGATAGTAACATGTACATTAGAAGTCGCCTGCCTAAGTTTGAAAGTGACAGTGATGTGGAAATCACAGGGGTGAAAACTTCCTTTCCTGTGAAGTCTTTTGAGGATATCCACATTACCCTTTCTGAATCCAGCAGTGACGAGTTACCCGAAGTCCAATTTCTGAGAGAGGAGAAGGCAGACCCTAATAGATCTGTGTCTTACAATGGATTTCTGACAATCAAGGAGGAGACCCCCACCCCTATTAAAACTCCTTTTGTACGTAAAGCTCTTCAGACGTTGGAGAAGACACCAATCAAACTCCCAGAGGAATCGGCTCCAAGGAAAGTGCTTAGAAAGCGACTGTCTTTGAAGAGGACACCAGCAAAGAAGCAGAGAGAAAGCAAAACAAGTCCACCACCACAACGGAAAAATCTACGAAGTCCAAGGAAGAAGGCGACTCTGAAGCAGACGTCAAAGAGAGTGTGCAATGACAGTGATATAGAGATTATTTCTGGATCAGACAGTGAAGAGGACTTTACTCCTTCAAGGTTAAAGCAAGTAAAACAGGAAGCTTTTAGTGGAAATGATAGCGATCATGATGATGTTAGAAGGATGAATATCAGAGGAAACTTACCTGGATGTGGAGAAAACAGTATCCCAAAGTCTGACCAAAAGGACGGGTTGAGCAGCCAGAGAGAGGGTGAGATAAAGAGAGTATTCCCATTACTAGAGCAGTCCTCGGGAGAGAGTCAAGGTATTCATTTTTTCTTTCTTTCATTGGGATCAGGTATAAGGATTACATGTAGATGTTAGTAATTTTCTTGCTGGCTAATGAAAGGAAATGATTTTTTTTCTTTCTCAGTTTGTTTTTGTTTCTTTTGGTTTTCCTGAGTCTGCATTTAGATTTTCTTTGATCTGGAACTACACTAGTGTAGTGTTCAGGGGTGTGAATTTTTCCTCTTTTCAGAGGAAATCCTCTGATTTGCTCAATTTTCGAAAAAATGAAACACTCTGGAATTGATCTAAAGTGGCAGAAAATGATATTTTTCCAGGTAGGGTGAGGTGTTTTCCTCCCTTTTTGACCAGTTTTCCTCCGATTTATGAGGAATTCAGTCACATCCCTGAATGTTGAATAAGCCAAAACAGAATTTATTGATATATTAAAATGGGCAAACATTTTTGAAGACTCACCTTGCAAACTTTCATTGCAATCACAATATTAGAGATATCATTCAGACACCATTTTGTTACCTGTTGACCTTCACCTCTTAATCTTAACAAGAGGTCATGTGAAGTTTCATTGCTAATTGCTCCATTAGACTTGCTCAGAGGCCTGTTCAGCAGAACGGGTGCCCGTTAACATTCCCTATGTAATCCTTTGGTGCTAGAGGCGAGCACTCGTGAGTGCCCTCTCTGCTGAACAGGCCTCAGGTCTCTATGTTAAGTTGTGAGCGCCCTCTCTGCTGAGCAGGCCTCACATCTCTATGTTAAGTTGTGAGCACCCTCTCTGCTGAACAGGCCTCAGGTCTCTAAGTTAAGTTGTTAAAACAAGTATTGACTTGCTGCTCCCTGTGATACTTTAATTGTTCAGATGTTCTGACAATATAAATAGATATGAAAGAGAACAAGATATGTGAAATTAAAATAAATAACTTCCAGATGTGAGCAAATCTAATGATGCAGTGGGATTAAAACTAAATACAGTAAAACATGGTTATAGCAAACCTCTTCGACCAACAAAAATCAGCTTGCTATAACTAAATTTCATTATATCCAATTCATTATTTTTCTCTCTCAGGGGAATAGATTTCACTTTACAATAAGTGTGAATTCATTATAAGTGTGTTCATTATAAGCATGGTTTACTGTATTGATTATCTTACATACAAAAGGATGAACAGACTCAATTTGATAAAGCAAATATAAAACAAGAACTTGTTTCTAGTAAATACAAAATACTTGCTTTGAAATTAAAAGAAAAAAGTCATGTGTAATTATTTTTGTGGCAACCAATACTAGGGACTAAAACTTATATTTCACAACCAATACTATGATATTGTTTTTGTCCTGTCTTGTCATTTTGTATTTCTGTCTGAAACTTTAACCTTGCTAATAACTCATGAGCAAGTGCTAGAGCTTTGATATTTCACATGAGTATTCCTTGTAATAAGATCCTTCCGTGGATACCAACATTTGTGACCTTGACCTTGGAGTTTGACCTACTTTTTAAAAACTTAAACCTTGCTAATAACTTTTAAACAGTAAGTACTAGAGCTTTGATATTTCACATGAGTAATCCTTGTGACAAGACTGGTCATATCTTCTAAATGGTAAATATTAGAGCTTTCATATTGCTCATGAACATTTCTTGTGACAAGATCTTTCTACTGGTACCAAGACATTTGTCCATGTGACCTTGGCCATCTTTGCAATTGGCCATTATTGGGGGCATTTGTGTTTCTCAAACACATCTTGTACAACTGGAAATGCATAACAAATGGAAATATTTTCTACCAAGCACAAGTTGAGGGTAGAAGGAGACCAGACCAAAACTTCTGTAAACAAATGAAAATCAATTATGTCATTTTACTTACTATGACAGAGAAATTGTGTTTATGCCTTCACAGTTCACAGAATGCCTGAAATCAATACACATACTTTTCAAATTAACACAACCTCAAATTCTAATTGTAGAAGCTGGATCTCTGTCAGACATCTTCCAATCTGAGGAATCCAAAGACAATGAACTTATCGAATCCGGTATGGACCATCTGTTTTAAAATCCTCTACACTGATTGATTGATGTATTAAAGCAGTTGTGTAGTTGAATCAACATCTTTTTTGCTGTGCACTTATTGCAAGGAAGTTTGATTAATTTTTGCCATAAATTCAATTTTGCCATATGGTTGTTTAACATTTTCTGTCATTCCAATCTCCACAACAGAGGCTCCACACAACACAACAGAGGCTCCACACAACACAACAGAAGCTCCACACAACACAACAGAGGCTCCACTCTCTACAACAAAGGCTCCACACAACACAACAGAGGCTCCACTCTCCACAACAAAGGCTCCACACAACACAACAGAGGTTCCACTCTCTACAACAGAGGCTCCACACAACACAACAGAGACTAAAGACAATGAAATGAAGGAAGAAGAATCTGAGAATGTGTCAGGTATCCCTGAAAGATCCAACACAACAGGTACCCCTGAACGGTCGAGCACAACATGTACCCCTGAAAGGCCGAGCACAACAGGTGTCCCTGAAAGGTCCAGCACAACAGGTACCCCTGAAAGGTCCAGCACAACAGGTACCCCTGAAAGGTCCAGCACAACAGGTATCCCTGAAAGGTCCAGCACAACAGGTACCCCTGAAAGGTCCAGCACAACAGGTACCCAAGAGGAGTTCACTGGAACATGTGTTGAGGAAGGTGGATTTCCAGAAAAGAAAGGAACAGGTCACAGACATCAGAGAGAAACTGCAGATGAAAAGAAAGGAAATGTTCAAACAGCAAATGGTGAACTTAATCAAGAACTAGTATATCATGAAGATGTGCATCCAGATGTTCAGATAAAAATGATGGAGGTTAGAGATGGCTGCTGTGATTTTGATCTGGCAAATGATGATTTTGTAGCCAGCACTTCTCCAGAGGATAATGAATGGGAGGAGACATGGAGAACTGTACCTCCTCTATCCCCAGACTGCTCCCAGGCACTGTCTCCTCTCATACCAGAGGCAGGGTCAGAAAATGTAGGGCCAGAGACCAGCACAGAACTTGGGGAGGGTACCAGCAAATCCAGCTCAACAGAAAAAAATGAAAAGACACACAAGAAACCCTCTCTTACAATGGAATTTGATAGTGACAGTGAATTTTCTGGACCAGAGTTTAATTTTGAGGTACTGAATTCACCGGAAGCAAACATTAGGAATAAGAATGATATTGATGAAAATGTGGGTGAAGATGGAAATGTTTTTGAAATGGAAGAGGATCAAAGGACATGCACTGATTCCAAGGATAAAACTAATACAGAGGGATTTGGAGGAGATGGAGTGAATGAATCAGAGGACCATGTGATGGATGATGTTTTACCTAGCCTTAGCAGGAAGAGGAAATCACAAGAGAAAAATGGTGAATCAAAAAGACCAAGAATGAAGGAGGATAAGATTGTTGATAAAGAAACTGAAGAAATGAAGATTTGTACACAAGCTACTTCAGACTGTTGTAGCACACAGAGTGAAATAGAAGATAAAGAAGAACATTCACCCAAGATGTCAAAAGTGAGACAACTGATGCAGAAATTAAAAGGGAAGAAATCAGCGGGGAAGTCAATGGAGGAGAGCCCGAATCTGACAAGTTCCACACTGACGGACAGTCAGGATACGCCTGGGGACGTCCCGAGCACCAGTCGAGTCCAGAGGAGGCTTCTACCAGCTCTCAATATGTACCAAAGTGCCAAAGCACACATACAGAGGTCAGTGATTATATTTTTATTATACCCCCCGAAGTTCGGGGGGGGGGGGGGGGGGGGGGGGTATATAGGAATCACTGTCTGTCGGTCCATCCGTCTGTCTGTGCAGATTCATGTCCGGGCCATAACTTCTTTGTTCTTTGACTTAGGCATACCATATTTGGCACACAAGTAGATCACCATGAGAAGATGTGTCAAGTACCTTCATGACCTCTATATGACCTTGACCCTTGATCTCAAGGTCCAAATTAAAAGTTTTTACAATGGATTCGTGTCCGGGCCATAACTTCTTTGTTCTTTGACATAGGCATATCATATCTGACACATGAGTGTATCACCATGAGACGATGTGTCGAGTACCTTCATGACCTCAATATGACCTTGAACTTTGACCTCATGGTCAAAATTGATTATAGGGTTTGACAGTCATACCATAAGACATGGATGTATCACCATGAGAATATGTGTTATGTACATTCATTACCTCTTTATGACCTTGACCTTTGATCTCAAGGTCAAAATTATAGGTTTATGCCATGGATTTGTGTTCGGACTATATCTTCCATTTTCTTCTACAAAGGCATACCATATTTTTACACTCAGGAAAGAGGTAATTTATACCTATTAACAACACCCTTTGGAAGATTGGGGTAAGCGGGGGGTATTCTAAGTGAGCATTGCTCACAGTACATCTTGTTAAAGATTGATTTACCTTCCGTAAATACTACTTTTGCAATGGAGAAGTATGTTTAAAAATTACATTTTGAAAAGTGAAACAATCCTTTTTGTAGTCTAAATGGAAATGACATAGGCGCCTGGGTCAAGGATATTGCACTATGACCTATATGTAAACAATGGAGGAAATTCGAACCACGAATAAATATTTCTCTCTGATCTATGGTGTCTCTTTATACATTTTTTCAGGCGCCTATGGGAAATGATCCCAACAAATATATCTAATCTGCTTAATTCCAAGACCATAAACTGAGAGGCTTAGGACAAGAGTTTTATTACTACTATATAAAATTTATATAGCACAAATGTTTTAAAAAAGCTTGTTTATAAAAAAAAAAAATTTAAACACGAAGGCCAATTCAACTTTATTAGTAGATTATCATCCAGGGTCACCAGAAAGTATAGGGTGGGTGGGAGGATCCTGAGAAAAATAATAATGACAAATGATTTTTTGTCAAAGAAGTGCATCATTTAATGCCAGACAGATGTCAATCTATGCTTATTTCACAGATGAATTCCAGGTTAAACGTTAATTTCAAACACAGAAAGATACCAAACTTCTTCAAGATATTAAGAACATTAATCCTTTCCTTTAATTTACGCCCGTAAGAAATTAAGTAAACTATATGATATATTTTCTATACGGGGCTTTTCACATTGCTATACTGGAAATGTAAACAAGATGTGTAAATACCGGAGTCGGACATGGAAAATTTTTCCGGAAATCACAAGTTCAGCAAAATAAAAAAAATTCCAGGCGGGGCGATTTTTGAGGGGCGGGCGGGGATGATAATCTATCAATTAAGTTGAATTGGCCTAATTCTGAAAATTTTATTTTTTTATTAGAATTATTTCAAAAGTTAGTTGGATATCGAAAGTTAGACGTAAGTCTATTCTCAGATTATGGTCTTGAGGCCATCTCTTAGGTTTGTGAAGAAGTTAAATCTTCATAATACTACCACATCAAATGCATCTATCTTAGTGTACTGCAGAATCATTTAAATTCGTGGGGGTCAATTTTCGTGGATTGATAAATTTTTAAGGGTTTGTGGGGGCGTAATTTCGTGGATTTATATATTTGTAAGATTCTTGTATACTAGTTGTCTTTATTCGTTGAGGATGTAAATTCGTGGGTGAGGGGTACCCACGAAGTCCCCGAAAATTGAGCCACCACGAATTCTAATGATTCCGCAGTATACCCAGTAGTGATGAAACGATTGTCGCCGACAATTGATTGTCAATCGTTTTTGGCTCTTTGATTCCGATTATCAATTTTATTTTTCATAATCGCTTGTCGCCTGTACACTAGTTGATAACTAATCCGAGATTCATCTGACTTTCAACCCCGATTTTACATGGTGAAATGTGCGGGGCCGAGTCAGAGTGGACTTCTTTGAAAAGTGGGAATTCAGTGACACCAGCTATTGTCGTTGCTGTGCCTACCTTTTATAGCTTTATCTCGCGGGTTTACTTTCATATATATATATATATGATATATATATATATATATATCCTAACCCAGGGAAACCCAAGTCAGACATCTGGATTTTTTCCCCTTAAAAGTATAGCAAATCTTGATTTGTGGCTAGAGAAAACACATTTCATTCCTCGTTAGACGGAATAGGCTAATATGATATAACATGTGTATGTTCAATATAATGTTGCATATATATAATATATATATATATATATGAGCATGAAACTAAAGAGAAATAACCCCAAAATGTAAATACCGATTATATCGATCTTTGATTGATACAATTCTTGCGATTATGTCCAATTATTGATATTTATTTTTTTTCCCGATTATTCAACACTAATAATATATCATAGTCTCTGCTACGATTTTCTTGTACAATGAAACTTACGAGAGCCTAAGTGAAATAAACTGAAATAGGTTAGATATGAAGTCTGACAATGGACAGATCCTCTATATTTAAGTTATACCTCTGTCATCATTAAATGCCGTTCTCTGGCACTACCAGAAGTTGGCATTCAACAAATTAATGAAACCACAGCTATTTTTTTAATGATAATGTCTTCTATTCATATATTTCATACATGATGTACTTCTAGATGTAAAGACCTGCTGCAGAAACTGAAGGCGGAATTCACTCAGTCTGCGAGTTTGAGAGGAAATCCTAGAATATCACAGTGGCAGTTAGTGACTCTCATTGAAATCACTTCATAAGAAACTTGCTAATAGCAATCTGTATTTTGTAATTGTTACTGATGCCATACATATTTAAAACATCAGAAATAAGTAAATTTGATCCTGTTTTATTTATGAGCCATTTAAAAGTTTGCAAAAGTATGTTTTTGTAATTATTGCATATATTAGTACAATATCAATTGCAAAAAATTTAAGGAGGAATAACACACCAGAGGAATCTGATATGAATGAAAAGTGAAGGATATGTACAATGATATTTCTAAATTGAAAAGTTTCAAATTTACCTTTAATATCTAGTTTTTGATAAATGCAGTTTTAGTAGAAAGTAATCAAAAAAAATTTAAAACCCAGCTAGACTCAAACCCATGATCTACAGTCTAACAGATCAGCAGTCGACAGGATAAATGACTGAGCTACACAACTAAGCGACTAGATATAAAAGGAATATACATGTATTACTGATATTTTTCAAAAGGAAGACAATGTATTATTCCTCCTTAAATTTACATTGCTGAATTTGCAAATATAAAGTCTCGGGGAATTACAAGCTCTACAACGCAGTACATATGTTAAACTTTGGTACATCACAGGAAGGATCTGGAGGAGCTAGAAACCAAGTTTGCCCTGTCTAAGACGGTGATCGCCGTGGTCGGTGACACAGGGGCGGGAAAGTCCTCACTGATGAACGCATTACTGGACCAGCTGGACATCCTGCCCACGTCCGGACTACGGGCCTGCACCGCTGTGGTGGTGGAAGTGGTCAGTAACATGGACAACCACAAGTATGAGGCCGACATTACCTTCCTGTCTAAAGAGGTATCTGGTTTTTGTAACTGTCCAATAAAGACATTTTCGTGCACCATTTTCCTCATGTGTTATACGATACACCGTATCTCTTGTGTATATATGTTTAGGTTAAAAAACCCACTAGTAACATAAAGGAAGGTTTAATTTGATATAACGCTGAAATGGGTTGTAATGTTGTCATGAAATTTTAGAGAAAAAGGATCAGAATTTTTTATGTTATTCTTGATAGTAATACAAAGAAATACTTCGCTTTCAAATTCTTCAGGAAACATGCTGTGTTGTCAGTTGCTGAATATTCTGTGTATTTGGTCATTGTTTTTCTGATTCTGTAGGACTGGCATGAGGAGTTACGTCTGCTGTTGAGAGATCTTACTGATGTGAATGGAAAGCTCAAGAAGGGCGCTCCAGATCCAAAATCGGAGGCTGGTGTGGCTTTCCTTAAAATTAAGGCTGTGTATGGAAAGATTGATAAGTTTGAGGTACTTAGACACCACACCAATGTTACCAAGTGGCTGGACAGGGTCAAAACCATTAGTCACTCAGAGGTACGGATGGAACAACTGTCCTATCAAGTCAACATTACATTGAAGTTATGTTGAAAATGAATAAAAGTGGTTTTAAATGTATATTTCCAGCCTGCACACTTCCGGAATGCCATTGATAAATACATAGAAACAGCTGACCCTGGAATTGGTGGTCAATTCTGGCCAATCGTAAAAAAGGTCACGATTCGTCTGCCTCACTGTGATGCCTGCAGTAGTGGGGCTGTGCTTGTGGATTTGCCAGGAGTCAGAGACTCAAACGCTGCCCGAGACAAAATAGCCCGAGATGTAAGTTATTCATAGCCAGCACACAAAGCTGTATTGTTTGAGGTATTTAGTCAATAAATTTGTAAGATTTTGAAAGACTAAGATAAGATTTGTTCCTGTTGTGACCCCCTTGGGGAAAGGGAGAGCCTCAATGGGTTTAAAGTTTAAAACATCTGTTATATATTTTTAAATTAAAATTTTATTAACATATACAAATATACTTAAAAATGTTAAATTGATATGCATCTCATGAAGCCTAGCCTGGCATTTGTTCACTTAAGACCTCTTGTGCTCAGGTGAGAGAAATGGCCTATGGTTCTCTTGTTTTGAAATGAGAAGTTTCTCATGTAGAGGAAACTCTTTAGACAATGTTATGTCATACTATAAATACACTTAAACATCCTTATATATAATGAATGCTTACAATGAATACCTGCTTATAACAATTCAAACTTATTATGAATTCATGCTTATTGTGAAGTGATATTTATTCCACTATGATTGGAAAATAACGAAAATTTTGTTGGATATAACAAAGTTTGATTATAATATGGCCCTAGACGTTGGTTATAACTATCCTTGACTGTGTTTATATGCTTTTGTTGGGGGTATTTTTCAGCATCTTAAGAATTGTACAGCAGTGTGGGTCATTTCCTCCATTCATCGTGCTATTGATGACAAAACAGCCAAAGATCTATTAGGGGAGAACTTCCGAAGACAGCTGTTGATGGATGGCCAATATGGAAACATCGCATTTATCTGTACAAAGACTGATGACATAAAAAACTCGGAAATCATCAGGTCTGTGCTACTATTCATCTTTGTATCACATTGTATTGTTAGGGAGTTCATTACTGTAATATTACATTGTATTGTTAGGGAGTTCATTACCGTAATATTACATTGTATTGTTAGGGAGTTCATTACCATAATATTACATTGTATTGTTAGGGAGTTCATTACTGTAATATTACATTGTATTGTTAGGGAGTTCATTACTGTAATATTACATTGTATTGTTAGGGAGTTCATTACTGCAATATTACATTGTATTGTTAGGGAGTTCATTACTGTAATATTTATAGGTTATAGACTTTGTATGGGAAAATATGATGACCAAGTTTTTTTGGCGCGTAGACGGACCGAGCTTGCGAGGTCCGTCCGCGACAAAAAACGAGGTCGTCATATTTCCCATACAAAGTCTATAACCTTTTTATTATATACTTTCAATTTCATTTAGAAACTAACAATAACTTTATCAGTTTAACTGAGTATAAGATGAAAAACACGAAAAATTTGAAAATTAGCAGCGTAGAAATTTGATTGTGATGTAATGTTTGCGGGCCGGAATGTTTCCGGGCATATATCATGTGATATATGCCCGCAAACTTTTAAAGAAAAAAGAAGAGATGAAGTTGAAAGTATAGTATCTAGTATGTATGTTAATTTACAGAGGATAGTATCTAGTAGTATGTTAATTTTACAGAGGATAGTATCTAATAGTATGTTAATTTACAGAGGATAGTATCTAGTATGTATGTTAATTTTACAGAGGATAGTATCTAATAGTATGTTAATTTACAGAGGATAGTATCTAGTATGTATGTTAATTTACAGAGGATAGTATCTAGTAGTATGTTAATTTTACAGAGGATAGTATCTAATAGTATGTTAATTTACAGAGGATAGTATCTAGTATGTATGTTAATTTTACAGAGGATAGTATCTAATAGTATGTTAATTTACAGAGGATAGTATCTAGTATGTATGTTAATTTTACAGAGGATAGTATCTAATAGTATGTTAATTTACAGAGGATAGTATCTAGTAGTATGTTAATTTTTACAGAGGATAGTATCTAGTATGTATGTTAATTTTACAGAGGATAGTATCTAATAGTATGTTAATTTACAGAGGATAGTATCTAGTAGTATGTTAATTTTACAGAGGATAGTATCTAATAGTATGTTAATTTACAGAGGATAGTATCTAGTATGTATGTTAATTTTACAGAGGATAGTATCTAATAGTATGTTAATTTACAGAGGATAGTATCTAGTAGTATGTTAATTTTACAGAGGATAGTATCTAATAGTATGTTAATTTACAGAGGATAGTATCTAGTAGTATGTTAATTTACAGAGGATAGTATCTAGTATGTATGTTAATTTTACAGAGGATAGTATCTAGTAGTATGTTAATTTTACAGAGGATAGAATCTAATAGTATGTTAATTTACAGAGGATAGTATCTAGTATGTATGTTAATTTACAGAGGATAGTATCTAGTAGTATGTTAATTTTACAGAGGATAGTATCTAATAGTATGTTAATTTACAGAGGATAGTATCTAGTATGTATGTTAATTTTACAGAGGATAGTATCTAGTAGTATGTTAATTTACTGAGGATAGTATCTAGTAGTATGTTAATTTACTGAGGATAGTATCTAGTAGTATGTTAATTTTACAGAGGATAGTATCTAGTAGTATGTTAATTTACAGAGGATTACACCTTGAGGAGAAAGTTCAACCTCTGGAGAATGAAATAAATCGTCTGGAGATGGAGAAGAGCGAGCTGGAGATCAGCAAAAGGGACAACGCTGGCTGTATAGTACAGATGAAGAGGACGAACCGTGAGCTGAAGAAGAACATTGAGGAGATTGAGGAGTGTCTGAGGATGGAGGACCAGGAGGCAGAATCAGAGGAGGTGAGGATTATTATTGGTAGAAAGTGCTGGATTTTATTTGACTGGAGCAATTTTCTTATGCCCCAATAATTGGAAATTTTGGAGGCATATAGTTTTTGGTCTGTTTTAACCTTGGCCTAAACTTTTGAATGCTTAGAGCTAGGGCCTGCATAGTGTATTTCTTGTGAGAAGAACCTTTCTTTTGGTACTTAAATATTCAACCTTGTGACCTTGACCTCCAGATTTGACCTACTTTTGAAAAACTTTAACTTTGGCCATAAAACTTGGTCAGGGCCATTCATCATGGCTGCAATGAGCCACAACTGAATGTGTGAGCTGTGCTTTTGGGTATAGTGTTCACAAACACATCTTGTTCTATATAAAATTTTGGTAGTTTTTACATATTGTAATATAGGGTAAAGGAAACGGAATGGGTATAGAAAACCGGATAACAAGAATAAAACCATGTGATTAATAGAATCCCCCATGCATTTGTGGTTGGATGCGATTTTCATCCTTATCACATCTTATCTTGACAAGGCATTGAGATATAAAACACACAACATCTAAGATAAAACAAGAGCTACAGATAATCACACAAAACATGGAAGACCTGATGTGTTTCTTGTATTACATATGTGTGATGTGTACTTGAAGACCTGATGTGTTTCTTGTATTACATATGTGTGATGTGTACTTGAAGACCTGATGTGTTTCTTGTATTACATATGTGTGATGTGTACTTGAAGACCTGATGTGTTTCTTGTATTACATATGTGTGATGTGTACTTGAAGACCTGATGTGTTTCTTGTATTACATATGTGAGATGTGTACTTGAAGACCTGATGTGTTTCTTGTATTACATATGTGTGATGTGTACTTGAAGACCTGATGTGTTTCTTGTATTACATATGTGTGATGTGTACTTGAAGACCTGATGTGTTTCTTGTATTACATATGTGTGATGTGTACTTGAAGACCTGATGTGTTTCTTGTATTACATACGTGTGATGTGTACTTGAAGACCTGATGTGTTTCTTGTATTACATATGTGTGATGTGTACTTGAAGACCTGATGTGTTTCTTGTATTACATATGTGTGATGTGTACTTGAAGACCTGATGTGTTTCTTGTATTACATATGTGTGATGTGTACTTTTATATTCTTTGCAATCCCTATCTGGGGTACCCTTGTGTTGAAAACAAATTTTTTCAAGTCAAAAATAAAAATGCTGTTGTTTCTTAGAATACACACTAAAAAAAATTGGAAAATTGTTTCAGGGTTTGACATTTACTTTTTTGAGCACTAGACCAGTCGGGCTACTTCAAATGATTTTTACTAGACCTGACTTTATATCCAGTAGCCCTGACCAACTTTCCAGAAAAAAACTCTGATAGTTTCTCCATATTTAAATACTTCATGTAAATGACAAACTTTTACGACGTACTTTATTAACTTGATAATCACTTTATTATAGTCAATTCAAATAAACTGTTTAAAATTAACATCGAGTAGATGTCGTAAAACATCACTACCGACCGCGACTTATTTATTAGAACTAAAAATAGAGATTATTCCACCACACGGTTCAAGATTGGTAGTTTCTTGTTTATTAGTTAACACGACCAGTCGGACTAGTAAATCGACATTTTACCCGACCGAACCTATCATTTAGTAGACTCGGTCGGTCAGACGTGCCTTAGTGTCAAACCCTGTGTTTACAGTTACAATTAGAACAATGTTTAAAAATCAAAGTTTCAATTCATTTAAAAAGATGTGTGAATTTAGGAAATGTATTCATTGCACTATATGAAAATATAAAAGTAACATAGTTGATGTTACAAATCCTGCTAAATTTTTACAAATGCATGTGGTTTGTTTTTTGTTTTGTTTTTTCTTTCCCTTTTTTTTTTTAAATCGAGTTTTTGATAAAGTTGATAACCAAGGCTAGATACATATATGATTGCGCCCATGACAAAAGGGCCCTTATGGCAATTTTTACCCATTTCCACTTTTTAGCAGATTTAGATAGATAATAGGTAGAGGATTAAAAATATGTAATTTTATGGTCTTCCTTCACTTCTAAGACGTAATTTTTTGCGTTTGATGCACTGATATATTCTATAACATCAGCGCAACGTCATGACGTTATTGGCGTCATTACGGAGAACAACAATTTATTTAATCTGAAAGAGAAAAGGTGCTGGATATATCTTTTAAGTTTAATTTCAATTCTTTAAATGCTTGTGTGTGTGTATTATTTGATAGAGAAAAAAGACACTCAAATTTTAGGCACTTAAATTTTTTTTCCAATACAAATAAATCAAATCACTTAAATTTGATATTCATGGCTTAAATTAAAGGAACATTAGATTTTCACATTTTTAGTCGAACATAAGACAGTCAATTTGATGAAAACATGAAAATTGCATTTTAATTCATAAAAATTCCGAATTAAAATACACTGTACGAGTTTACTAGCACACGCACGCACCACACACACGCACGCACACACATACACTTGATTAATCAAAATTTCAAATAAAAATACAAAATGACTGCCGATTGATACAGAGCATGTTTCAAGTGACTATTCTTCCGACGGTGTAGGGCACAGACTATCTTGGTGTGCAGGTCGTACATAAGGCCGTACATTTCTGTATAAATACTGCTGCCTTTCCCTCGTCAATCCGACAGGAAGAAGAATTTCTGGTAGTGCTGCGGCATCAAATGAAGGTGATCCATTCTTTTTCAAGAAAACCATTTTCTCGTCAGAGTCGACACGCTCCTTGACGTAAACATTCCATGGTTCCTCTGATGTAAAACGGAAATGGTGGTATTTCCTTATGCCTTTAACCGCTCGGTAATAAGTGGAGAGAAAGGTTTTCCAGTCTCTCCAATTCCATGCATCTCCATAAGGCACTGCTTCATTGGAAACTGAAGATTTATTGACTAGCGTCTGGAACTGGCCTAGGGAATCAACGTCTGACCTTCGGAAGAGCTTACGAATGTGGGCAAAACCACTGTCTACAAGACACCTGTAATACAAAAACGACAATCTTTTACTATTAACATACATTTTCATTATTTATTCTTTTCACAAATTATTTTTGAAACTCCCATTTGTTTACCGGGTGTGTCCTGGAATCTGCATACTGTAATTGATGTCACTGTGACGACCAGTCATAACTCGCCAACATAAATAACCTAGTACGTACTGGTTTTTGTTTTGTCCTGTTGGAATAAGTATATATTTACTGTTCTTACTATCATTACTAGAATCAAAATCTTGAACAGAGCTTCCAAGTATATTTATCTTTCGTAATTTACAAACATCTCACCAGAACAGTTGTCTGCGTGAAGTGAACAGGTCATCTCTCCAAATCCATGCTCACTAAGGGCGTGGTCTAACATGCTGATCACTGCATTTGGCCCATTTGTCAGTGTTCCATCCGCTCCTTTAAAATAAAAGTGGATATTGAAAAATCATTATATTTGTAACAATATACATCATACCATTTCATACATCTATTAATGAATATAGAATGTACCTATTGTTTGATCTTCATCTATGATGTAGTTCAACTGTTTTGACACACTATCGACTCTCACACCAAATACTTGGACCCGGCGGAGCTGTGCAAAGTAAGTAGGACCCATCTGGCGAGAGTGATGTGGTAATTGGAAGTGCTGAGCGAAGTCGAATGTGTAGTGCACATTATTTAGTTCTCCTCCCTCCCACCTCGCCATCTCATTTGTTGCAGTTTCTATGCAGCTCCTATAATGCAATCTTTCCTTCTTTGCGTCTGCTATATGTTTTTGAAAATTTTCAACAGCTGCTAGCTTCTCTTCTTCAGTTACGGCATCAATAATTTGTTTGCGCAAACACTCACATCTCTGGCAAACGTCATCCCTGGGTTTGCTGATCTTTATGTGTGGAACACATTTCAACCATGCATCCTCAAAAGATGATATTCGCAGAGCACGAACTCCTGTCTCTTGACATGAAGTGTTGTATCGCTGGTGAATTGCTTTTTTGGTGTCAGAAGAGGGTAGATAAATAGGAGGAATACCGTCACTTCCTCTGGGGGCTTCTGGTTGTGGCATCCCCACTTCAGCAGCATAATTAGTTATGAACAGTATGGCACGTTGTATTTCCTCGAATTGTAGAGCATGAACCGGTTTTTTTCCTTTATTTCCGTGCTCTCGTGGAACAGCTCCATGATCATCAAGATGTTTTGCAATATTTTTGAAAACTTTTTCTGTTGTATCATATACGATGAGAAATGCTTTTCTACAGATTGCCTGACTTTCAAAACTATACTCATATCTCGCACGTTTGCGTTCCTTTCGTTTGGATGTTACTTTCTTGTTCCCAACCTTTTTTATCGAACCCATTATATACATTTCTTTTTCCTCTTTTGTCATTTCCCTCAGTCTGTAAATGTGGTCTGTAATTTCTGATTTCAAAAAATTATCCAAGCAGTTACTAGAACAATTGCACACAAATTCATCTTCCACTTCAGTATTTTCGTCATTACTGTCATGTACAACACTATTCTCAATCTCTGAATACTGTGAAATTCTAGACATAATTAGCTCCTGCTGATCGCATTCATTTGCTGAACCTTCATCCTCACTACATGTATAGCTATCACGTTCACCCTGATGGAGCCCAAAATGTTCCCGAAACAGGTCATCAAGTTCCTAAATAAAATTGATGTCTTGTATTTTAATGAAACATGAGAAGAGAAAAAACGATTTAAACATCACAAGGATATTACTAGTAATAAAAACTTTAACCCCCACCCCCCTCAATTTAACAATATCTATTCAATTAATTTAGCATATCTTATTTCAATACACTGTAGAAATGAAACAGGACAGTAAAGGCATCTCAGAGTCGGGCTTCATAAATGGAAAGTCACAAAATACATGTAGATTGCAGAAGGTAGACCACTTCAGGGGCGTAGCTTCCTATGAAACACGGAAGTATGTGCTTCCACATTGTTGCGTAAAAAATGAAGTAATTTAGTCAAGTTAAAATGAATGGATAATCTTTTTTTTTTTTAATTGAAGGAAGTTACGATGTCCTTACCCTATGTGCCTGTGTGTAAAATTAAAGAATATGTGTATTGGAGACTTTGAAAATACCTTTTTTAATTGTCTAAAATGCACCAGCTTTCGGGGGCTTCGCCTCCTAGGCCCAACCAGGCCTTTGCCCTGGACCCATTTGGGGCCATAGGGCAGCCCCCAAACCCCCTGCCCTTTCTGCTTCCATATTTATCTTCCCCAAGCTACGTCCCTGCACTTGCATGTATACTAACCAAGTTATAAGTTATTTCCCGGGAGAATTTTCCCTCTATTCACTTTCGACTGACAATATTCTTTTCGTATAACCAGGTTCATTCTAAAAACATCTATATGTTAATCATGCTCTCTCTCTCTCTCTCTCTCTCTCTCTCTCTATATATATATATATATATATATATATAAGTTACGGATGTCAAAATATTGTTCTACATCATTTAGCCTATAGACTATATGTTTTTTTTAATGAGGACGATAAAGTTTTATTAAATAATTCTTCTTTTTTCATGAAGATATTTAAAAATTTTAAAGTTTCACCGGTTTATCAATACCAGTATATTAACATCTATCGACTATGCATGAAATCGTAATTTTGTTAAATTCACACATAAGATTTTCCTTTGGGGTACCCCAACAATTAAGTTAATGTCAAAGAGTTATCTCTCTTGGATTTATAAATAGGACTACCAGACGCACAGACTTTTCATACAAAGTGTAGATGTCTAAGTACTATCCCCAAATTTATCGAATTTTTTCATGACTACGTTGTAAATTTTATATTGACTATATAATGAATTTTAATAATATATAGCTTTATATATAGTGGCGTACAACAATCGTCTGTTTGACATTGCGTCGATCCCGTTGACAACTGTAAACATTGCAAATAACGAGGCGGATCTTGCTTATTTTGAAAGTGGGTTCAACTTTTGTATTGATAATTATGAATTGTTTTTACCTCAAACTCATCCATGATTAGTTGTTCAATGAAATGACATAATCTTTGATGAATCTTCGTGGAGTTGTTATATCTAGGCCCTATTTGCTAAAAGTTTATTTCGGTCCGCTGCATATGTAGAAAAAAAAACCGACGCGGAACATTCCGACTTTTTTTTTTTTTTAAAAAAGAAAGAATATGTTTATCATGAAAATCATTGGATATATAAATGTTTCATTCAAACATATTGTTTTCAAATTGTCTTTCTCGTTTTGGTTTAAAGTGTAGAGCTCTATATCATATGCATACATACATTAATAAATTTAACACGTGGATCTCTGAATTATTGGTGCACGAATCTTTACGGCACGGCGCTACGTAACGTCAAATCTTTGTGACGTTATTTCTCTGTTCTACTGAATATGCCATAAGGACCTTTTGTCATGGGCGCAATCATATATAAACAGCAGAGGTAACTTTTTGTTTATTCCAGCTTCAAGAAATTAAGGATGTACTCCAAGAGAAACAAGATGCATTAAAAAAGAATAGCGAGCAGATTGAGGCCTACCGTAAGGCAGTCAGAGAGGCTGAAAACACCTGTCTGCAGCACGAGGTGACCATCGGTAAGAAGAGGAAAGAGCTGTCCAGTCTATGTGCCAAAGCCAGAAATGACTACTCCAAAAAAGAAATTAAAAGGGATTTCAAGGCTGGGCTAAGGGTATGGTGCTCATACATACTAACATGTGTCCATGTATAATGAATTATATTGTTGTATTCAAAAGAAAGATTGGTTTGATATATGAAGTACAGGTTTTGTGCTAAACATGTCTTGATTTTTCAAAACAAAAGGGATTCTGTTAAAAATCAAAGAAATTTTGTAGTTAATTTGTATTTGAAAAGAGACTTCAGACACTTTTAAGGTATTATAAAACATAGGAAGAGAAAGGGGGAAAAAGCAATGACGTACGCATATTTGTACTTCACAGAGATTAATATACCAATATCAAAATTTTCATGGTGTGGGTTTTCATACTCCAAAATGGAACCTTAGTCCTTAATCAAATTTGCATATATTTTGAGATTCTATAATGCTGCTTTTTCTAACTTGTCAGGAAATGAAGAAGAAGGCTGGAATGTGTGATGTGGAAGAGATGGACGATGATTTGTACGACAGTGATAACGACGACGATGACATCGGAAACTCTGCTGAGAATCTGAGAGTGTTCTGTGTCAGTGCAACGGAGTACCAGAAAATGAGGAACATCATCATCGACGATGGACCTCCCACAGTATGTAATATAGGATAATGTAATCAGCATGAATTGACAATTACCAAATAAGATAATGTAATCAACACGACTTCACAGTTCCTAAATACTGTGGAATCATTAGAATTCGTGGTGGCTCAATTTTCGTGGAATACGTGGGTACCCCTCACCCACGAATTTACATCCTCAACGAATAAAGACATTCCAGTCATCTTTCTTACAAATATATAAATCCACAAAATTACGTCCCCACGAACCCGTAAAAATTCAGCAATCCACGAACATTGACCCCCATGAATTTAAATGATTCTACAGTAGGATAATGTAATCAGCACGACTTCATGATTACCGAATAAGATAATGTAAGCAGCACAACTTCATGATTACCGAAGAATGAGGAACTGTGTCGTCATTCATTAATGACGGACTTTCCATGGTAAGCTGTGAAAAAGTCACCTCCTGACAATAAACATGCAGTATTAAACAGGATGTTTATACCTCGGTGTTAGTAAGCTATAAGATGTTGTTATTACATTTTCAACAGTGAAATACTATGATTTATCCATTGAATTAAAATGATTTTCACTATGTGAATATAACAACGGATTGTGACGTTTGTGTATTACTATACAACCTTTAAGATTTGAAATAAGCATGTTCTAACACTAAAGGAAATATAAACAGAAAATTTAATGCTGTGTAGTTGGATATGGAATTTATTTCACTCATGAGCTGAAAGCTCAAGTGAGCTTTTCTGATCACCTGTTCGTCATCTGTCCGTCTAGCTGTATGTCCATCTGTAAACTTTTTACATTTTCAACTTCTTCTCCAGAACCACCAGGCCAATTTAAACTAAACTTGGCCAAAAGCATCTTTGGGTAAAGGGCTTTCAAGTTTGTTCAAAGGAAGGGCCACACCCCCTTCAGAGGGGAGATAATCACAAAAATGCCGAAGTAGAGTGGGGTCATTTTAAAATCCTCTGAAGAACCACTGGGCCAGAAGAGCTGAAATGTACATGAAAGCTCCTGACATAGTGAAGATTAAAGTTTGTTAAAACCATGACCCCCGGGAGTAGGATGGGCCCACAAAATGGGATCAAAGTTTTACATACTAATATATAAAGAAAATCTGTAAAAATCATCTTCTCAAGAACTACTGGGCCAGAAAAGTTTACATTTACACGAAAGCTTCCTGACATGGTTCAGATTCAAGTTTGTAAAATTCATGGCCCCAAAGGGTAGGATGGGGCCACAATAGGGATCAAAGTTTTACATGCCAATATACAGAGAAAATGTTTAAATATGAGGCAAAGTGACTCAGGTGAGCAGTGTGGCCCAAGGACCTCTTGTTATATTTTCACTCGTGCTTTGCACTTGTGAAAATATATTAAATATATTTTTTTAAATTCTGCATTACTCGTAAAAGAAGTTCTAAATCCAACTACAAAGCATTGATTATCCTCTATATACCTCATCAAAATGAGATGTAGGGTAGGTGTTAGTAAGCTACAGTGGAGCCTCGTTAATCCGGACACTTTGGTTCCCAGCAAAATCGTCCGGATAAAAGAAACGTCTGGATAACTGAATCGCATATTTCTATCTTTACATAAGTGACCAATATGCTTACTTTATTGATACGTAGTGAATTAACCACATTCTATCATTGGATTTGACCATTTGCATTAGTAAATAAATTATGATAATGTTAACATTTACATGCATTTCAAAGCACTAAAATTGAAATATACGAATGCAGCACTATTATATATGTAACTATAAATAAATAAATAATTACAGTGTAGTAACTAACATAATCTTTTACAATTCAAACTTTTCATCACACTTTTACTTCGTAAGGAAGGCGGTCATTTCCATCTGTCACGATTCACGAGTTCGGTGGTCTATTAAAACAATCTTCATCGTACAAAGTTGATTTAAGAATTTCGTGGTTATCATGTCAATTGACAACATTCTTTAACCAGAATTCCATCTGCCAGAGTTTATATTTCTTGTTCTATAATTATCCAAGCCAATATCGGGAGAACAAAATCGTAATATTAAGACCTACTACTGCTTTGATCTAGCCACGCGCACCTATTATTTTCATGATGCGATAATAACGGAACAAAACACGGGTGAAACCAACATTACCGGTATATACAAAATTTAATTGTCATTTTCCTGAAAATGGTAATTTTCTCACTTCTACCGAAAGTTTAAAAATTCGAAAGTAATAAAGCTCTACAACATCGTAACAAAAATCAATCGTAGACAGGTACATTCTACATGCATGACATTCTAAACATTAAAAACTTACTACATGTACATGTGCATGAACAAACATGTATATTTCATGCCAATCTACAGTATAAAATCCAGAATCTAGAAGTACGATCTACAGTCTTTAAATTTGAATAAGCCGATATCAATTTACGAATCAGTACAACTGATATGTTTAGCAGTTCAATAAAAAATGTCATTGTGGCATGATGTTTAATTTATTAATACTATTAGGCTATTGATCAAGATTATAAACTACAGGTTTATTTACAAAATTCAACACTACAAACAATACATTTCTTATGTGCAAAAATTGGCAATGCCATGTTTCGATCGGCACTTGCTAGCTATCTAACTGACATATTACACACCACCTAATTAAATGGAGGTGTTGACCGAGTACGGGTAATTGCTTCAATTAGACAGTTTGTCTCGTTTTCTTTACAATTTACGCCTTGCTAAAAATGTCCAACACAGACCTTACCTAAAAAAAAAATTACCGTCCGCATTAACGGTACAATTTTCAATGCATATTAATGTTTTGTAGTAAAAAATGACCGTCCGGATCCAGAACGCGAATTTCCAGATTAATGATGCAAAATAACGTATAAAAATTCCGTTCCCAAGAAAAATCGTCCGGAAGGTGAAGTGTCCAGATTAATGGCGTCCGGATTACCGAGGCTCCACTGTATATAAAATGGTGCTTATAGAAACTGTGAATTATGAAATGCATGTACAGTGCAACCTGCCTAATGTGACATGCTCTGGGTCAGAAGAAACAGTGTAAAAAAAAAAACAATGAAAGTGTGAAAAAAATTGCCATGGGACATGGATTGCACAGGTTTTGGGTTAGTCAGTTTTCACTGTACATGTCAGGTGTTCGGTACAGGTGTTGGGTTAGTCAGTTTTCACTGTACATGTCAGGTGTTCAGTACAGATGTTGGGTTAGGCAGTTTTCACATGTACATGTCAGGTGTTCGGTACAGGTGTTGGGTTAGTCAGTTTTCACATGTACATGTCAGGTGTTCGGTACAGGTGTTGGGTTAGTCAGTTTTCACTGTTCCTGTACATTTCAGGTGTTTGGTACAGAGGAGGATACACAGATCCCAGCCCTGAGGTCATACATCCACCAGATGACCAGTGTCCGACACCAGAAAAGCCTAGAAAGAATTCTACAGAGGGTGGCACAGTTTGTATTCGACATACAGAATTATCTGACAGAGGATGAAACTGTCCAGGTCAGCAAACCCAAAAAAGCTTTTGGCCATATTTATTTCACTTTTTTTCTTTTTTCTTTTTTTTTCTTTCTTTTTTTTTTTTTTTTTGAAGTGACACACTGTTTTTTTTAAAAATATCATTGATAAAACAAAGGAAAAAGAAGAAAATACCTGAAATAAAAAGATACACACTATATATATATGAACAGTGAATAAAATATTGTTACAGTCAACACATCAATGATGATCATGTACATTTCACAAAATAAACCAAAAATGATTGGATATTACGAATTATGTTGATGAAAATTACAAACTACAGTATTTAGATCTGAATCTTGTTGCCTGTTTAACATTAGACAAAGGGTGACCAAATCAAGTCTCGAAGTGCCATAAAGCAAAGATTGCAATCACTGCTGCAAAAGTTTGATTCAATGATTGAACGATTGATGTCAGATATGGAAAGTGCATTATCCAATCAAATCAGGCCTAAACTAGGAGAGGGCATCACCACAGCAACAGCAAGAGCCAACGAACAGGCAGCCAAATGGAGTGCTTCGGTAACGAGTCATTTAACATTTGAAGAAATATTGCATGTCTACTTATTTGAGAGATTGTGAATTATCTTGAAAATATGCTTGATAATCACAGAATTGAAGGGATTTTATGTAAGGAAAAATCAAAAACTTTTGTACATGGTATTATTCTTGGCAGATTTCATGATATTTGAAACTTGTACAATGATTTGTAAGAGAGAAAAAAATTCACAAAAATGATTCAGGTGAATAAAGAAAACAAGCAGGCTGGAGGCTTGCACTGGTGTACATACCGTGCCACTGTACGGAGACAGGGGGTGTTCACGTCGCCATCATATGGAAATGTCAATTTCAACCAGGACCTGACGGAACCAATGTACACCAGCATTAGCATCGTCTGGGACAAAGTCTTCAGGTAAGGAAAGATGTTATTCATTTAACTAGTTATACCCTCCGAACGAAGTTCTGGGGGGGGGGGGGGGGGGGTATATAGAAATCACTCTGTCTGTCCGTCTGTCTGTCCGTCCGTCCATCTGTCTGTGCAGATTTGTGTCCTGGCCATAACTTCTTTGTTCTTTGACTTAGGCATACCATATTTGGCACACAGGTAGATCACCATGAGACAATGTTGTCAAGTACCTTCATGACCTCTATATGACCTTGACCTCAAGGTCAAAATTAAAGGTTTTTTACAATGGATTTGTGTCCGGGCCATAACTTCTTTGTTCTTTGACATAGGCCTACCATATTTGACACATGAGTGTATCACTATGAGACGATGTGTCATGTACCTTCATGACCTCCATATGAACTTGACCTCAAGGTCAAAATTACAGGTTTTTACAATGGATTCGTGTCAGGGCCATGACTTCTTTGTTCTTTGACATAGGCATATCATATTTGACACATGAGTGTATCACCATGAGACGATGTGTCGACTACCTCAAGGTCAAAATTTATTATAGGTTTTGACATAGTCATACCATAAGACATGGGTGTATCACCATGAGACTATGTGTCATGTACATTCATGACCTTTGATCTCAAAGTCAAAATTATAGGTTTATGCCATGGATTTGTGTTTGGACTATATCTTCCACTTTCTTCTACAAAGGCATGCCATATCTTTACACTCGGGAAAGAGGTAATTTATACCTATTAACAACACCCTTTGGGAGATTAGGGTAAGTGGGGGTATTCTTAGTGAGCATTGCTCACAGTACCTCTTGTTCTGTTGTTAAAATACATGTAAGAACTCTTGATTAACAGACCACACACAAATTCATGTTCACACAATTTGACGTACACGAGTCATATTGCCATACTCGTATAAAAAATGAATCTACACCACTTTTCACCTGATGACACAAATGCAGTGACTTCATTGGATGTAATAAATTTTAAACAAAGCGATTTAAACTCTGAATGGCAAAGTCTTCTGTCTCACAAATGTGACTCCTCAAGGAATACCTATCTTTTGTAATTTTCTAGAACTTCCTGACCTACATAAATGTACATTTATATGAGATTAAATGATATGTGGTTATGTTTTAGTGGACTATTTATATGAGATTAAATGATATGTGGTTATGTTTTAGTGGACTATGTATATGAGATTAAATGATATGTGGTTATGTTTTAGTGGACTATGTATATGAGATTAAATGATATATGGTTATGTTTTAGTGGACTATGTATATGAGATTAAATGATATGTGGTTATGTTTTAGTGGACTATTTATATGAGATTAAATGATATTAGGTTATGTTTTAGTGG
Source organism: Ostrea edulis (assembly GCF_947568905.1). Classification (NCBI taxonomy): domain Eukaryota; kingdom Metazoa; phylum Mollusca; class Bivalvia; order Ostreida; family Ostreidae; genus Ostrea; species Ostrea edulis. The sequence continues at coordinate 34,782,725 of NC_079164.1, forward strand.
ACTATTTATATGAGATTAAATGATATGTGGTTATGTTTTAGTGGACTATGTATATGAGATTAAATGATATTAGGTTATGTTTTAGTGGACTATGTATATGAGATTAAATGATATTAGGTTATGTTTTAGTGGACTATGTATATGAGATTAAATGATATGTGGTTATGTTTTAGTGGACTATTTATATGAGATTAAATGATATTAGGTTATGTTTTAGTGGACTATGTATATGAGATTAAATGATATGTGGTTATGTTTTAGTGGACTATGTATATGAGATTAAATGATATGTGGTTATGTTTTAGTGGACTATGTATATGAGATTAAATGATATGTGGTTATGTTTTAGTGGACTATTTATATGAGATTAAATGATATGTGGTTATGTGGACTATTTATATGAGATTAAATGATATGTGGTTATGTTTTAGTGGACTGTTTATATGAGATTAAATGATATGTGGTTATGTTTTAGTGGACTATTTATATGAGATTAAATGATATATGGTTATGTTTTAGTGGACTTCTCTGGGCATACTTTGATAAGTTTAAGGCAGCAGTGCTTAGTGTGCTGAAGCAGTTTGTCCTTGACCTTAGTCAGGAGCTCCACGTCCACGGAATCCAGCCCAGCAGCACCCAGAGACTTCTCACCTACATACTGGACAATGCTGCTCACCAGGTTAACAGCCAACACTTTACAATAACAGCCAGATTTATGCTGAACATATTTTGCTCAAGAATAAGATATGTTTCACTTTGATTGGACATTTTAATTAATTCTGTCCATCGCTGAAGTTGCAACAAATTGAAATGGACACCTTAAACATTAACTAAATTAGCATTTCCTGATTTTTATTTTAGTTGTCAGAAATGGTGGCTGGACTGAAGGAATTTGTTACAGAGAGACAGAGGGATGCCAATCGAGTTCTAACACCTATAGTCCAGGTAAAACTGCCCACAGAGTTCTGACACCTATAGTCCAGGTAAACTGCCAACAGAGTTCTGACACCTATAGTCCAGGTAAACTGCCAACAGAGTTCTGACATCTGTAGTACCGGTAAACTGCCCACAGAGTTCTGACGTCTGTAATACAGGTAAACTGCCAACAGAGTTCTGACGTCTGTAATACAGGTAAACTGCCCACAGAATTTTGACACTTATAGTCCAGGTAAACTGCCAACAGAGTTCTGACACCTGTAATACATTTAAACTGCCCACAGAGTTCTGACACCTGTAATACAGGTAAACTTCCCACAGAGTTCTGACATCTGTAATACAGGTACACTGCCAACAGAGTTCTGAAGTCTGTTATAGTACAGGTAAACAAAGATGAGTGACTTTCATGCTTCCCTATCATCTACTTCCACTATCTAATTTCGCTTCTGCATATGACTAATAACAATGAGATTGAATGTCATAATTACGTTACTACAATGTAAAGTATTTAGAGATTAGAGGCCGTAATCTCCTTACTGTCGTATTGTGTAATCAAATACCAGGCACTGTGATGAGAACATTAATAATTATTGTATATTACATATAAGTTACTAAATCAGTAAAATAACATATTTTGTCTAGGGACTAAATAAACTTTGGATACTGTTGAATTATCAGTGTTTGTGGGGGGTTGGTCAGTGGATTTTCTGGGTAGCCCTTACCCACAAATTTACATCTATTGACACAATGTAAAGTTCCTTATTCAAAGCTTGAAAAATGTTCATCCCCATCACATTAGGTGCAGTGTATCTGTGTAGACAATGCTATTTTTTTGGTCACACTATTATTTGGAGGGGGGTGATTAATTCCTTGTTATTGATTATTATTATAACATATATACAATATAATATATGCAGTGTAACATCATAATTGCACAGTTACAACTATTATCAAGCTTCAGTCCAGCATGACAAAGAGCGCTTTAACTGCAAAAGATTTCTCGGCAATTTCCCTCTAAGTGTCAAATGACCAGTTTGCATAGATTCGTTTTCAAGTTGAAGTTAAAATTCTGTCCCCATTATGTCCAAAGTTATGTTCCTGCAAACCAGTAAAACTTTGGTTACGCACAAAATTACATCCCTCACAAAGTAAAACTTTGGTTTCCCACAAAATCATGTCCCCACAAACCAGTAAAAAACTTTGTTTACCCTCAAACATTGACTCCAAGCCCCATAATGATGATTCCACAGCATTATAAGTTCATAAAAGGTACTCATCAACATCCCTAGTAATGATAGAATGGGGGATCATCAACTACTATTGATATTTATGCAATACTCAATTTGTAAATAGTACCACAGCATTCATAATCTATATACACGATAAATTTGTACTGTATGTAAATAGTACCCCAGCATTCATAATCTATATACACGATAAATTTGTACTGTATGTAAATAGTACCCCAGCATTCATAATCTATATACACGATAAATTTGTACTGCATGTAAATAGTACCCCAGCACTCATAATCTATATACACGATAAACTTGTACTGTGTGTAAATAGTACCCCATCATTCATAATCTATATACACAATAAATTTGTACTGCATGTAAATAGTACCACAGCATTCATAATCTATATACACGATAAACTTGTACTGTGTGTAAATAGTACCCCAGCATTTATAATATATATACACGATAAACTTGTACTGTGTGTTTTATTTCAGGAAAATCTTGCTCCAACCTACAACGCTTGTGCTGCTGAAACAGGGCCAGGGATGTACGATCGAATGAAGACAGGATTAGCTGCTGGCATTGACACGGGAAGATTTTACATGTTTGATGATGCCTCACGCGCACTATTACAGGCATTGGAGCAAATCAAAGTATGCTGTATACTGAACTTTATGTAAAATATGTATTTCAACTTATTTTTATCGGTGTTGGAGCAGACTTTAACTGAAGATTTATCTGGTATTTTTCACTTGATTTATGCCTCTGTAAAGTTATATTATGATAGTTAATGCAGATGATTTTGCATGCTTGGTCATATTCTTTGTCACATTAGTTATTTACTGGAAAACAGTCTATTTTTTCATCCCATGAGGATCTGGGTAAGAGTAGGTCCTCAGTACCCCTTGCTTGTCATAAGAAGAGACTAAATGGGGCGGTCTTTCGGATGAGACCGCAAAAACCGAGGTCCCGTGTCACAGCAGGTGTGGCACGATAAAGATCCCTCCCTGCTCAAAGGCCATAAGCGCCGAGCATAGGCCTAAATTGTACAGCCCTTCACCAGCAGTGAATAATACGGGTGAAATATTCTCGAGCGGGATGTTAAACACATAGGCACTTTACGTTTTGAATACCTATAATAGAAAAATTGTCTTCCTAGAAACAAATTATTCACAAGATATATCATGCCGCCATCAGGGTTTTTTTTTTTACCAGCTTGCAATTTTCGGCAAAAAGTTTGATATGATAATTAGACCCCTACCATTTAGAAGCACCTCTGCTTGATATGTCGATTGCGTGTGGTTAAACAATATTCAATCAATCTTTTTTAAGCTCCCCACAGATATAAAACTATGTTGTATATGTAGGTGGATGTGATGACAGATGTACAGCGAGTGTGCTACAGTCAAAGTAGTACTGTGTTGTATATGTAGGTGGATGTAATGACAGTTGTACAGCGAGTGAGCTACAGTCTAAGCAGTACTGTGTTGTATATGTAGGTGGATGTAATGACAGTTGTACAGCGAGTGAGCTACAGTCTAAGCAGTACTGTGTTGTATATGTAGGTGGATGTGATGACAGTTGTACAGCGAGTGTGCTACAGTCTAAGCAGTACTGTGCAGTTGGCGTTTGAGCCCCTGTGGGAAGCCCCTGGAACATGTCTTCAGCTCAGAGATCAGCTCCTGCCTTGTAAGTGGTCTTGGCATTACCATTATCTGTATATACATTCACACTCTGTTACTTTTATCCAACACCTGTATGATAATTCTCCATCTTGAATGCTATGTCCTGATGATTGTGAACACTTTGTTTTTATTGGCTCACCGGGACAACTGTCTGGAGAGCTGATATCACAACCCTGGTGTTGGCACCGTCAGTGTCACGCTTTAAAAGGGAAAAAATTAACCTTGACAATATCTTATCAATCAAGAAGGGTAGGGCTTTGATATTTCATATATAGATGCTTCATGACCAGGCCTTTTATTTGGTACCAAGAGTTTTTATGTATTGACCTTGGACTTTGACCTAGTTTTCAAAAACTTTTAATCTTGGTTTATTTTTTCAACCAAGGGGGACAGGACTTTTATAATTTACATATATGCCTCAAGACCAGGCTTTTCATTTGATGCCAAGACTTGTGACATAGTGACCTTGGACTTTGACCTATTTTTTAAAAACTTAAAACCTTGGCTGTGTGTTTTGAACATAGAAGGGGTATCTCTTCAAAGGATAGAAGAGAGAGAGAGAGAAAGGGGGGAGAGAAAGAAACAGAAAAGGTTGCAGCATTTGGATTATTAATAAACTCATCAATCTGCAGTATATAGATATAGATTTCTCACTTTTGGTACCAAGACTCTTGGCTAAGTGATCTTGACCTTGGACTGATGTAAATTTTAAAAATGTATACTTGACTACATGTTTTGAACCAAAGGGGTAGGGCTTTACTGGTAATATTTCACATATAGATTCCTCATGACCAGGCCTTTCATTTGGCACCAAGACTTTTGACCTAATGATCTTGGGACTTTGACCTAGTTTTAAAAAAACTTCTCCTTGGCTATAATTTTTTAACCAAGGGGATTAGAAAAAGTAGAATTACACTTGCTGATATTGTCTTCCTACAACTCTTGTTCAGTTTACCTCATGTTTTGTGAACTGAAAAGACAGGGTCAAAGGTTACAAAGATTATTTTAAAAGTCAAGGTCAAAGGTTACAAAGATTATGATAAAAAGTCAATATCATGTTCCGATGTCAGAAAATGTGGCAACAACTTTGGGACATTACGTCACACAAACACATCTCATTCAGAAGCCACTCAGAAATGGATATTTTGTTGTAGGCGTTAGAGAGCTGTCACAGGAAGTGAGTACCATACTGGAGGAGGCCAATGTGAGGGCACCTGTTACCGAGATTCCGGCCACGTCTAGTGCCAGTGGTACAGACCAACCTTCCAGCAACACAACGCAGGGCCAAGGGCAACAGGTTCAGACTCTTATACTAGTATTGTAAACCTCTCTACCAGCACTGTAAAACAACTTTATTTCAAGCACAAGTTATGATTCCAAGAAAGATAACTGTTACTTCAATACAAAATAAATTGTGGGCAATATTCAATTTTAGCGATCTCAACACCCTTGCTTATAATGCCAAAAAAATTTTTTAATTATTATAAAAATATATTTATATTTTATTAATTTAGACTGTCACGTCAATACATTCTCGTGAATTTGAGGTTCTCACGAATAAAATGTGAAATTCTTATTTTTCTCTTTGGATCCAATATTGTGGATTTTAGGAATAAAATGATCCCACAAATTGATAACCCTGATAGAAGATCATCTAGCCGTAGTTTGAGATTTAGAATCACTGATCTGTATGATAGAAAATCATCTAGCCGTAGTTTGAGATTTAGAATCATTGATCTGTATGATAGAAAATCATCTAGTCGTAGTTTGAGATTTAGAATCACTGATCTGTATGATAACCCTGATAGAAAATCATCTAGTCGTAGTTTGAGATTTAGAATCACTGATCTGTGTGTAAGTGTACATCCCCAGGAAATAGAGAAAATCTTTCAACCATAAAGATAATCCCAATTATTTCCAGTTGTATTGAATTTCAGCTTTTGAAGTAAAGTGAAAAATTTTCCTTGGTCTCTGTTAGTGATAAGTAAATTCTTGAATATGATGTTGGGGTTTGTTTTATTGAAGTGTTTCCAAAACAGGAAAATATTTGAAAATAGAATGCTACAATTGTAGTTTTTCTGATATTCTCTATGGTGTAAAGGTTTTTAAAGCATTTCCTTTAATAGGTCACCCAGAGAATTGGCTCATCAGCATTACCACAAAATTTTGTTCTGGAGGAAGTGGGTTTACCTCAGGTCTCCGATTTACTGTCCAGCATTAAGTCAGAGCCAAGTGTGGGGCAGCCATTTACTGTGCCAGCGGTCAAGCAAGAAAGGACAGGTAAATAACATGAATCATTAAAATGGTGTCCGAGTAGCGCAGAGGTAGCGCTCTTGCATCTCACCGCTGTGACCCGAATTCGATCCCCGTGATCGGCAGTGGTTGTATGTGAGAGGGTATGGCGGTCGCCCGCTCGGACATGGGTTTCCTCTGGGTACTCCAGTTTCCTCCCACATAACTGACCCCTTAGCGCCAACATCGGTGCATCAAAGGACCCCATTGGAAATAAGCTTTCGAGCTTTCTTGGGTTATCCTTGGTATTTATGTATGTATGTTTACAAACCCAGATTTCAGAAGGGTATGATTAGGCCACATCAAATCAATTCTCTGGTTCTCAGACAATTGTTTTTCAAAAAATAGGTAGGTAGGGGGTTTAGTTTTTCAGTTTATCTCCATGTCACAAAGGTGTAGGGATTTTTTGTCTGTGGTTTTTTTGTGTTGTGAATAAAGTTAGAGTTTTACAAATGGTATTCAACACCGTATAGCTTCTTCTCATTCTGTTTCTTGTCTTGTTTTATATGTATGTCATGCTTTTATATTGTAGATCTTATGCAAATAAAGTGAATACAAAATAGTATGTTTTTTATCATTTTATTCAAGTATACCAAAAACTACTTCCTGTAAATGTTTGGCATGGTCATTTGTAAATAAAATGTATAAACTGCTGAAAAAACCTTATCGCTGTCAGCTGTTTTGTTTCGACCTACGAAAATGTCGTACTTCAACTCGGCCTTGCTTTTATCAATTTGTTCCTTCACGGTTTCAATTTCTGTAAATTCACCGCCCAGAAGTTTCTTGCAAAGTGTATCAACTGTCAAGGACGAGTCTACCGGTATAATTGTCCATGGAACAATCTGTTTTGAGTTAAAAATAATCTCGATGCTGACAAGAACTGTTTCTGTCGCCATATTGTTTACATCAACTAAGCAGCACGTCTTATTCAGCAAGGCACTTTATGATTTTGGCGCCAAAACACTAATTTTATTTTGACGGATCAAATATGGGCGGCGGCTATTTTTTTCCAGCGCGGTAATAAACTCGTGTCAGCGGCCGATTTGGGGGGAGGGGGGGGTGTGTCTGAGAATCGATTTGATGTGGCCTTAAATTCCTATGTATTGAGTGAAATTGTCATTTGCCTTCTTTCCATTTTAGAGTTCTTGGCTGTCAAAAGCTACCAGTTGTATACAAATGCTCTATTAACATAATTTCTTTTTGATTCAGCTCCAAGGATAGCCATTCAAAGATTGATGCCCAGCACCACACATCCATCAAGTTTAGAGCAGTTGACTTCCGCAGGCATTTATGGATCAACTCATAGAGGGCTTGTTTCCATATTGCCATCAAATCTATCTCCTCAGGCCATCTCTGACAATAATGGTGGTTCACCTCATAGTGCTGCATCCCCCACACGTCTACCAATTGCCCCCAAGAAGTTCATCATAGTCGGTACTGGAACAGCATGCACCATTGCATCTTCCACATGTCAACCAAATAGAATAGCTCTCACAATGTTATCTTCCACACTTCCACCAAATAAAACAGCTTTCACAGCATCATCTTTCATACCTCCACCAAATAGAACAGCTCACACAGAGTCATCTTCTATACTTCCACCAAATAGAACAGCTCGCACAGAGTCATCTTCCATACTTCCACCAAATAGAACAGCTTGCACAGAGTCATCTTCCATACTTCCACCAAATGGAACAGCTCGCACAGGGTCATCTTCCATACTTCCACCAAATGCTTGTCAATTTTCAAGTGGATCGTCTCACAGCCAGCAAACTGCTTCAGCAAAAAGCATGAAGCACTCTGCATTCATGAAAAAGTTAAAGAGTTTAGCTGATAAAGTGAGTTCGCCTGAACGTCAGTTGTCTGCCTCTCAGCCAGTTCCTCACTGCAGCAGCACAAATCCTCATTCCAGAGGGCAGACGCCCCAACAAAACAGCCTTGCCCCACAAGCCAGGAGGCAGGGTAACACACTGTACAACCTTACCCCACAGTTCAGGGGGCAGAATAGCACACCCTACAGTAGCAGCCAGCTTACAGCAGGGAGAAAGGGTGTCCTTAAAACTGCAGACAAAAAGCCTAAAAAATGTGAGTGCTTACCTCAATACTGTATAAGCAGAATTTAAAGCAAGAATTTAACTTCGGCATTATTAGCGAGGTTGTTAAGATCGCTAAAATTGAATATCTCTAAGAATTTATTACTTATCGGAGGTAATAGTTATCTTTTCTGGAATTATAAAGTAGCTAAAATTCACCCTCGCTAAATAGATATACCTATTTTTATGGGAAAATCGCTAAATTTGTGTCTTGTTGTAAATTCCACTTAATATATGGTACATTGTGAAGTGAAAGTCCATGGACCATGAAAAGTTTCCTTATCACCGATTTTCACTACAGTCTACAGTAAACATACTTTTTTATGCACAGTACTTTAATGTTCATGCTAAGTGCACTGTCATAGGAATTTTGTGTAATTTCATAGTAGCAGACCTAAACTATGTAAGCTAATTTTATGTAAGCCATATTTTTAGTTACACAGTTAGTGACCTTATACGGAAAAATGCGTACAGGTTTTCTTTTCGCACCATGTATTTTTCCGACTTGGATACATCAGATAAGATGAGGGTTAATTGACAGTAGTTGTGAATGGCCGTGTGTGAGGATATGTGTTGGAACATTGCAGACACTTTGACCTAAGCAGGGTATAATATTCGAGATTACAGTATTCAAAATATCAGGAGTACTTTAAATCATGTATAGAGAATGCAGCCTGATGGTCATTGACTTTCACATACATATGTAAGAGGGGTGTTTGAGATACCGATATTCACTTATATAAGGTCGTACAAGTCAATCAGGTGGCCTATTTAATATCCCTCTTTCTTGTCTACATCAACACATCAGCTTTTAAACATTTTCTTATTCTCCGCAACTCCTGAACTAATTTTATTTTAATAGCATCTTTTTCTATAGGGTGACACAGAATGAGAATTTCAAGGTCCCTGTTTCTTCAAGGTTTTGTATGTGGGGCTGAAACCTCCAAAGAATCTAATCCACTGCAATTTTAAGAAATCCTCTTTACTCCTGAACTTCTCAAACATGAATTGGATACTTATTTGTAATGAGCATGGAGAAGTCAACCAAAATTGTTAATTCATTGGTCCTGGGACAGGGATTCAAGCCCCAGGGTGGGGGTTCAAGCCCTGGGGTAAGACTATGTGGATCACTAGGCAACAAGCAACAGTTGAACAGAGAACTGTTTTATGCTTAACTTGTTGTGTGGTAGTCAGGTGACCATTGAGGGTCATGTGACCTGTTACATTGTTTACATGTATGTACTCTGTAAGACAACAATTACTGTAGACTTATTTAATTCCACAGAGTCATAAGTTCGCGGTTTACCATATTTGTTTTTCTCTGCGGGTTTGAAATTCCACTGGGTTGCAAATAACTTTCATGAAAATAGCTTACATAGATAAAGTTTGCTGGTATGAAAATACACAAGTTTTATGTGACTGTAGACTTTTCAGAAATAAGTACAGCATGTAAAAATGCACATTTACAGTAACCTAAAGGTGTATGATTCTGGTACTTCATGCATGTAGAGGCACTGATGCATCACATCTCTTGTTTTGTAGGATTTACGGATATAGAGGAAAAATCCAAAAGGGAATACCGGTGTTCACTAAAACCAGCAGATACTGGTTGGAACCAGTATGATGGGATAGGATGAAACTTCTTCAGATGTATATTTGTAGTGTAGTTTGTGCTACATGTAACAGCACAGAAAAGGATATTAGAGTACTGGTAATAGCAAGTGATTAAGGGGTGTTTTATGGAGGACTCCTTGTGCTTTTTTTTAAATTACTAATCATGATTGAGAAGTGAAAGGAATTAGATTTACCACCGACTAAGAAATGTATATTTAACTAAAGAATCAGCTAACTAGCATTATCCCGAATTTAATGGCTGAATGTTTTTATGGTTTTTTAGTTTTTTGGCATTTGATATTCTGATTTTGGTATATTAGCTAGAACATCCAAGATCCGATGTTGGGTAACAAATATTATTATACCCCCCGCAACAAGTTGTGGGGGGGGGTATACTGGAATCGGGTTGTCCGTCTGTCTGTCCGTCCGTCCGTCCATCTGTAGACGCAATGGTTTCCGGACTCTAAAGCATTATCCTTTCCACCTACCGTCACCATATCATATATATGGACTACCCATGGGATGAAGATGTTCCCTATTGATTTTGGGGTCAAAAGGTCAAAGGTCAAGCGCACTGGACATCGAAGTAGTAATATGGTTTCCGGGCTCTAAAGGGTTATCCTTTCCACCTACATTAACCATATCATACATATGGACTACCCATGGGATGAAGATGTTCCCTATCGATTTTGGGGTCAAAAGGTCAAAGGTCAATCGCACTGGACATCGAAGTAGCAATATGGTTTCCGGGCTCTAAAGCGTTATCCTTTCCACCTACAGTCACCATATCATACATATGGACTACCCATGGGATGAAGATGTTCCCTATTGATTTTGGGGTCCAAAGGTCAAGCGCACTGGACATCGAAGTAGCAATATGGTTTCCGGGGTCTAAAGCGTTATCCTTTCCACCTACAGTCACCATATCATACATATGGACTACCCATGGGATGAAGATGTTCCCTATCAATTTTGGGGTCCAAAGGTCATGCGCACTGGACATCGAAGTAGCAATATGGTTTCCATTTAAATTCTTTAATGGCTTTTTTCATCGCATGGAGATGCTGTTTTCCTAGATACCTTTTGGATCATAATACTGAAGTTTTACCTATTACCTACACCCTTTGGGAGATTGGGGTAAGCGGGGGGGGGGGGGGGGGGGGGGGGTATTCTTAGTGAGCATTGCTCACAGTACCTCTTGTTTTAGATAGTTTATTGGTTTGTTTTTTTTATGAATTTTTACTTTTTAAAAAAAAAATAATTCCTCTCAAACAAATGATGTAATTACATGTATTTGTTAGAAAATCAAATTACTGGTGACAAAAAAACAACTGCTGCATTTCTTATGATGTTCATACATGTATATGGTAAAGGTTGTGATTGCAGTGCATGTGATGTTACATTTGATAAGATAGAATGATCACTGCCAGATTTGAGAACAATCTGAGGTTTTTAGCAGTTGTTAACTTTAAGCATTAGTATATTCTTACAGATTATCTAGTCATTGTTCTGATACAAAGTTGTATATTTATGTTTTGTACTTAGTTCTCTCTCTCTCTCTCTCTCTCTCTCTCTCTCTCTCTGTGTGTGTGTTTTGCAATTTCTAATTTCCTAAAGCTTTTATATTTTTTAAAGTTACTCAATAAACCATTGAATATAAAACATTTGTGTTGAGGACTTAGTCATCCCTGAAAGCTTGGGAGATTGCATTCGTCAGTTGAGGACTTTTTCATCCCTGAAAGCTTGGAGATGGTATCGGTCAGTCGAGAACTTTTTCATCCCCGTGGGGATCCGGGTTAGAATAGGTCCTCGGTATCCCCTTGCTTGTCGTAAGAGGCGACTAAATGGGACGGTCCTTCAGATGAGACCGCAAAAACTGAGGTCCCGTGTCACAGCAGGTGTGGCACGATAAAGACCCCTTCCTGCTCAAAGGCCATAAGCGCCGAGCATAGGCCTAAATTTTGCAGCCCTTCACAGGCAGTGGTGACGTCTCCATATGAGTGAAATATTCTCGAGAGGGACGTTAAACAATATTCAATTCAATAATCCCTGAAAGCTGGAGATGGCATTGGTCAGTTTGGACTGCTGTCATAATGATGACTTCCTTCACATTCTATAGACAGTCGGGGAAACTTCTATGTCCCAAAGCTGCCGTGATTAGTTAGTCATGCAAAAGGCTCAAATCACTGAGAACTAAAACTTTGAAAGGGCAGTGCTTTTTTTTTTGGGGGGGGGGGGATCTAATACTTGATCCAGTCTATACTGTGACACTTCCATGTACACACTAGTGTAGGGAGTGAGCTCTTTATCACTAGCTTGCCATTGAACATGTGTGACAAGATCAGTCTGTGTCTAAAGTAGTGAGATCTACATGCAGATAAATGAAGGGGCCAATCCATCGAATTTTGATATTTCCCAAATAATAGTTATTGGGGAAATATATGTACAATTTTTTGTATATATTTAAATTCATCAGATATCCTATAAATAGTAACAGGATAAACTTTATAAAACTTGTGCCTCTTTCTACAGTAACCAGGCTGCTCTTTGGTTAAAACTATGCACCCACTTCAATGTTGAATTCGGCTCAATTCGATTTTGGTGTTGAATTTTGGTTTTTGTACGTTTTACCTCTCTCCGACAATTTTTCACTCATTTTGAGATGTCACCAAATGTAAATGGAGTGCCACATTTATACCTAAGCGTGACGTTCTGTATAGCAGTGACGGTTCTTTATCGTGTCACGCCCGCCCTGACGCAGCAACCTAGTCTCTTCTAAAGCGGAGTGGGTTTGCCACGGACAAGTACGAGGTGGAATCGGAACCCTCGACCTCCCGATAATGGAAAGTACGCTCTACCACTGAGCCACCATGACTGATGGATGTCTCGTACTAAGGCGTTTTATTCCCAGACTGAAGGATATGATTCTGGTGTACTGTTTGTAGCTGTTGGGGAAGATGCATAGCTATGGGATTCACCTCTTTGTCGTATATATAATGTGATTTCTTCCATTTACCTTTTTAATGTACATGTAAATCAAATCTTATCGATCAGAGACCATGTATGAGGAGGGCTGTAACTTCCCATAAAAATATGCATTTGTTCGAAAATCTAGTGTGTGTTTTTGTGCAGGAATACCGAAGCAACTCGAGGGTATTTATTTAGTTTCAAGGTTTTAAGGGGAGGGAGAGCATTAATGTTGGGTTGGAATTATATATATCCTTTTATTTTTGCCAGCGCATTTCTGTAGCAGTTTTTAAAAACAAAATCAATCGAAAATAATATCTTTTTTCCAATCTGGTACACGAAATTGAATTTCACCCGTATGAGGTTTTAGAGTGTTCTGTTGTACATGCCGTCTTGTGACCTAATTTCCACGCACTCTTCTGACAAGCCACGGAGCAGTACCACGCCTTCATGCACTTTCCACATCCGGGGAACTTCTTTCCTTCTGGTGCCTTCTTGCCGCATTTTGTACAGACTTCTGGGTCATCCCCTTCCACGTGACATCGGAGACATCTGCACCAGAAATTGAAGGACTTGTAAAGCCACGCTCTCCGGAGTTTTCGCGGCATGGCCGTGTCAATGTAGGTAGTGAATATCTCTTCTCCTTTTTGGATATCCCTCTTCGCTCTAACAGTTACGCCCCCTTTTCCGTGAACCAAACCGTCGGATACCTCAACATTGTTGAGACAGGAATGGTTCAGGCATGCGTGTAAAGGAAACATCCCACAAACATTGGATGGAAGTGGCTTGTCTTTCAAGTATTTTAAAAGTCTAAGCGTGCGGTCTTCCTCCTGCTCGGTTGAGCCTAGCTCCTCGAGGAATTTATGGTATGGTGTCCACGGTGATGAGAAGACCTGCAGGTTGCAGACGGCTTGATAATAACGTCCATTGAATTCAGAATCAGTAATTTCATAGCTGACTCCATCTCCACAATCAGCGAAGATTTCTTTGAATAAAGATTTCATGACTTTCTGCTCCTTTTCTACAGAAATATTCCCATAGGCGATAAATCTGAAACGATAATTTCTCGCAATTATTTCCCCCTCAATACAATTCCTTTAAACAAAATAATGTTTTAAACAAATATCAAAATTAATGAACTTGGTCATTATTTGTCGCCTTACTTTCTGTAGGGACTCTTTGCAACAGCCCACTGTTCTTTGGTTGGGATGATATTTCCGCTTTCCCGAGCCATGGACTTCGCTGCTGTAGCAATACTCGCCCATATCCGAGCAAGGATCAATGGGCTGAAGTGCCCATCCCAGACCTCAACAGTGTCGCCGTGTTCGTCTGTTTCTTTGCCGAGGTTTTGTGATATCTTGAGCAGTCTCGCTGTAGCGTTTGACCTGGAGGGACATATGATTTCGTGGTATGTATTCCACGCCTGTTCTTTACATTCCTTGCTGCAGTATTTTACCGCTTTGCACTTTTTGCAGTAAATTGGAGTTGTGTTCGGCCAATATTTGAATACAATGTCTCGCAATTCGGTGTCCATGGTAGAAAAGGTCTCCTTGAAATACTCTTGCGGTGAAAGCAGTGACTGGGCGCAGTGATCACATGACTGAATACTGGTTTTGTAATGCACGGTGTCGAATACCTGGCCCAAGACGATTGGCGCGTCAGTAAAGACGATGTCGCCCGCCGAGATGTCTTCCGTGGCGTATATCGCCCGTCCATACTCGGTAAAGTCCACTTTAATGGGGAAGTCAGCTGCCAGTGGACCGTACAATCGCTTGACTCGACATTTTTGGAACAGAATTTTCGTCTCTTCGTCCTTTCCCGATGTTGCTTGTGTTGCTTTTCGGAACCAGAATTCAGCAAGAACTATCAAATCTAACTTCATCAGAATTTTACCTGAAATATATGTTAATACGTTACTGATCGTTATTCTCGTGTAATCTATATACACCCGAATTCAAAGTAATTTTATGTACGAAAACAGAACTAAAAGTTTATCTCTACCTCCGAGTTTCCATGTGTCCGGTGTTCGTTTTATTTTCGGAATCAGCCAGAGATCCTGGAGTGTAGCCGCCAGTTCCTCCCGGTTGTTACTCGCTTCTGCGCGGAGTCGCCGAATCACGTGATTGCTAGGGTCCAATTCCAGGGCCACAGTAAAGCATTTCTGTGCCTCTTTCCATTTCTGATCCAACATACAGTTGTGCCCCGCCATTGCAGCGCTTGCCACCTTTTGTTGAATGAGATCATTAAATGGTTTCTGGGGGAATGCTTCACTTTTGATTTTAAACTTCTTTTCCAAAATTTCCACCTCCATTTTGAATAAGTCCACATCACCGGGATATGGGTCTTGTGCACAAAAGTCCACGGCTTTGTAACCCTTCTCCTCGTATGAGGCTGCCTTTTTCTCTACATCTTTGATTATTATTTTCTGCAGTTCTTTGAGGTCCTCCGTGATTTCCGAGTTTTTAGAGTCGATTTTCAGCCCAGCCTTGTAGCAGTGATACGCCTCTTCATATTTTCCTAGTTTTGTTGCCGCTCTCCCGCCTGTTATGAATATGTTCAGATGATTGGTTGGATCCAGTGACATCAAACATTTAACGTCATCTAGACAATTTTGAAAATTTGAAAGTTTGAAATTGCATTCTGCTCTGTGTGCGAGGTATTCCGTGTTTTGACTGTCCGCTTCCAGCAGTTTAGCGTACACAGATTCAGCGCTCTCGTAGTCTCCGGACGAGAACTTCTGGAAAGCAATGTGTGCATCGTCCGTGGACTCCATCATATACCTGAAGTCTAAATAAAGGTGTTTTCGTAGATTTGTGTTTCTTGAATTTTATTATTGGATATATACATGTACAAAGAGAGAGAAAGAGAGAGAGATCACTAAAATGACCAACAACACGTACAATATGAAATTGTCAAATTTTTGGGACGAGCCTTATCTACTTAACCTTTATTCAGGATGTCACTTTGAGTGTTGTTAGTTTTTAGTGCTCTCTCTCTCTCTCTCTCTCTCTCTCTCTCTCTATATATATATATATATAGATATCGTTATAATTCAATGTAGATACTTGATAGACCGTTTCCATTCCATTTATATGCACTATACGAAATTCGTGTAATTGTACATGCATGCGTGTATTTCATAATGATACGTGTATTTTGTAAAAGTGTAACGTCGCATACTCTTGCACTAAGGATGTTACTCAATTGATGTCATAAATAATGTATAGCGATACTTTGGATTCCTTTAGTACCAGATATTCTACATGGTGTAGCGTGTGCGCTGCTGCACTGTGATTCACACGTGTGTCGGAATCTTTCCACGGGAGTTCTTCACACAGACTCTATATAAAAATAGCTATATCTAATAACATTGTTTACCCTTGCAATATTTGACGTCAAAAAACAATCCTTTCGTTTTGTTTAAATTGTTTTTGGATGTTTTTTTTTTTTTACGGCGACAAAAACTACATGATGATAAAATATATACAAAACATATCTACATTGTATGTTACAATGTAATATTTCCTAGAACACATCTTTATGGTAATTGCTACATATATTTTATAAAAAAACAAAAACAAAAACAAACATATTATAAATTTCGCTAACAATTATATATTGTAAATGTGGTAGTTATTCTGTAAACGGAAACTCCGTGTAATTTATTCATTTATCACCTGAAGGTCGTGGAAATGAGAACAGTTTGCGTAGAGGACGAAAGAAAAGACTTTAGTACAAGTTTTCTGTCTTGAATTTTCAAAAACAAACCTATAATTAATAATGAAAAAAAATTTAAATTACCTGAATTTTGGTATTAGACAGAATCCTTGGACATCTATTCCTGGTCAGTGAGCGCGGGTTATCGATGCACGTGCGAGAGCGTAAGCTGAGTGCCTGAGCTGTGGATGTCTAATTTTGGAACAGAGAAACTCTCCGTCTTAGCGTATACTATAATCCACGGCATGTGTTTAATTACTCTTCTGTCTGATCAATGGCACCCACCCCACCCCCTGCCGCTAGAAAACATAACGCATCACCAGAATGTCGCTTCGGCTTTAGTAGTAGGGATGCAAAAATCGCAACTACTATTCAATTAAACGGAAAAACTACAACACTTAAAAATAGGTCGCAAATTTTACTTTCATGTTGCCCTTTTTTAAAAAAACCTTTTATTTTAAATTTCGATGTGTAAAGACCGAGCAATGAGCATATATATATATATATATATATATATATATATATGTGTGTGTGTGTGTGTGTGTGTGTGTGTGTGTGTGTGTGTATATATTTGCCATGATTAACTATCAGGTATTTAAATATAGTCTTCCACTTCAAGAATTAACAAGCGTGATCAAGTGAAAACAATGGTCACTCAGACGTTACTTCTAAAATGGTCAGTCAAAGGAATTTCTACAATGTCGTAATTAATCACAGACTGTATCTGCTGTGCGATATACTCTGGCCACGGCATGCGACCATCTGTCTGGCGCGCGGAGGGAGCACGCGCGAGTTAGCGTACCCATTACCAGATGTTTCGGCAGCTGCGTGACGAGCATCTACGGCCGTACAAGCCATAAATAGTATCAGAATATCTAGGCAAGGGGTTATTGCTCCGTAATTTCTGAACTGGAGGAAACAGAACGTGTTTTTCAGGTATTTATAGACTTGTATTTTGTTCACAAAATGAGTACTAGTAAATTAAAATTATGTGAATAGACCAGGCAACTTGAATCTAGTTTCCTAGGAATTCAGTTTTCGACAGTAAGATATAACTTATCTAATGTTTTAACCTGTTTTCCTTAACATGTGCATTCATTTATGATACAAAAATGGTGACTATGGAGAGTTTAGTGTTTACAGTAGACAGATTACTCCTCACAAAGTAAGAATTTCTTGCTTTTGGGGCGTACACTTTCAGAATTTTCTATCTTGTTGAAGAAATAAGATGGCGCTTATCTTAGGCAGTATCTCAAGCGTACACCACTCATTGAAGTAAAGTGCAATTTGTTATGGTATCAAATTTTTGCATTTCATAAACTATAGATTCGTAATTGTAAACTACGGTTTACGAAGCTTTCTTCTGTGAAATTATATTTAACACCTGAGTTTATGGTCAATGAAGACGAGAGATATACTCTTTAGTCACAGACAGAATAACGGTAGTGCTAACTTTTGTTGATTTTATACAACACATTGCTAGTGAATTATAGTTTTGGATTGTTAGGAACATTTTTATCTACCTTGAGCACAGGTGCTTGACACGTACCTCTAACCCCCCGAGAATGTTGTCCCCTGAACCAAAAAATGTCATAAACGAAGGATTGACTAAAAAAAAAGTCACAAGAGGCTCAGGGTCAACATTCTCGGGGGGGGGGGGGGGGGGAGGGGGAGGGGGGGAGGTGCTGTGTCCTGTCCTCAAACACCTGTGATCTTGAGACAAATATATGTACTTATTTTAGTAGGGGTCGTATTCTAGCGCCTGTAATTGTGAAACCAGAGTGTTAATTCATACTTGCGTCAAAATGTGAAAATTCTCATTATCATTCATGGTAGAAGTGCGTAATCATGATAACGCCAAATACATGTAGACACATCAACTTCGGTTGTGCTGAATGTTAGATACGCAAAAATAAGTACACATGCAGAATATATCATAAAAACTACATGTACATATTGTATATATTTCACTGAAAAATGATGGTTAACTTTGTGAAATTAGAGTGCCAGATTTAGCTCACAGGAAGTTAACATTTTCTACAATAGTTTTTAGCTCACCTGACTGAGCTAAAAGCTCAAGTGAGCTATTCTGATCACCCGTATTCCGGCGTCCGTCCGTCTGTAAACTTTTAACATTTTTGACTTCTCAAAAACCAATGGGCCAATTTCAACTAAAGTTGGCACAAAACATCCTTAGGTAAAGGGAATTCTAAATTGTTAAAATAAAGGCCCAGGCCACCTTCCAAGGGGAGATAATCAAGAAAAGGTAAAAATAGAGTAGGGTCATTAAAAAATCTTCTCAAGAACCTCTGGGCCAGAAAAGATGAAATTTATAGATAAGCTTTATTAGGTAGTACAGATTCTAAATTGTTAAAATCATGACCCCCAGGGGTTGAATGGGGCCACAATAGGGGATCATAGTTTTACATACAAATATATAGGAAAAATCTTTAAAAATCTTCTCAAGAACCACTGAGCCAGAAAAATTGAGATTTATATGAAAGCTTCCTGATATAGTGCAGATTATAAATTGTTAAAAGCATGGCCCCCGGGGGTCGGATGGGGCCACAATAGGGGATCAAAGTTTTACATACAAATATATAGGAAAAATCTTTAAAAATCTTCTTCCCAAGAACCACTGAGCCAGAAAAGGTGAGATTTTTATGAAAGCTTTCTGATATAGTGCAGATTCAGGTTTGTTAAAATCATGGCCCCTGGGGTAGGATGGGGCCACAATAGGGGATCAAAGTTTTACACACAAATTTTTAGGGAAAATCTTTAAAATCTTCTTCTCAAGAACCATTAGGCCAAAGAAGTTCACATTTACATGAAAGCTTTCTGACATAGTGTAGATTCAAGTTTGCAAAAAACCATGGTCTCCAGGGGTAGGTTTGGGGTCATAATAGGGACTACGGTTTTACATGCAAATATATATGGAAAGTCTTCTGATATGGACCAAGGTGACTCAGGTGAGCGATGTGGCCCATTGGCCTCTTGTTTGACCGTTAGTACGATGGTTAGTAAAGGTTTTGATGTCTCTTCGCCATACAACGACTGTAAGTAACGAAGAAACTAGATATGAAATAGTTTTACAGCAAACTTGATAAAGTTTTACTTGGATTGCTTTTATTTCTATTGTAAGAAGAGGTCCAAAGGATATAATGCTCACACGAGTGATTTTCAACAATTCACCAACTATCTGATAATTTATGAAAGGGCTGATGAACTGGGGGCGTCTTTTTCCCCTTATTGTGATATACCATTAAACTCATCATGTTATAAGATTGGACATGTCAATAATTTCCAAGATACTGGACCATTTATTACAGAGCATGACTACACTGAGGTGGCCTCCTTGGGAATTGTACTTTGTGCCTACTACCCCCACTCCCCCCTTTCCAACTTTTAAAACTTTGTATCAGTCAAGCCAAAAGCCTACATCAAAGAGGAGGCGAATTTTATTTATATGTGGTAAATTTCACAGGGGCCTAAGATACCATTTTTAATTATTATAATTAAAGAGTTCGATTATACAATCTGTTTCGTTTCGGTAGGTTTCGTTTCGTTTCAGTAGATTTCGTTTCGTTTCGGTAGATTTCGTTTCGTTTCGCACTTTACAGGTACCCTACGAATCCCGCTCGCGCCGGTAAGTGAGAAAGTTTCCCAGTTTACTTTCGGAAGATCGGTGGAGACCAGGTACATTGTATCTGGGTTCTCTCTTCCACCAATAAAAACTGAGCGCCACCAGGTAACTGAAAAATTGTTGAGTGTGGCGGAAAACATCAGTCAATCAATCATTACTATATGTAACACATCTATTCTTTTTGTGTCTCGTTCACACCTTTTTGTTTTCTTGCCATGTTTAGGTGGGTTTTTAGCTCTTCTGAGCCGAAGGCTCAAAGAGCTAATGCTATGGCCATTTGTGCGGTGTGCGTAAACTTTTTAGAAAAAGGGCTATAACTCAAGAACCCCTTGGCCAATTTTTTTCAAATTTGTTACAGGGTATCATTGGCCCAAGGGCTTTCATACATACTGAATAGAGGGATGTGACCCTTTAACAAGGGGAGATAATCAGGAAAATACAAACAAAAGTAGTGGTTGCTAAAAAAATCTTCTTCTCAAGAACCACAGGGCAGATTATCACCAAACTTACACATAAGGATGAGGATATGTTGTAGATTAAAAATTGTTCAAGGCATTACCCTGGGGCAAAGGGCGTGGTCTCAAGGTCACTTCAAAGTTGACCTAAATTGATATTTCCTTAAATCTTTGATATTTTAGTCATTATAAGGACTAGGATCATCAAATTTTGACAGTTGATGCATCTTAGGACCTTGTGTCAAGATGTCTCAAAAGTAGGTCACGGTGACCTACTTTTTGAATTTTGCAGGTATTTATTTTAAAATTAATTTTGATGCATATCTTGGACACTTTGAAGCCTATGATCATCAAAACTTGTCAGTTGGTGGATCATGGGACCTTGAAATGCGTCAACTGAAAAATAGGTCACCGTGACCTACTTTCTGAATTTTATGCTTATCATTTATAGATATATTTTAAGTTGTTATTTCAAATACCGAGAGGTTTAGAATCATCAAATCTTGTAAGTTGATGCATCATGAGGCCTTGAAACATATTTATAAAAAAAAGTAGGTCACAGTGACCTACTTTTTGAATTTTGCAGATATTCAAATTTCACATTTTTAATTTTAGATGCATATTTTGGGCACTGTAAAACCTAGGATCATCAAACTTTGTCAGTTGATGCGTCTTCAGTCTTCGGTTTGTGTCGACCAAAAAGTAGGTCACCGTGACCTACTTTTGGTATTTGACAGCTAAATTACTATATTTCAGACACTATTTGACCTACAATCATCAAACTTTGTCAGTTGATGCATCTTGAGTCTTCAGAGTGTATCGACCAAAAAGTAGGTCACTGTGACCTACTTTTGGCATTTGACAGTTATATTTATATATTTCAGTCACTAATTGACCTACAATCATCAAACTTTGACAGTTGATGCATCTTGAATCTACGGAGTGTGTCGACCAAAAAGTAGGTCACCTTGACCTACTTTTGGAATTTGACGGCTATATTTCTATATTTCAGATACTATTTGACCTACAGTCATCAAACTTTGTCAGTTGTTGGGTCTTGCATGTTCGAAGGGTTTCGACCAAAAAGTAGGTCAACTTGACCTACTTTTGGAATTGGACGGCTATATTTATATATTTCAGATACTATTTTACCTACAGTCATCAAACTTTGTCAGTTGATGGGTCTTGCATGTTCGGAGTTCGCTGACCAAAAAGTAGGTCGCCATGACCTACGATTGGAATTTGACAGCTATATTTCAATATTCAGATACTAATTGGCTTAAAATCATCAAACTTTGTCAGTTGATATTTCTTGGGTTCTCAAAATGTGTAAACCAAAAAGTAGGTCACATTGACCTACTTTTTTTGAATTCTTAGGATTCAACTAAAGATTTAGAATACTAAGAGGCTAAGAATAGAAATGGTGGGGTTGTACAATTTATCAGAAGAGCGATTCTAGGCCCTTGTGCCTCTTGTTTTTTTAATTTATATCATATTTGTTTAGATTAGCGTTAGTGAATTTTCAAAATTTACTTATTATAATAATCTTATCTATTTTAGAGAATTTCCGCAAAAATGACGGAAGATTCCTTAGAGCAATCGGCGAACTCGGAATTTGAAGCGAGAAAATACACCAATGCTTTAGAGAAGTATTCATCTCTGATCGCCGGGGATTCCGAGTGTTCCAAATACTACCTTAAAAGAGGGCAATGTTACCTCAACAGTAAAAAGTTTGAAGAGGCGCTACAAGATGCAAAACAGGTTCTATCGATGGAGGAGAGGAGCATGGAGCTCGCCATGCTGGGGGGAAAGGCCGCCACCCAACTCCAGATGTTTGACGACGCATACGCATTTTACAAAATCGGTGTAGAGTTGGACAACACTGACCAGCATTTGATAGAGGGGCTGAGGAACCTCCAAAGTGCCATACTGGACGAGTACGAACTGGAGGGCGGGGAAGATGAGGACAAGGGTTACTCCGCCGTGGACTTCTGCTCCCAGGATCCGTATCCAGGAGACGACAAGCTGATACAGATAGAGCAGGGAATTCTAGACATCAAGTACAGCATCCAGGACACCATTCCGTGGAAGGATTACGAGGATGGCGGCGAATTCAAGGACCAGGCCGCGGAGGCCGCCATAGAGGCACACAATCTGATGGTAGCTGGAAAACTGGAAGAGGCCGCGCAGAAGTTTACCTTCGCCATAGAGACGGAACCATGCAACGCCATATTGAGACGTCTGAGATCTGAGGCCTACTACCTTATGGATGACAAAATCAATGCTCTTAGGGACTTGTGGGTAATCCCCAAAAATCAAAGGCGGTTGGAAGTATGGCGACTAGGTGGTAAGTTCTGCGATCATCTATCTTTATCTTTTTCGAAAATAATATTTTGTTCCATCATTTAATACAGTTGGCTTTATTTGATACAAATCTGTGTAAACGAAAATTTTCGATTCCTCAACTTTTATATTTTACAGGCCAAATCATGCAGGATCTAAACTTGCCAATACATGCTGAACTTTGGTTCAAGACAGCTACAAGACTTACGAGTAGTAAAGACGAGGGTGTCAGAGTCCTGTTCCAGCGAACACGTGTCCAGAGGTTATATGCTCCAATCTGTAGGGAACTGTCTGTCGGTGTGGAGTTTTCAGACTTTGGGAAGTGTGTCGTGACGGTAAAACCCATCAAAGAAGGTGATGAGCTGTTCACGGAAAAGCCGCTGATTATGGGTCAGGTAATGGACAAGAGCAATGATTTTATGTTGTCGTGTGACAATTGTGCTGCCTCAATCCTCACAGCAGACGACTATTTTGGAAGCAACTTAGAAAGTTTAGAGCTTGACTTGAAGGAATTGATTAATGAGTGTTGGCCTGATATTCCATCTGTCACTTGTGATAAGTGTCAGAAAGTCAAATATTGCAGTGAAGAATGCCGAAAGCAAGCATGGGTCAGTCACCACGAGCTCATTTGTCCTTCTAGAAATGAAGCCACGAAAACACTTCACGAAATATCGCAGAATCTAGGACACGGCCTCGCTCAAGATGGCGTTAAGAAAAACTTGTGGGATGCTCATTTCAGTCCTTTGTTTCTTGCAAGAATATGGTCCAGCATTATATTGGCAGCAAAACACATGATGGAGGAAAATGGCGATACAACACCAACAGCAGAACATTGGGCAAAAGCCAGGGGACCGTTCAGAAAGTAAGTGTCCCTCTTCTTTTTTCCCAGAGTCAATCCCCACATAATAGATTTTCACAATTAATCGGACTTCTTCTTGTCTTTAGATTCATGGCCTTTGGTAACTCTTCCGCGGCTGAGAGTATGCCGACCATTTTGAACCTCATGCGTGAGGTCTTCAAAGATTGTGGTAACGGCGTTCAGTACAAGATCACCGACAACGAATTCAATGGCCGATACTACCAAGCTGTGTGTAACCTCCAGACATTCTCTTCACCCATTACGCCATACCACCGCTTCATGACACAGGTGGCTAAACTAAACGCGGAGGACACGAGAGGGTTACGAATGTTGAAATACCTGCAGGTGGCGCCACATCTTAACACTTACTGTGGCTTGTTTCAACTGCAGTCCTGCCTCAACCACTCCTGTCACAACAACGTAGAAGTTAGAGATGCTGAGATTGAAGGTTACGGTGGGGTCAAGGTGATTGCTAAAACTGATGTCAAGGAAGGGGATGAACTTTTTACGACATACATTGATACCACCATGCCGAGGAGATTGCGACGGGCGTGGCTTTTCCGGTCATTTAACTTTTGGTGCCACTGTAAGCGTTGCGAATTTGAAGGAGATGGGCCAGAATCATGCACGGAGTGCAAAAAAAGGGCAGACAACAGAACGCCATTTCCCGCCTGTGGTCAGTGTCACAGGGCTTGGTATTGCTCCGTCCCCTGCCAGAAGTCGGCATGGCGTAGGGGACATAAAAAGATCTGCAGAAAAACGCACTTAAAATCAATCACTACTAACCAGGAATCGGTGGAATAAACAGTTTGCAATGGACCTGTCCTTTCAGAATACATGACTAGAATCTTCTTCAAGTCGATATGAGATACACTACTTAATAATTATTTATATTACAAAAACGTTAAATTACTTGCTCTGTTGGGGAAATACTGAATCAATAAATAATGTAAATATCATAACAAACGTAATGTGGATGTAACAGGGATACCTCACTTTCTGTCGTAAACTTGAGGCAACGCTAAGTTTACACCATACTTGTGGTGTATTTCACGGAGTTAGAATATATCTATCTATCTATCTATCTATCTATCTATCTATCTATCTATCTATATATATATATATATACACACACTCAATTGTACAAATGCTAATTTAACACCATATTCATGATATATTTCAAAGAAATTAATAACATTCATGAAAGGCAAAGATAACGAACAGTGATCATAACATTTCTTATAGTCATAAACAGTGGCTTCTTTGGGTGGAGAAAAACATATCTCGCAATAAATGGCAGGTACAAAACTAATGATTTCTCTGAGCACACAAGCAGATGAATGTACTCTCGGACTCGCACGCGGGAGATATTGTTAGATGCGTCTTTGATTAAATCCTTGTAGATCCTTGTTTTAGAAAATATCAACTTCAAACTGTATAATGATAAAAATAAACTTCAATAATGATTTTAAAAATAAATTTCAAACTTTATTATGGTATAAAAAATCAACTTCAACCCGTATAATGACATAAAAAAAACAACTTCAAACCGTATAATGATAAACAGTCAACTTCAAACCGTATAATGATATAAAAATCAACTTCAGATCGCGTAATGATAAGAAAATCAACCTCAAGCTGTATAATAATGGGGAAAAACATCAAATCGTAAAATGAAAAAAAAAACAAATAAACTTCAAACCGTATAATGATAAGAAAATCTACTTCAAACCGTATAATAATGGGGGGGGGGGGGGGCATCGAACCGTAAAATGAAGGGAAAAAAATGAAGAAGAAAAAACTTCAAACCGTATAATAATGGGGGGGGGGGGGGTCAAACCGTAAAATGAAAAAACAAACTTCAAACCGTATAATGATAAATAAAATCAACTTCAAACCGTGTAATGATAAACAGAATCAACTTCAAGTCGTACAACGATAAATAAGATTAACTTCAAACCTTATGATAATGAAAAAATTAAATTAAAATCGTATAATGATAAATAAAATTAACATCAAACCATATGATAGTGAAAGAAGAGGCCCAAGGGCGACATCACTCACCTGAGTCATTGGTCCATATCTAAAGATTTTTCATACATATTTGCCTGTAAAACTTTGATCCCAACCTACCCCCGGGGGCATGATTTTTATACGCCCGTCATTAGACGGGACATATTATGTTATGGTGCGTCCGGCCGGCCGGTGTAAAGGCAAATTTTGACTCACATAGAATAATGACCAGGGGTCATTATTCGACGTAGAATAATTACCCCTTTTGCCCGTAGAAAAAATGTCTTTTTCAAAAAATCAGTCCATTTCACGTTTAGAAAAATGACCCCCGTAGAATAAATGACCCCCTTGTAAATTTTATTAAGGATTATTTCTCTGGTAATGCCTAAGGGAGGCAGTCCAACATTGTCATATTATAAGTAAATCTATCATTCATATGAAACGTAACCAGATTAAAACATATTAGGAATTGTAATTTTGTTTCAAAAATAAGAATTTACTTGTTTTAACAAAAGAGTGACTCGTAATTTTTCTGTCGATAAGCCCAACCTCTGCAGACCTGGATGGACATGCTGGGGGGTTACTATGTCTTGGAAGTCCTCTAATTCTGATCAGCGGCGGGAATTGTGTACTCATACGGATATCCAAGGAATTTCGAAAGGGGGGAGACAAATTGCCCCCCCCCCCCCCATCAGCCATTTTTATAGGGTGCTAAACCTGGAATTAATCTTAATTAATCACATCTTTTTGTAAATTTGCTTCCTCTACATTCGTCACACACATACACACACACACACAGAGAGAGAGAGAGAGTAGGTGATACACTTTACTCTAGTGCGTTTCTACACGGTGATAGCAGGTGTACTGCATTTACTGTGATATGACAGTGCGGCGTTTTATTTAGGGTGTTTTGATAATTTAACACAATAGGCAGTGGCGTAGCTGGGCTAAAAATAATTAGGGACACCAAAGAAATCCACCTTAAACACATTTTGACTTGACAAGCAAAGAAAAAAAAATCAATAAAAAAACCCACGTAGGATATCCTTCTGACACTCCAAAATCCTATTTCATGGGCGTGGGGGGGGGGGGGGGGGGAGGCGACTTTACACTTCCCTTCTCACTTTTTTTTTTTTTTTTTTTACACTTTAGATACTTTGCTTGTATGCCATTTCCTACTGACTTCATTAATTAAGTTTCATGTATTTTCGTGTCTCCCGAAGAAAATTTTGAAGAATTTAAGATTCATGGCCTCTGGAGGGTCTTCCGACTGTAATGACTCAAAATTGTTTTATTTGTGAGTACTAACTAACAATCCCAATCTGATAAAAATGAGATCCTCCATCTGCTCCTTTGTATTTATAGTGTAGAGACAATATGAAAACAAAGGAGCGGATCGGGGATCTTATTCTAGTCAGATTGTAAAAAAAGCCTAACTTAAGGGGGGGGGGGGCACAACCATACTTCTTACCCCTTTGAAAAGTGTGGGGACATGTGCCCCGGCTGTATCTTCCCCTAATCCCCTGTACTGTGTACGACATACTGCACTTATGAACATTGCAATGGGGTGATCCTCTTCTAATATAAATGAGATATAACTATTTTCACCGTGAGAACATTTTTCTTGTAACTAACAATTTTATGACGGTTTAAAACGTAACTCGGTCCAAAAAAAATGTAGTACAGAGAGAATAGGTTATGTACATGCGAGAAATAATGCTTTGAGTGCTGAGAACCTGCATATTAGAATTGAGTATTTTTTTTAACCGTGGCATATTCTCATCTGATCAATCTATGTTAATTTTGTGTTAAAAAGGTGAGGGGGCACAAACCCACTTGTGCCCGTCCCCTTGTCCTACACCCTTGATAGGCATAAAGTATCCAGTGAAATGCTATAGTCTTCCCAAAGTTATCGTTCGCATACTCAATAATACCTCTATCAACACTTACTCATTTTTCAAAATTCTTGAAAAACGATAATGATGTGTAAATGAAATAAGCTATTGACTTCAGTTGCAAAAAATGTATGTAAATTCGTCGGTTTTAAGAAGATTCCACGCCTCTCTGTGACACAAGAAGTATTGTATTTAGACGCAGCTCTTTTATGTGTGTGTGTTTGATTACACAAGATCTATACATGTAAATAGAACACATTTTGAGAATGGAACTCCCCTTTTGAGAACTAAAATTTATGGTAGAACCCCTTTTTGAAAATTCCCTGGATCCGTCCCCGAAATATGCGGGGTTTTTTCCAGTTGTAATTGGTCATGGAACCTACAGTGGGTTTTCCTCAAATTTAATGAACTAGTTCTTACTTTTATTTTATTAACCGTGAAAAAAAAATTTACACATGGAATAAATTTGATAAGAGGAGCAGCAGGAACGATAACTCTGGATAAATAATGACCTGAAAATCCGTATCAACTCCTTTAAAATCAATCATTCAATCTGCTAAGAAAGGGAGGGGGGTCATTTTTCTACGGGGGTCATTATTTTTCAGGTATGACACGCAAAATAATGACTCCTGGGTCTTCTTTCTACAAAATTATCAAATTTTTCTACGGCTAGGGGGTCACTTTTCGATGTCGAAAAATGACCCCCGGTCATTATTCTATGGGGGTCAAAATTTGCCTTTACACCTGCTGTCCGTTTGTCCTGGGTCATGTTTTTCGGACCCTTTTTAACGGATGCATGTACAACTTTGAAATTTGGTCACAATATCTCCCTCAAGAATTGTAAGAGCGAGTTTGCATTTTAGCTGGATTGGTCTATCCTTAACCTACTTTAGGGCGATATGTAGGTCAAACAGTTTTCCGGACCCTTTTCATTACAGATACAGATATTGCCCTGAAATTTACACATAAGCTTCCTTTCAGAGAAATACAAGTTCAGTTTGCATTTCAGCTGGATTGGTCCGTCCGTCTG
Source organism: Ostrea edulis (assembly GCF_947568905.1). NCBI lineage: Eukaryota > Metazoa > Mollusca > Bivalvia > Ostreida > Ostreidae > Ostrea > Ostrea edulis. The sequence goes on from NC_079164.1 coordinate 34,811,508, forward strand.
TGACCTACATTAGGACTAGAAGTAGGTCAAACAGTTTTCCGGGCTTTTTTTCCATCACGGATACAGATATCCCCCTGATATTTAGTCAAAGGCTTCATATCAGAGGAAGACAAGTGCAGTTAACATTTCAGCTGGATTGGCACACTATGACCTACAGCACTTTAGGGGTAGAAGTAGGTAAAACATGCAGTTTTCCAGATTTGTTTTGGTATGGTCACAGGTATTGCTCTGAAATTTAGTCACAACCTCCCTTTGAGAGAAATACATAATCAGTTCACCTTTCAAACATTTCAACTTAATTGGTACACCATGACTTACTGCAGGGCTAAACGTAAATCAAATGGTTTCCTGGACTTTTTATCATCAAAGATAGATATTGCATCGACATTTTGTCACAAACTCACTCTCGGAGAAATACATAATCAGGTCACATGTCAGATGGATTGGTACACCATGACTCACTTTAAGGCTTTTCTATTCAGAATGTGTGTTGTATCAATTCAGAATACACAATATGCTTCCAGGTTAGATTTCACTGTCCAACGGGCGAATATTGTACCGTTAGCGTTACTCTTGTTACAAACTTGAATTTGTAAATGTGAACTTCTTTTGCCCAATGGTTCTTGAGAAAAAGATTTTCCCTATATATTTATATGTAAAACTTTGATCCCCTACTGTGGTCCCATTCTATCCCAGGGGGGTCATGACTTTAACAAACCTGAGTCTGCACTATGTTTGGAAGCTTTCGTGTGAATTTGTACTTTCCTAGCCCAGTGGTTCTTAAGAAGATTTTAAAAGATTTTCCCTATATATTTGTATGTAAAACTTTGATCCCCTATTGATCCGTCCTACCCCAGGGGCCATGATTTAAACAAAAACTTGAATCTGCACTATGTCAGGAAGCTTTCGTGTAAATTTGTACTTTCCTGGCCCAGTGGTTCTTGATAAGAAGATCTTTAAAGATGTTCCCTATATATTTGCATGTAAAACTTTGATACCCTATTGTGGCCCCAGCCTACCACCGGGGGCTATGATTTTAACAAACTTGAATCTACACTATGTCAAGAAGCTTTCATGTAAATCTCAGCTTTTTTGGCCCAGTGTTCTTAAGAAGATTTTTAAATGACCCCATCCTATTTTTTTTATTATCTCCCCTTTGAAAGGGACATGACCCATCATTTGAATAAACTTGAAAGCCCTTCCCCTAATGATGCTTTGTACCAAGTTTGGTTGAGATTACCCTTGTGGAAATTCTCTAATTCTCTCTCTCTCTCTCTCTCTCTCTCTCTCTCTCTCTCTCTCTCTCTCTCTCTAGCCGACCAAACCTACTAAGTGAGGACGTCCTCACAATGTGTAGACTGAAGAGAATATACACAAACATAACATTCTAAAGGCAAAAAAGTACTATGTTAGGTATAGCTATATGGATACCTATAAAAATATCTAATATTCTTTTTCGAATTATGAAAAAAAGGTTTTTGAGAGAGAATATTGATAGTAAGGACATGTCCCCACATCACTTGTCCTCACTAAGCTTATATTTTGTATCTACATCTTCCACATGCTGTAGGTCACATTTATGAGGACGTAATTGTGAGGACCTTTTTTGTGTCCTCAAAGTGCAATTTTGTCCTCACAACTTCTCTCCATTGGTTGAAATTTGTCCTCACTTTACACGTTTTACTGGCACCCCCACCCCCCTCTCAAATGATGTGTACTCAGTTTCGTACTTGCGTATAGGCAGCTACTAAGTCTTGCAAGCTTGCACATCGGAAAGCCTCGGGAACCAGGCTAAGGCAGCTACGCGCCTGACAAATTTGGTATTAATCTATTCACGAGAAGCTCATCTTGGTACCCAATTATAAATTGCCGAAAATAAAATAAATGATGTTGCACGCTTTTCGGCGGCATGTGGCTTCTTGAAGAACGAGAATGGTATATACTGAATAAGGAGAAGGCCCCATTATCACTGAAAGCCCATCTTCACTCGATCAACACATCTTTGTATGCAAAGTCTTGGCAGTGAAAGACTGACCCACGAAAGGGTCCGAACAACAGGGCAAAAATGGACAGAAAGCTTTATTTGCCTTCTATCTAAATCGGAGGATCCAGATAAGTCCGAGAACTGTAGAGGAATAACTAATAATGAATTTAGTATTGGAAAATTATTTAAACCTAATATTGTATAACATACTTGACAAATCTCTGCTTCAAACTAACGTCATTCACAAATTCCAAGAAATCTCCTACTTCAGATCATATGTTTGGACTGAAATTTTTAAATCTACAAATATATCTAAAGTTTTTTGTGTTGTTTTTTTTGTTATTTTTTTCGCACGACATTTGGATAAGTAATTCACATGCTGGCATTATGTATAAATTACAACTACATGTATATGATATCAATGGGTATTTTTACAGATCTAGAATTTTAAAATCTATGTATAAAAATGATACATTAAATGTGAACGTAAACGAGAAAATGGCAGATTTTTTTCAAACCTGGAGGAGTTAGAAAAGGTGACGTCCTTAGTCCAAGTTTATGTAAACTTTTTATCAATGACCCCTCAAATATTCTAGAGGAAGTAGAAATAAACAAACTCTGCCTCGGTCACTTAAGATGGTCAAAATATTTCATGTCTAATGTATGCAAATGATCTTGCTTTGTTATCCATTTCCGAATCAGAACTTCAACATAAACTAAATATCCTCCATACTGCAAGTACAAATTGATTGAATTTGAGCCGGTCTCAAACGCAAACAACTAAATACATTAAGTGTCAGAGTCAAATTGAAAAGAAATAACTTTCCTTTGCTTTTTGTGGATTTTAACTACTTCCTTAAAGACCAAGAAAATAAGCACCGCCTCCAAATCTGCCAAGCCTGTTAACTCTTGTCAATCGGGTGAAATTAAGCTTCAAATTGGATACTAGAAATTGATTGATATTTAGTCACTAGTCCTCTTGTATACCTCGTGCAGTCTTTTGATGCAAAGTTTTCCGCGTAATCCAGAAACCTAGGTTTTGATAGGAAAAGTTTGGCTTTTTCATGTGGAGACACAATAATAGATGTAAATTTTGCAATTACATCAATTAATTATTATAATAGATTATAGAAGGTTATATATGCTTAAGAAAAGGAATTTACTCGGGCATTGATTTTGCTTCATATAGGCGTATAACAGAGAATACCGACCCTCGATGGAAACGTGTAATATTATATATATCCCTAATGTTTATGAAGTAAAAATTAATTATAAGTAAACACGTCATTGAAATCTTGTTTACACTCAGTTTTTGTAAGCGTTATTTCCCCTCGAGAAGGCCTGACTCTCAACTTATTGGTTCTAGATGAGTTTCTTGCGTATAATGATTGGAATATGGATCCAGAGGAAAAACGAATTCTTCGTCTAAACCAAACTCCGTACAGTGTCAATTTCCCCTACGAGAATAATGATATTGGAGTTGTCGCGAAACGGAATATACTGAGCTGACCGGAGCTTGCGTCTGAACTAGATCTAGTTAATGAAGGAACTGTCAGAAGATCCGAATGTCCCAACTGGGCGTCATGGAAGGGTCGAACAGACAAGAAATTCTCATCCTCAATCCGGAATTCATGATGTTGACTGTGTTTCTCTAGCATCTATAGTTGATCACATGACTTACGCACAAGCGGGAAAAACAACAACAATGGCGCAAGCACGAGTGACAGAGTTTTATACAACGAAGAAAAGAAAAGGTGATACACAGCCATCTAAACGACGAAAGCTGCAAACTTCTTCAGATGTTTCAGAAGCTATCCAGGACAGTCGTTTAAATACAAGATTGATGCAATCGTCTAAGACAGAAAAGAGTATTCCCACAACTGTAAACTCGGAGCTAGAAAATGTTTTGTTTACATTCCCTCATTCAGGTACAGGCACCAAGTCAACCACAGCTAAAGATTCAAAACAGAGAATAAGAAAAATCAAACAAATTAAAGGGCAACAAACAATTTCTGACGTGTTAGTGGCACGATCAGCGTCACCTTCAATAACTGAAAGCTCAGCCAGTGAGGAGGAGGTTACATTTGCCTGGGATGAACACGACGGTCCATTAACGCCATCAAAGAAAACTAAACAGAACAACGACACAAATGAAAATAATAAAGCATCTAGAAAGCGCAGTAGACGCTGCGAATTTAAAGATGGCGAGAAGACGCCCCAGAAAACAAGAAATGAGGAAACAGTTCGGGCACCAAGGTCTAGGAAGAAGTTGCAGCTGCGTGCCAATGTTATTGCATCAAGTGAAAGCTCAGAAAATGAGGTGAAATATTTAGAATTGTGTGTTTGGGACAACATATGATGATAAATGTATTTGTATAAAGTTTTTATTTAAAGGGACTGATTCACGATTTTAACCAAAATTTTGTTTTTCACTTTTAATGATCAAAATCTACTGTCTAATGTGTTTGAAAGATTTCACATGAAAATTAAGGTGATATATCATCACAGAAGCTCATTTTAGAGAGTTTATTATTTGTTTTGTAAACAAAGATTGCAGTATGCTATTGCTTACGAAATTTTCAAAAGAAATGGATATCGTTCTAAGTATTATTATGTCTTTCACATTTCAAGCATTTTTGGGGTGAAATGTGTCATCTAAAAGTTAAAATTTGTGACTATGCAAAATTAAGATGCATTATATTACAAAATCAATAGTTCACTTGTGTGTTTGTTTACATAAAAAGACTCGAGTCTTTGTTTACATAACACATATTTAAGGCTAAAATATTACTTTTATTCTTGCATTCAGAAGGTAAAAATTTTGGCTGTCAACATTAAATGAGCTATATTTGTAATGTTTAACATCAAAAATGAAAAATATTTTTATCAAAAATCGTGAACCAGTCCCTTTAAGGTATTTATACATCTTATGAAAGGTCGTAATGTATATTTTTATTGAATTACATTAAGATAATTGGTAACGTGTTCACACCATGTATTACAATACTTTGGGGGGTGGATGGGTGAGGTTAAAAAAATATTTTTTGATATGGATCATAAGATACACTGATTGATTGGTGAATCAGTTTTCTATTATGTAATGTGAGATCAACAGAATTGATTACTTTGATCATGTTGATATGATATCATGTTCATATTTTACAGGAAGCTCTAGATCTTCCTCCTACTACACCTCTCCCTATCTCGCCACTCCCAGACACTCCTGAGGTTGTGAGGCAGCAAATGAAAAAAGGTCCCCATGTCCCAACATCCTCTAAAGTTCAGTCAGCAATGGAGAAACTGAAAGAGCTTAACAAGGACGGCTGTACTTTGGAAAAGGCAATAGAGATCACCTATCTTCCTACTAAATTATTTTCAGAATTCGATGTTTTTCATTTAGTATACTTCTTAAATGTTCAATTTGAATGACGTTCTGTTGGATGTTTGATAAGTAAGAAACTTGATATGTTGACAGTTACCATTAGAGCAAGTGCAGGCACATGTATATGAGTAGATCCAGAAATTTTCTCTGTGCAAGTGGATTCCACTCGTGACTCCATGCATTTTTTAGGGGTCCAATTGGAATTATGGACTATGTCACATTTTATAGCTGAAGTGCGTACAAATAGTCAAAGATATTTATTACTTAGCCCATGGGTAGTGGATTCAGACTCTCCAACCCCCATACATGTGTGCCTGATAAAGCCTATATCAAAGAATTAAGATGTAGATGTGATTTAAAAGAAAATGAGGAATATCTGTAGGGTATTGGAAATTGCAGAATAGGATTATTAAAATCATCAAAAAATATTAAACAGCATTATTTGCATTTTTTTCTTTTAATAGATCAAAACATCAACAATGATCTGCATTTAATACTGATCTTTTTGCAGTGACAATGATACCTGCAGTTCAAAAACATACTCACTGGGCACTGAAGTAAATCATGAAAAAATCAGTGCTTGTGTTGTAAATTTATCAGTTGATACAGAGTTTCTGAATGGATTTCTTCTATTAATTTTATGATGTCTAAAGCTAATTGGCAGAAAGTTGATTAATTACTGAAAGTTTGAATTGCAATTTGATTTTGTTTAGGTTTCTAAAGTTGATGTGGAAGAAAAGCTGAAAAAATGTGGAAAACTAGAGGATTTGAAAGCCCAGCTTTTGCAGTTAAATGAGGCAAAGAAGGAGATGAAGAAAATTAGAGAGTCAAAGAGGAGACCCAAAGTAGAAATTCCGGACACCCAACAAAAGGCCCCTGAACTTGATAAATTTGAGGCAATAGAAGTGAAGGTAGAAGTTCCAGAGAAATCGGAACCTGTCGGGTATGTCACCATTATTGTAAAGTTTTAAAAAGAGCTTCATGTATGCACAACTTTCTGTCCAAACCAAAGAACAAGAAATGGAAGGAATATTTGTTATAGGCATAGACCACAACATTGAAAAAAAAAAACACTAATTTAAAACATTGTTATTTACTTCTAATGTACATAGAAAGCATATTTTCTGTCCATTTCCATAACGATGTCTCCCTTTCCTCATAAAGTTTATCAGACGTTGACTTTTGGGATAACTCTATGACTTTAAACCTAGAAAATCGGCATAGACAATTTGGTCTATCCCAATTACAATTGGCATAGACCGACGTCATTTGACATAGACTCCGTGTATGGTTAATTTTGAACACTGTTACATAGAGGGAATGTTTGCTACAGGATTTACTGGTCATGGTTCTTTAGTGGGTAGAGCATTCGCTTCGTAACTGAGAGGTTGTACGTTTTAGTCTTGCTTGTAGTGGTGTTCCACTCATCGATTACAATAAAAAATAAGTTGATTGTCAGCAGATTCTAAGTGCTCGATTATGAAAATTTTATTCCAATTAATTGGTTTTAGATTTTCTGTAGTTCTTGAAGAATATTCCAGTTGTGACCTATCTAATAACCTAAAAGTTTTGTTTATGGTAATGGTGGCGCACATGAAAGCTAAAGACAGAGATCTATATCCATGCCTGTGGAATAAACCATGTTCTCATGGTCGGATAGACATACTTTGGATTCAGACATATGCACGAAAGACCATCCATCAATCTTGATACCAGCAAAGCCATGTGTGAATTATGTAGATCTCTCTACAAAAACCACTTTCAAAGGCCAATGTTACATATACTCTGCACATCCATATCATATTTCCAGTAGGTGACAATAGATTCGTTTTTATTTTTTCTATTAGAATGGATTTCTTTCCAAATTTTTCTTTGCTGAATTTTGATTATGCTGGATCATCGTTAATTAATGACACATTACTTCGATGTACAGGGAAAACGTCAAACCTAAGATGTAAACATATAGGTTATGATTGCTTCTTTGCCAAACACTCAACATTTAGAAGTGAGAAAGTTCAGGTTCTTTCAGAGATGATATTGGAAACTGAAGTACCATTTAGTGGTAGGCACTGACATAATACAGAATCCTCACTGCTATGACCCTGATCATAGTTCTATATTGTGGTACTTCACCTACTGCTAGCTAGCTGGTGACATTTCAGTATGCTTGAAAAATTGTCAAAGGGATAAAAGAAAGAAACAAACCAAAAGACTTTCTCTTTAGGAAACAAAGTAACTTGGACAAGACAAAATAATTCAAAATATTTAGTAATTCTTTAAGGCCAAAAATGATGATTATTGTGTTTACACTAATATCCAAGATAGATAGTTATGAATTCGATCGATTTGTTTTTTAGCTCACCTGAGCTGAAAGCTCAAGTGAGCTTTTCTGATCACCCGTATTCCGGCGTCCGTCTGTAAACTTTTCACATTTTCAACTTCTTCTCAACAACCACTGGGCCAATTTCAACCAAAGTTGGCACAAAACATCCTTAGGTAAAGGGAATTCTAAATTGTTAAAATAAAGGGCCAGGCCACCTTCCAAGGGGAGATAATCATGAAAAGGTAAAAATAGGGTAGGGTCATTAAAAAATCTTCTTCTCAAGAACCACTGGGCGAGAAAAGATGAAATTTATATGAAAGCTTCCTTATATAATGCAGATTCTAAATTGTTAAAATCATGGCCCCCGGGGGTCGGATGGGGCCACAATAGGGGATCAAAGTTTTACATACAAATATATAGGAAAAATCTTGAAAAATCTTCTTCTCAAGAACCACTGAGCCACAAAAGCTGAGATTTATATGAAAGCTTTCTGATATAGTGCAGATTCAGGTTTGTTGAAATCATGCCCCCCTGGGGTAGGATGGGGCCACAATAGGGGATCAAAGTTTTACATACAAATCAGTGCTCGAGCTGGGCTTCGCCATTTTCGCCAATGGCGAATTTTTTTCAACAATGGCGAAAAAAAATTGAAAGTGGCGAAAATCCCCTTTTGCAATAAATTGTATTTTTAATCCTTTGTCAGTGACACATTATCGCCTGTTTGTTTATGCAGTCAAAATCTGTTTCTTCAGTCAACGCGTGCGACCGGAAATCTCGCGTCGCTCCAGTGCACACAGAGCTGGTCACAGCCTCAGGTAATTTATGGCTGCAAAAAAGTGGGTGATTATGTAATAAAGTACATCGGACAGCTGTTTACCCCGCTGTGGTCAATTGTTTAACATTTAAAGTCTTATTCATTATTGTGTTATCATCTCCACATTAATGTCAATTCTTAACCAGAGAACCGACCGCTAATTAAATTAGCCGTATTATTGTGTATAATGTATATATGAATACATCAATTGTTTGTTTTTGCGGCCAAGCTCGTTGATTACAAGATTTTGATTTTTATGTGTTTGATTTTAGTTCGAATATTTCATAAACAATGCGGTCGGTCACCATTGATATGGACATAGCAGTTTTAATAAATAATTTTCATTAAAGTTCGGTGCGCAACAGTATAAAAATGCTAATCTCATAAGACTATGCACCCCATTCTATTTTGACACTAAACTTGTAGCTTCTGACCCTAGTCAGTCTAAAATTAAAAAAAATATCTGATTGGTTTTACAGTCAACCCCACCTGCTCAAACATCTGATTGTGTCCAAATTACAAAATCTTCCATACAAAAACGGAAATTTAATAGGGAATGGTTGAGAAAAGACTCTAAATTGGGCTTGATGTTTTGTGACATCTGCATTTCGGGCAATGTACACAATTTTTTCACTGAGGGGTGTAGCATCATGAAGTTTATATTTATATGATTTATTATCTGAATTTTGATTTCCATAATAGAATTTATCAAACAAATCAACTTATCATTTCTGAAAGAAATGTTTAGGTATGGTAGCTGGATATGATTAAGTAATGTAACTGATTCAAAATGCTAAAATAAGTGTAATGAATAAAATAATAAATAATATGATGGAAATAATTGTAAAGCATGTGATTATTTGTGTCGCGCCACTCCCCGAAAAAGTGGCGAAAGGGAATTCTGGTCCAGTGGGAGCACTGATACAAATATATAGGAAAAATCTTTAAAAATCTTCTTCCCAGAACCACTAAGCCAGAAAAGCTGAGATTTATATGAAAGCTTTCTGATATAGTGCAGATTCAGGTTTGTTAAAATCATGCCCCCCTGGGGTAGGATGGGGCCACAATAGGGGATCAAAGTTTTACATACAAATATATAGGGAAAATCTTTAAAAATCTTCTTCTCAAGAACCATTGGGCCAAAGAAGTTCACATTTACATGAAAGCTTTCTGACATAGTGTAGATTCAAATTTGCAAAAACCATGGCCTCCAGGGGAAGGTTTGGGGCCATAATTGGGACTACGGTTTTACATGCAAATAGATATGGAAAATCTTCTGATATGGACCAAGGTGACTCAGGTGAGCGATGTGGCCCATTGGCCTCTTGTTCAAATTTTACTCCAAAAAAGAAACAATCTCATCACAATCTCCTTGCATTTACATTGCATATTGAACACAAGGGACTCATTAGTTCACCTGAGACGAAGACTCAAGTGAGCCTTTCTGATCGAAATTTGTTCGTCGACATCATTGTAATTTTTTCACATTTTCATCTTCTTGTCCAGAACCAATTGGCCAATTTTAACCAAACTTGACACAAAGCATCCTTGGGTGAAGGGGATTCAAGATTGTTCAAATGAAGGACTTTGTCTCCTTCGAAGGGGAGATAATCACATAAATGCAAAAATAAGGTGGGGTCATTTATAAATCTTCTTAAGAACCACTCAACCAGAAAAGCTGAAATTCATATGAAAGCTTCCTGACATACTGCAGATTCAACTTTGTTAAAACCATAATCCCCGGGGGTAGGATTGGGCCACAATAGGGGATCAAAGATTTACAAGCAAATATATTGGGGGAAAATCTTATGCAATCTTCTCAAGAACCACTGGGTCAAGAAATTAGAAATTTACATAAAAGCTTTCAGACATATTGCAGATTCAAGTTTGTTAAAATCATGGCCTCGGGGACTAGTATGGGGCCACAATAGGGGATTAAAGTTTTAAATATGAATATATAGGGAAAATCTTTTAAAATGTTCTCAAGAACCACTGGGCCAGAAAAGTTTATATTTACATGAAAGCTTCCTGACATAGTGCAGATGAAATTTTTTTTACATGGGAATATATAAGGAAAATCATGAAAAATCTTCTCAAGAACTAATGGGTCAGAAAAGTTTACATTTACATGAAAACTTCCTGATATAATGCAGATTCAAGTTTGTTAAAACCATTGCCCCCTACTGTAGAGTGGGGCCACTATAGGGGATCAAAGTTTTACATACTTTATATAGGGAAAATCTTTAAAAATCTTCTTCTCAAGAACCACTGGATAAGAAAAGTTTATATTTACATATTATGTACATGAAAACTTCCTGACAAAGTACAGATTTAAGTTTGTAAAAATCATTGCCCCCAGGCGTAGGGAGGTACCACAATAGGGGATCAGAGTTTTACATAGAAATATATGGTGAAAATCTTTAAAAATCTTCTCAAGAACCACTTAGCCAGAAAAATTTACATTTACATGAAAGCTTTCTGACATACTGCAAATTCAAATTGGTAAAAATCATGCCCCCCCCCCCCCCCCCCCCCCCCCAATAATAAATTTGTGGTAATTACCTACAGGTGGTGAGGTCACAATATGAGTGAAAAATTCTTGACGGAACGTAAAACAAACAAACAAAAACAATAACATTGTTCCATGCATGTATTTACACGAACATTTCACCCCACAATGTGAAAGCAAAGGTATTTAAAGATATAAATCAATTTATGTATGCATACTGTATTTTCACTAACTATTAGTTTCACTTAATTCTAGTATTTATGATGCCAGATTGTAAGTTCTTTGAGATTTTGTAATTTATATTTCCAGTGACAAGAAAGTTCCTGCTTTTGAGAGGTTCCATCACTTGGCCACGCCTGCCCCTCCTTCACTATCCCTCCCCTACAAGTATAAGTTACTGGAGGACATGTTCAGGGGCATGGATACAGTAGTCAGCATGTTGCACAACCGATCAGAAATCTGCACCTTCTCCAAACTTAAGTCAGCTGTCCAGGAAATGACAAAAAGGTACTCCTGGGAGGATGTGAGGGATGGAGAGACTGTAAAGATACTCAAGGGAAGGGTATTATTTGAACATACTCCAGGAAGGGGCTTGGGGATTGTTTAAACAATGCACAGTTTTTGAGAGAAGTTTTGCACAAATATGATCTGCAGATACAAATCTTGAAGTTCTCCAAATGCCCAATGTTCAGAAAACTGTAACCATTTAAATATTACAGAACTTTCAAACCTATTTTGTTCTAATCTTAAATTTATTGTGTACAGTTAAATACATGTATAGTAAATAAATTGTAAGTCTCGATGTTACAAAAATTCCTTTAAACAATCAAGAATGAAACAGGAATGTTTGGTAACCAGGCTATATAAATGAATAAACAGTTTTTAGCAGCTGGCTATCAATACATGTCTGTTTAGGTAATTGGAGAATTTTATGGTAACTTTTTTGAGACAGATGCACACGTGTAAAGTGCAATACAGTTCGATCTACAGTCAGTGGAATCTCTCTCTCTCTCTCTCTCTCTCTCTCTCTCTCTCTCTCTCTCTCTCTCCATATATTTATCTATCTATATATCTATACTCATGTACATTGTATATCAGGAACTCGGTGATATGCAATAGTTGGTATTTCAGGAATAGCTGTGTTGTCATTAAGATGAACTTTTGTTGATATTTTGATGAATAAGTTTGAGTGATTTACAGGAACTTTGAGCAAAAGAATGTAGGCCAGATTAAGACTGTGTATCCAGAGGCGTACACCTTCAGACAGGAGAAAGGCCTCCCTGCTTTTGGACAGAAGTTACATAACTATCAGCTGACTGTAGAACCTAAGCTTGGTGACGGTACATACTTTATCTCAGTCTTGACATGCACCACTATACAGGATCATTTGCTCAAAGAGAAAAAGTCAGAATGCCTATTTGTAACAATTACTTTCACTTACTATATGGTAAAGAAATATCATTTACTGAGATGTGCGAGCTATTTACATTTCCTAAGAGTTAATACAGATGGATTGATATTTATAACTTTTTAAGAAAAATTCCAAAGAATTAGTGTTTTGTTATCACATGATTACATGTATATCAATAGCAATATGAATCACTCAGTATCTGGTGTTACTACAGAATCTGAGAATGAGGTAACCACCAAGGCAGGAAGGAGGTGTTTTACAGTGAAAGATGTCCTTCAGAGGAAAACTACTTTTCACAGCAAGTTGATTTCTATTGTGAAAAATCATCACAAGGTAAATTTGTTGTAAGATTTAAAATGATTGAAATTGTCATGCTAGTATGCTTTGTGATAACCCATTTGTCTTTATGGAAATTGAATGAAATATGTACACTTGAGGCCAAAAAACTCAATTATATAGTTCTCAGTCTAATTTTGTCAAAAATAGATATGGAGGGAGGCTTTTTATCTAAGGGCTATTCCAGAAATAAATACATGGGGGGGTCGGGAGGCACCTTTTGTATATACCAAGCACCCATAAAAAAAAAAAAAAAAATTACCCCATGACCCATCAAATTAATAAACTCATTTTACAATGACCCATCTAATAAAAAAAAAAAACTAACCAGACCCACCACAAAAATATTTTTAAAAATGAAAACGGTACAAATCTCGCGAGGTTTTCGGGACAAACATTCTAGTCAATGACGCGGTAATGCCTGTGCGACATTGTATCACAGTAGTTCTGAAGAAACGATGTCACATCAACAATCAAAGGCATCTATGGCGGGAATGTTGGAAAGATTGGGAGTCCAAACGATGCTATTATCATGAAATGGGTATGGATATGTTTTTCCACGAATCGTTTGTCTTCTAATGGAGCCCGTGCCCAGAGGCCTCTATATCACCATCACACTGACTGATAAATATAACGCATCGGTACCCTCGTATAAATCAACTAAGGTTTGCCTATTTTTATTAGAAAACGGAATACCTATTGGTTTCAAAATATTCCCAAAATCGATGCACTGTAAACTGTAATAATCTACAGAACAGAGTTCGCCGCCATCACGTCCAAAGGGACCCTACTAAACGCGCCTCTAATTTGAAGAGTGCCGTAATGGAAAGTTATGCGCTGCAAAGAGCGACAACTCGAATAGTTCTATGTTACTTCCGATTTCGAAAGCAACATTTCGAAAGCACGTTTTCAATTTTCCCTCCGACGTTTTGTAACCAACACGACAAGAGCGACAATAAAAATATTCTGAAAACTCAACACCCACGTGGTACAAAATAAAACAATAGAAACTACCCACTACCCATAATAAATATTTTTTTAACAGTCCAACCACGGACCAATTAAAATATGAAAAAATACGACCACCCACACAAAAAAATATCATTTGCCGCCCGACCCCCCCATTTGATCATTTCTGGAACAGCCCTAATAGATAAACAGATATTTCCAGCACAAAACTTCCCACAGTGTGCAACTGTACTGGAAAACTTCCCACAGTGTACAACAGAATCACCATTGTGCCTTTTTGTATCTGTACATGTATCAGTCTTCACGAAAACATTAAAAACTTGCTGGCCAGTCGGACCAGTGAACTGTCTGAATTTACTGGCCCACAGTGAAATTTACTGGCCCCCTAAATTTTCATATGTTTATCACATACATTATGGAATGCATTGTCAAATTGTACAATTAATTTACTGGAACTATGGTTATTACTCGTATTCATATCCACCCTAAGACATCCTTTCTGTCGATAACAGAAAAACAACATCGTACACGGTATTTTCTCTCTCTTCGCCCGCAAACAACAAGAGACTACAAATTCACGTATTTTTCACAAACAGCCCGAGTGCACCTTAGGAAGTAGCCTTCTCTACCAACATGAAATGTAAACGATTGATTAATTCTACAAACTATAGAAATTGCATAAAATCAGAGATAACTGCAATTGACGAAGTTCATTATAATTGGACCATGCAATAAAGCAGCAATTTTCGGTGTGCGGTGCGATACAGAACGCGGCTATTTTTGTTGTTTCAACAAGTTCATTTAATATTCACGCGATCAACGTACAAGTTATCTTGACAATTACAATTATAGTTATCGTTTTTTACGAAATAAACAAACCACGATGTCCAAACACTTACTTTATGTGCTATTTTTTTTATTTTGATGGTAAATTTAAGCAAATAAGACGTTTAGAATATCTAAATCCAACATTATATCGTGCCACACTTTCTGTGATGTGTGTCTTTGGCTTTTGCAGTCTCATCTGAAGGACCGCCCCATTTTGTCGCCTCTTACGACAAGCAAGGGGTACTGAGAACCTATTCTAACCCTGATCCCCACGGGAGGTACTTTTATTGTATCAATCTTGATGAAAACGTGTTTGGATCTAATAACCTCACTGGCCAAATGCAGAAATTGAAACTGTTATTGAAACACAAATGTCGGGAACACCCAGATTTTGTCAGTTGTTTTTTTGACGAGAGTATCTCATAGTTTTTATTATTTCTGGACCCCAATTTCAATTCCATCCTGCCTGCAATCATATGATATGCCTTATAATGCATACATCGTTTCCTTTTCAAATCAAAGCCATGAATTTAATTTCAACCACGAATCTTTGAATGCATGTTCTTCGTGTTCCTTCACCAATTCCTCATGCTGTGTTTCGGAATCATCATATTCCCTTTCCAATTCGTCAGTAGCCCTTGGTTTACCAAAGAAGTTTTTTTTTTTCACGGCCATCGTAAATCTATTTAATCTGAATCATTTAAGCACTTCAAGTAAACCGAATAAGATGTTATAACCAAATACTTTTGTCAAACTCTCTCACGATTCCGACTGTACAAGTATTAGCTCATACTTCAAAGAATTCGTTCATTTACATGAATTGAAAGAGAAAAATCCAGGTCTCCAAATGGCAATCGTCCCTTTATTTTGGTCGCCAGAGATAACTGAAGTCGAAATTTCAACCATTTTAGTTGCTATTTTGAGGCTTGTTTTATTCATTCAAGTATAAAAATGGTTAATATGCATTGTTTGAACAGATGTGGGCAAGTGTGAGAACCAAGTGATTAAGTATTTTTAGGTCTTGCTTAGAGGCTTGTACAGTGAACTTGATACAAAGGACAATGTTTCATAAGCCTTTGATGTGGTATCAAAACTTTTGACCTAGTAACCTTGGACTTTGAATTTTTTTTTAAAACTTTAACCTTTTGAACTAAAGGGAATAGGTTAAGTAGAGTCATGCTTCCTGGCAAGCTATGGTGTCTTCTGACAACTTGTGTTTTATAGTTTAGTTGTGTATCATTTACAGAAATTCCTGTCATCTCTATCTCGGCCTCTCTCTGTTCCCGATGATAAAATTACCAGGTGGCATCCCAGATTTTCTCTTGATGAGGTCCCAGACATCTCGGTAGACTGTCTCCCCGAGGCACCGTTTGTAAAGAAGTATCAGTCAGCTAGAGACGTACTAGAAGACAATAAATCTAAGCTTCCAGAGAGGGTAAGAGGGAAACAATTTAGGAAATCTATTGTAGAAAATATGGCTATCCTATGATGTTAATCTGGATTTCGAATGATACAGCCAGAAATATGAGTTTTATAGGAAAGATGGTTCATAATTAGGAAAATCTGTAGTAGTATGAAAAATAAAGCCATCTATAAAAATTGTCTTTTTGTACCTTTCAAACTTTTTCTGTTTATTGAGAAAAGTAGGAGACATAATCTGTCTGACCCATTTGACTGTGGATGAAACTCCTTCGAAACCACTCATCATATTATTTTTAGCCCACCTGAGCTGAAAGCACAAGTGAGCTTTTCTGATCGCCTGTTGTCCGTCTGTTTGTAAACTTTTTACATTTTCGACTTCTTCTCCAGAACCGCTGGGCCAATTTCAATCAAACTTGGCCAAAAGCATCCTTGGGTGAAGGGCTTTCAACTTTGTTCTAATGAAGGGCCATGTCCCTTTCAAAGGGGAGATAATTACAAAAATGCAAAAATAGGGTGGGGTCATTTAAAAATCTTCTTCTCAAGAACCACTGAGCCAGAAAAGCTGAGATTTATATGAAAGCTTCCTGACATAGTGCAGATCCAAGTTTGTTAAAATCATGGCCCCGAAGGGTTGGATGGGACCACAATAGGGGATCAAAGTTTTGCATACAAATATATAGGGAAAATCTTTAAAAGTCTTCTTCTCAAAAACTACCAGGCCAGGAAAGTGGAAATTTACATGAAAGCTTCCTAACATAGTGCAGATTCAAGTTTGTTCAAATCATGGCCCCCAGTGGGCTGGATGGGGCCACAAGAGGGGATCAAAGTTTTACATAGAAATATATAGGGAAAATCTTTAAAAGTCTTCTTCTCAAAAACTACTGGGCCAGGAAAGTTGAAATTTACATGAAAGCTTCCTGACATAATGCAGATTCAAGTTTGTTAAAATCATGGCCCCCGGGGGTTGGATGGGGCCACAATAGGGATAAAAGTTTTACATGCGAATATTTTTAAACATGAGCCAAAGTGACTCAGGTGAGCGATGTGGCCCATGGGCCTCTTGTTTAAATATTGTGGTATTGTTAGTCACCATATGCAGTTGATCATATTGCGCCGCCATTTTGATTCGACAAATTTTACAAGATTTATGAGACTTTGTTGAATTTGTACATGCTACACTATAGGAAAACTTGTGGACGCAACTCCTCAGAAACTGCTTAATGGATTTTGTTCAGTATTTGTAGGATTGTCAATCACCATATGTAGTTGATCACATTCCGATTATGCCATTTTGATTCAACAATTTTTACAGGAGTTATGGGACTTTGTTGAATTTGTACATGCTACACAATAGGAACATTTTGTGGATGCAACTCCTCAGATACCACAATACAGATTTGGTTCAAATTTGGCAGGATTATTAGTCACAATATGTAGTTGATCATATTCCACCACAATGATTCTACAAATTTTACAGGAGTTATGGGACTTATTTGCTTCAACTTTTTTTTATTGCGGCAGCAGGGACATACAGCTATGCTCAGCAATCTTGTTTAACTACATTGTTAAAATGTGCATGTTCTAATGAGTCTGATAAATTTTCTGCCACCAGTAATGCAGATCATAAAACATCAAAAAAGGAGAACTACAATTTACAATACTGGACATTTATAAAAGTACATCATATAAAAAATGTTGGAGAAAAATCCATTTTTAAT
The DNA here is from genome assembly GCF_947568905.1 of Ostrea edulis. Lineage (NCBI taxonomy): Eukaryota > Metazoa > Mollusca > Bivalvia > Ostreida > Ostreidae > Ostrea > Ostrea edulis. The sequence goes on from NC_079164.1 coordinate 34,829,204, forward strand.
AAATATTCTCTAAGAACAATGTGTTGGCGTGGAGCAGAAGTCAGTTGATTTGAAATTGCCTTCCAGTAGATATTTTCATACTGATGAAGGTGAAGATAAAACTTAACTTTCTGTTAGATAATTTGGGTACCCATGAATTTAAGATTGCTTTTAAAAATCAGGCTTGTGATTATGTGAAAGTTGTAGTTGATATTGGCAATGTGTGTGTTAGTAGAACACACATTTTAACAGTGTTATAAGCATCATCAGTATTAATTTCATGTTTTGTTTTGTAGTTGAAAAAAGCACTTCACTCAGTAGCTATGGAAAACGCCAAAAAGGAATCCCCCAGCCATGTAGAGTCGTCAACATCCAAGACTTCTGCACAGTTGCAAGGGGTGCCCAAGTCCTTGTTAGAAAAAGTGAGTAATGGAGGACTACCAGAATTTCCTGCAATGAAGGAAACAATGGAGTTTTATCCTTAGACAGGCATATGTAAGATACTCTTGTACATACTGTATGTATTTTCAGTGTCAACTTGTTGTCTGCATAGCACAGAACAAAACAAAGGAGTTTGTACTCATGTATGTTAAGTCATAAACTTCTTATCTACATAGTACACACATGCACAAAATGAATTCCAGATGATTTTCATCCAACTTGGAAATTAGAATATAGAAGGATGGTCGAATACAGATGACACTTGATGAGCCCGGAAATTAGAATATAGGAGAATGGTCGAATACAGATAACACTTGATAAGCCCATGTGACTGCAGAAAAACTTAAGGCTATTCCAGCAGGGGGGGGGGGGGGGGGGGCGCAGTTGATATTTTTTTGGATGGGTGGGGGTGATTTGGGAAAATGTATTTGTAGTGGTGAGTTGGGAAAATGTATTTGTAGTGGTGGTTGTCTTCTAGGTTTAAAAAAAAAGGGGGGGGGGGTGCTAGTGAATTATGATAAAAATGAAGACATTACAGAACCTGCATCATGTTCCGAAATTTCTTTTATTATAAAAGAAGAGGAAGAAGAAAAGCAGAGCCATCCTACAATTATGTACAAAAAAGATTGATAAAAGGGCAGATAACTCTATTCAAAGTAAATGTTTCAGTTTGTGTAGAAATGACAACAATAATAAATGAAAATGAAATGTTTTCTGTTGGAGTGACATGATTAGAAGTAACACTTTCTCCAGATATGATCTGTTAAGGGATATGTTTAGCGAACTCAGAAGGGAACGAGAAGAAAATTATGCACGAGTTAACAAAGAAGTTGCAGCCATAAGCCCACTGAAACGTGATTCCACATTTTTATCATCCAATGGCTTAGGCAGTTATTGTCAGGTCTTTCAAGGTAATAATTGTACCCGCATTCATGTAAAAAAAATTTAGAATGCCCGAATTTTCTCAGAACTTTGTGATATGCCACATGTGTCTAAAACACCAACATGTACAAGCTGTTGTTTTAACACATAGGTCAATGTCAAGGGTAAGGTTCGAACCTACAACACTGCTAGAAGACCAAATGCTACACATTAGGCCACTACGTTTATATAGTGTAATAATTTTGGTATGAGTGAACCTTCTCTGTTAACTATTAAATTCAACATGCTTAGGATGACATTACGACTTGAGTTTGGCTAGAGAATGGATCACAAATTACAATATCAACGTTTGGCTTATCTAAAAAATAGTTGCATGCACATATGATTAAGACCAATATGAACTTGTTGAAACTGAACTCTACTTTTAAAGGAAAATCTTAATATACAGGTGATTTCAGTATTGAATTATTAATTCTATTTGTATGGGTGGTGGTGGCAGGGGAGAATCTATTTGTATGGGTGGTGGTAGCAGAGGAAAATTTAATTGTATGGGTGGCTGTCTTAAAAATAAAGTGCCTCCCCCTCCCCATATTTTTTTTGCTGGAATAGCCCTTATTGATTTCAAGAATTCGAGTTTATAAAGAGTTGGCTAATTCTGGAAATTTGGTACTAATGGATTATTCAATGTAGCTACTCAGGTTCTTGTGACAAGACCAGATTCCATTCATATTTTATGAAGGCTGAAATTAACCCTCTTAATTATCACCTGTCTTTCCCGTCTTTAGGGTAGGTTCCTAGTCCTGGACCTACTTGTGATTTCACGCTACTAGACCCCTACTTTAAGTTATAGCCTCCAAATTAACATCCATACCCTTACATAATCAGTAACCAGGTTGGATATCACAGATGCATAAATCATGTATAAACACCCAATTAACAATACTCGCTGCACATGCAAGTTAGTTCGATTTTTTAAGGTCCCCAAAAGACCAAAAGTTTAAGAGATAAAGAGTAAATGTGAGTAGATACTTGTACATGTAGAGGTAAAGATCTGGACTAAGACCTCACTTTGAAAGATCGAAGTTCAAACCATTAAAAGTCACCTACATATGCACATCAAACTCTGTTTTTATGAAAACTAAATTAACTATAGCTACAGTGTATGTTTCACTGTAATTATGGATGATTACACAGATAGTTGTAACGAGACATTAACTTAAAATAAGTTTTAGTAAGTTTAATGGTTTTAAAATGGAAATGGGGTCCATATACTTTGCTGTCAATGAAGATGAACTGAGTACAGTATATTTGTCACATTAGGACAAATAAGGGTTTGAATGGCAATTGAATGTCTCTCTTGTGTCACTGAGACCTTCCTGTACAAGTTGGTACAGTAAATGTATATTTACAGTACATGTTATGATGTAGAGAAATGTAATTATAATAATCAAATGACTTTTAGATTCGAGCTAAAGAAGCACAGAAGCAGGAACTGGCCATGATGCGTGACCCTGTGGAAGATAAGAGGTCACTTATGATTCATCGTCTTCCAGAAATGATGAGAATACTCCGTACTCATTTTGTGACAGAAAAGAAACCTGCCCTTCTAATGGAAAATGTTGTACGCAAACTGACTGATAGCTATAAAACTACTATACGATCTGGTGAGTTATTTGTCTTGATATAGTGGAAGTCAATCTGCTACAAATTACAAAGTGGGAAATATCAACTCTCCTTGTATTTTTATAATATATTTTTGTATATTATGGTACAGCGACGTCTGTACGTCCGTCCGTTCGGGGTTTTCTCTTTATAATTTCATTTCCCTTTCACATATCATGCTGAAACTTGCTGTGTAGCTTCTTTGTGGGTCACTCTAGATCACACTGCAATTTTGATCCATTTCGACCTTTTTTCCAGGAGTTTTGCGCCTTTATTTGGAAATAATTATTATATGGAGGGTACATAATTTGTCTGCCCTACTCCTCCCACAGTTTTCAAGTGAGAGCCTTCTTATTATGCCCCCCTTCAAAGAAGAGGGGCATATTGGTTTGCACCTGTCGGTCAGTCGGTAGACCACATGTCCGCTCAATATCTTGAGAACCATTCACTTGATGATAATGATATTTCATATGTGGGTTGGTTATGAGTAGAAGAGGACCCCTATTGTTTTTCGGGTCAAAGGTCAAGGATCAATCTACTCTGGACATAGGAATATGTCCGCTCAATATCTTGAGAACCCTTTGCTTGAAAAACATCAAACTTAGCACACTGGTACATCCTGAGGAGTAGATGACCCCTATTGATTTTGAGGTCATATGGTCAAAGGTAAGGGTCAAACTGGGCATAGGAATATACTGACCATTCAATGTCTAGAGAACCCTTTGCTTGACAGACATCAAACTTGGTACACCAGTACATCTTCGGAAGAAGATGACCCCTATTGATTTTGAGGTCACAAGGTCAAGGGTCAAACTGGACAGGAATATACTGTCCGTTCAATATCTTGAGAACCCTTTGCTTAATAGACATGAAACTTGGTACACGGGTACATCTTCAGGAGAAGATGACCCCTATTGATTTTGAGGTCAAAGGTCAAGGGTCAAACAGGACATTAGAATATACTGTCCGTTCAATATCTTGAGAACCCTTTGCTTGACAGACATCAAACTTAGTACACGGGTACATCTTCAGGAGATGACCCCTATTGATTTTGAGGTCACATGATCAAAGGTCAAGGGTCAAACTAGACATGGAAATATACTGTCTGCTCATTATCTTGAGAACCCTTTTCTTGACAGACATCAATCTTGGTACACTGGTACATCTTCAGGAGAAAATGACCCCTATTGATTTTGAGGTCACATGTTTAAAGGTCAAGGGTCAAACTGGACATGGAAATATACTGTCTGCTCAATATCTTGAGAACCCTTTGCTAGACAGACATCAAACTTAGTACAGTGGTGTATATTCAGGAGGAGATGACTCCTATTGATTTTGAGATCACATGGTCAAAGGTCAAACTGGACATAGTAATATACTGTCCACTCAATATCTTGATAACCCTTTTGCTTAACAGACATCAAACTTAGTACACTGGTACATCTTCAGGAGAAGATGACCCATATTGATTTTGAGGTCAAAAGTCAATTGTTGAACTGGACATAGTAATATATTGTCTCCTATAATTTAAGAATCATTTGCTTGATTGACACCAAACTTGGTACACTGATACAGCATAAGGAGTAGATGACCCCTATTGATTTTTAGGTCACATGGTCATTTCACTCTTGACATAGGAAGATATTGTCTGCTCAATATTTTGAATTGATGATACTACTATCAATTAAATGATGTGTGTGTATAACCCTTTTCAATTTTGCACTATGGGGGGCATATGTGTTTTACAAACATCTCTTGTTTTGTGGAGTGTTTGTATGGGTATTGAAGATGTGCATGTAGGATGGATTTTGATTTTCTACAATTTTTGAGAAAATTACAGGTTGTTGAACTATTTGGAAATTAATATTCTATGGAGGGTACATAATTTGTCCGCCCAACTCCTCCCACAGTTTTCAAGTGAGGACCATCTTATTATGTGGAGTGTTTGTATGGGTATTAAAGATGTGCATTTGGAAAGGATTTTGATTTTCTTCCATTTTTGAAAATATTACAGGTTGTTAAAATTTGTCCATTTTGAGGAAATCTCTATTTTTAAGCTAAGACCCTTTGTTCATATGAGAGTTTGTCACAGCCTCATGATGGCTGATAATACCTGAAGCAAAGTTATACAAATTATAGCACAAGAAAAACACCCATGTAAGCATTTCATGGGCGTATTATGTACCGTTTGCGGTACTCTTGTTTAGTTATATTACACCAAGTCGAAAGTATTTCCACATAACCTTTAGCTAAGGTGGGATTAAGTAAACCTGGAAGGAATGCCATTTATCATGTGTTTAACCCCACTTCATAAAAATAGATATAAACATACATGTATGTGTGTGTATGTATACTCGCACATTAAAACTTCTCCTGTTTCAGATACATGTACAGTAGCTAGATATATATTTCTTTTGTTTCAGATATAGATATAATGTGTATATATATATATATAATAAAATTTCCCCTGTTTCAGATGATGTGGAGGTCCATGTTAAACTCCTAATAGATCTCGTCCCAGAATGGCTAACAGTGGTGGAGATTAAGAAGGGGAAATATCTGAAGATGGACAGGAACATAGAGATGGCAGTGCTTCAGGCCAAAGTTTTGAACATGGTTAAGTCCTAACCTCATTTTCTTGTACATGGGCATTGCATGATTTAAGCTTTATCATGAGTTTATATTTTTTTTTTATTATTGTACAGGGAGGTTTCTAATGTTTAGGATTTTTTAACCATGTGTCTTATTTTCACCCTCAATATATGTTTTATCGAAGTGAATTTTAGGGAATTTTTAATTATATATCATGTATTTAATTGATAGTTTTGATTTGAGATTGTGGTTTATGATTTGCATGGTTATATACGAAGTTTTATTCTTGATTTTTAATTAACTTGACAATGATGGTTCTGATTGTGAAAGCAAATATTATCATACGTGGTGATGATTTTTGTATTGCTAGTGAATAATGGCTTAGATTTATTTTTTGTGCACCTCAAGGTATGTTGGTTGGGATTTTTGTTGGAAGATCTAACTGATATTAAATAAATATTGCAATTTGAATTCTTTCATTGTGTTCTGTGCATAACTGATTTGTGTTTGACATGAACTACAGCATTTTGTAGAAGCTTCTGATAATGAAGCAAGCCATTTTAGAACTGAGTGGGGCAATTACTTATATGAAAGCCTCCATGACTATTCTATGATTGATGATCAATATTATAATTTATTGCAGTACTGACATTGGGATTATATCGTTTAGCATGTGATATCGATATGATTCTATGTGATGTTATGCAGAAGTTGATCGACCTCAACAGCATTTCTTTTTTATGTGCCAGTCTGTTAGCATTTTTGTTTGGCTCTCCTTGCAGTCCTTACAAATTTTTGATTTTTCTGCCTTTGGTAAAAAGAGGGAATGTTGACTTAAGGGGGAAAACAAAACGATGTGAAACGCTGATGCCCCCTTATGACAGCAAAGTTGATAATGACCAAGGTTTTCAAAAGTAAGTCAAACGAGGTTGAAAACTTGCGAAGAAAGATAAATCTTGAAACACTAACTGTTCAAAGGTAAAGGCGAAGGTTAAAGTATTCCAAAACTAGGTCAAGGTCATTTTTAAAGTCATTTTGATAAAGATACCAACATGTTTGGGTAATTAATACATCATTTAAATTACACCCCTGCCTGTGATATGATACTAGTATGTATTTTGCATGATATGCAGTGAAAACTTCTCCCAATCGGCCCCTCAGAAAACTGATCCTCCCTGAATATCGGCTGATTTTTAAAGTCCTGGCAGAAATCTTAACATTTCCTTACAAAGAAATTTTCAGACAACTGGTCATTGGCCACTTATTATAGAACATTTGTTGAAAAACCTGTATGATTTTCCTTTATCTCAGAGGGTTGATCAAGGTCGACCAGGTGTTAAAAGTAACCGACTGGCCAGGTGGGAAATTGTCCACCAGAGGGTGACAAATACGATTAGCCTTGATTTCTATGGTTTATCTGTGATGTCAAGGGTATTGGTGAAACTAGACGTCCAAGTGACCCTTCTAAATTCTGTACAAGATGTAAAGTATATTGAACACTGTATCAAATGCCATATTGTTGCACCATACTATCGTATTGATATAAGTGGAAGTGAATCGAGAACGAAACTTTGACTGGATGATAATTTTCAAAAGATGAATAACACGAATTTGTGGAATGCTGACTATAAACGAGACTGCACTATCAACTTGTTTGTCAGTAGCCTGACTCTATTTAAAAACTGATCATACGCAGAACAAGCTCTTGTGTATCAAATCAGTTGAGAGATATAAACACCATATGCAAGTGATTATGGGAAGTTGGCGATGGAGAGGCTGAAATCCCATTTATCATAAAGTTAAGTTGTTAGTTTGCCGTTAATATCTATTTTCAATAAAGAATTTTAGTATGAAGCAGAAGTGGATGACTGAGGACAGTGTCTTATTTCGAGTTCACAGGGATACATCTGTATATCGAAAGTTATTGTAGTTAATACATGTAGATAAAATGTCAGCGATATATCTAAATCGCGCATTGAAGGCCACAGCAAGAGATTTTTTCTTCTCACGCAGAAGCTTTTGAATAAATTCTGCTTCATAAGAATATTTAAACAGGCCAGCTAACAAAAGAGCACAATTCGTGCCCATGGGAATTCCAATAGGTTGTTGGAAGACCACGGAGATATTGTCAATGAGGGACTCCAGCATATTTTTAATTTCAACTTCAGAATGCCTGTGCATGGAATTCAGTTCAACAAAGTAATTTTTTAGATGACTGATTACTGGCTATGAATATTTCCTTTTCTATTTTTGTTGAAGAAGCAACTGTCAAAAAGTCTAGTCTTTAATTTATCGTGAGGAATGGTCGTGTAGAGTGTTGAAATGCCATACGTTTTGATGTCGATTTGATAAAAGCTTTGCGATTTCAAATTTACTAAAAGCTCTTAAGAATTGTTTACAATCCACATTTGATTTACACCACTTCTGGCATATGTAGTAGCACATTACGTTTGAAGTTTCTCTATCACAGCTGTTAATAGTTTTGTGAGGAGGAAAGATAGGGGCTTGGTAGAACATTTACTGGATCCAGCAATGTATCTTTGTAGGTTTTTTAATAAAGTTTAGAAATCCAGTATAGGTACGGTATCTCATATTCACCGGACCCATTGACTGCGATATTGAATATGTCTATATAGACTGAAGCATAGTTTTGAAGAATTCCATCTTTTGAAAGGGCAGTTGGAGTGTAAGTATGATAACCAAAAGTGGAATTAATGCCAAGTTATTTTAAAATACAGTTGTAATAATGAGCCTTACAAATAAAGACAATGTTGTTACAAGATTTGTTAGCTGGAACCAAGACATCTTCCTCATGTAACTTATCTAATTCTTTTATCACTTCCGGTTTACTGAACACAGAAGGATAGATGGTACGTACTTTTGTTTTGATGTGTCTTACATGTATGTGGGATTCAAATATTCCTCTTACACTTTTAGTCCATTCTGACCATGTATCAAGTTCTTTTTCATATTTAGCCCATCGTCTGACGTAATATTTGACAGAATTCATAATAGAGATGTTCAGTCGCCAATTGAAAGACCGAGGTTCTCCGTATTTAGGACCTTTTAGAATAAGTGATTTGAGGTCCTCATTTTCAACTATATCAACATCACCAGTATTGACATGCCCAGCTGGACTATAGTAGAAAGAAGAACAAGAACACGTTGGTGGATTACGTATAAGATGGTCTATATCTAAGCACTACAAAGTTTGTTTATGATTAAAAAGTTTGAAAGCAATAGTAGAAGTATATTTGTAGGAAATATAGGATGTAGACTTATAAGACTGCCAAACTCTTTTATGACTAAGAATGTTCTTTTGTTTTTAAATTTGAGCTTAAGGAACTGGCGGCATGATTTGGAAGGAATATCATCCATGATCTGTGATGGGGAAACATCCATAATCATAGAGTTCAGTCTATATTCAGATGTTGAAAAATATAAGTATAATACTAAATGTGGCTTCTTCAAATAAAATGTAAAACTCAATGGAACAGAGTAAATTTTGTTTGGGAATATGACTTGGACCTAATTGTCTTTGACGCAAGTTAAACGTGAATGAAAGGTGAAGATCAATTTCATAAATCATATAAGCAATACAAAATAGATAGTTGGGCAAACACGGACCCCTGGTCACACCAGAGGTGAATCAAACGTGACATCATTTATACTTTGTCTTTTATATGAACGATGTCCATGACTGTCTCTTCTTTGAATATTTGGAAAAAGTTTCATCACATTTTAAATCGAAGCAAGCTACTACTGATAAAAAATAAGTTGGTGGTACAGGGGTTCAAACAGCCTCATTTAAAGTCAGCATTTCGCAAATCTATGGTCGTTATAACGATCTAGTTTGCCAATGCAACCTATCATGTTTCATACCAATTGTTAGACCATTCTTGGCAAACTAATTTGAACTACGGATGACTCCGTTTACCTGATCAAAAGGTAGGGCTCACTGCGTGTGTGACCGGTCGACAGGGGATGCTTACTCATCTTAGGCACCTGATCTCACCTCTGGTATATCCAGGGGTCCGTGTTTGCCCAACTCTATATTTTGTATTGCTTATATGAGATTGTCCAATGGGAGATACTATCAAAATAGTGAAATACATTAACAACTTCTTTAAAAATCTTCTTCAGAACCACATTGCGAATTTCAACCAAACTTGGCACAAAACATCGTTCGGTGAAAAGGATTCAAGTTTGTTCAAATGAAATCCGGGCCCGGCCATGCCCCCTACAAATAGAAGATAATCGCAAAAATAGGATGGAGCCATTTAAAAATCTTCTTTTCGAGAACCACTGAAATGGACCAGAAGAGCTGAAATTAACATGAACGCTTTTTCACATGATGCAGATTCAAATTTGGTAAAATCATGATCCCTGGGGGTAAGTTAATGCCACAAAAGAGGATCAAAGTTTTACATGCGAATATATTGGTAAAATCTTTGAAAATATTCTTTTGAAGAACCACTAGGCCAGGAAAGTACATATTTACATGAAAGTTCCTGGCATAGTGCAGATTCAAGTTTGTTAGAGTTATGGCCCCCGAGAGTAGGATAGGTCCACAATAGGGGATCAAAGTTTTACATGCAATTATATAGGGAAAATCTTTACAAATCTTCTCATTTACATGAAAGGTTCCTAACAAGTGTGCAAATTCTAATTTGTAAAAATCATGGCCCCCGGAAGTAATATGGGCCAAGGTAACTCAGGTGAGCGATGTGGCCCCTGGACCTCTTATTTCTTCTGTTATTTAGTTGGTGGGAGCATATAATTGGACGATAGAGATATTCATGAATTTTTAGAAGAATCTTGCTTTTAGTATTCTTTCATTCATCGCATTCCATTCCACCATTGCTTTATATGCTTCTGATGTTAACATGAGAGCTACACCTTC